>NC_090445.1:95164050-95467080 GCF_031143425.1 Pleurodeles waltl
TCCACCTCACGACAGCCTCCAGCACATGCACCTTCACCCAAAGTCACCAAACAAACACCTCCTACAACCACAACCTCTTCCTCCACTCCCAAACCCCCTCCAGCTACCCGTCACAGTGTTCCCAAGAAACTTTTCCTGGCCAACCTTGACCTCTTTCCCTCACCTCCCCCACCCCATCCGTCTCCTAGGGCCAGACTTTCCAGGTCCCAACCTAGCACCTCAGCCACAACATCTCCGGGACCAGTGGTGCCTGCAGTCACCAGAATCTGGAGTGCACCGGCCACCAGGGCAGCCAGTGTGGCACGGAGCCACAGCACGGACAGTCCCCCACCTGTCAAGCATCAAAAGTTGGCCAGTGCCCGGCAGGAGAGGGGGAAGACTCCAGCCACCAAAGCCGCTCCCAGGGGTACAGGTGGGTGGGGAAGGGCCACAAGAAAGTCAGCAAGTCTGGGAAGAGCAGCACGGCGGACAAGACCGCCATCATCCCCGCTGCCCAGGAGCCCACCGACACCCGCCCAACTGCCCAGGAGGCCACCGCCAGCACCAGCCCGCCGCCATCATCCCTGCTGCCCAGGAGGCCACCGCCATCATCCCCGCTGCCCAGGAGGCCACCGCCATCATCCCCGCTGCCCAGGAGGCCACCGCCAGCACCAACCTTGCTGCCCAGAAGGCCACCCCCATCATCCCTGCTGCCAGGACAGGACCGCCAGCACCAGCCCTGCTGCCCAGGGCAGGACCGCCAGCACCAGCCCTGCTGCCCAGGACAGGACCGCCAGCATCAGCCCTGCTGCCCAGGACAGGAGCACCAGCCCCGCTGGGCCAGACAGGACCACCAGCACCAGCCCGCTGGGCCTGACAGGACCGCCAGCACCAGCCCCGCTGGCCCAGACAGGACCGCCAGCAGCTGAGTCACTGCCATGGACCACTCTGCCACCAGCACCACTGAACAGGGCACCTACGCCACAAGCACCGCTGAACAGGGCACCGCCGCAACAAGCACCGCTGAACAGGGCACCGCCGCAACAAGCACCGCTGAACAGGGCACCGCCGCCACAAGCACAGCTAAACAGGGCACCGGTGCAACAAGCACAGCTGGCCCATGAGCGCCAAGGGCACTGCTGCTACTGAGTCCTTCACAAGCAGGATGAAGCACTCTGGGCACAAAGCCCCCTCCAGAACCAGTGGAGTATCACATCCACTACCTCAGTCCTTGGCAGGATGAAGCACTCTGGGCACAAAGCCCCCTCCAGAACCAGTGGAGAAAGACATCCACTACCTCAGTCCTTGGCAGGATGAAGCACTCTGGGCACAAAGCCCCCTCCAGAACCAGTGGAGTATCACATCCACTACCTCAGTCCTTGGCAGGATGAAGTACTCTGGGCACAAAGCCCCCTCCAGAACCAGTGGAGAAAGACATCCACTACCTCAGTCCTTGGCAGGATGAAGCACTCTGGGCACAAAACCCCCTCCAGAACCAGTGGAGAAAGACATCCACTACCTCAGTCCTTGGCAGGATGAAGCACTCTGGGCACAAAGCCCCCTCCAGAACCAGTGGAGAAAGACATCCACTTGAGAGACTGTGGCTTTGCACTCCCCAGGATGGAACAGTGGGCAACCCACCCACTGTAGAGAATTGAGAGACTGTGGCTTTGCACTCCCCAGGATGGAACAGTGGGCAAACCACCCACTGTAGAGACTTGAGAGACTGTGGCTTTGCACTCCCCAGGATGGAACAGTGGGCAACCCACCCACTGTAGAGACTTGAGAGACTGTGGCTTTGCACTCCCCAGGATATAACAGTGGGCAAACCACCCACTGTAGAGACCTGAGAGACTGTGGCTTTGCACTCCCCAGGATGGAACAGTGGGCAACCCACCCACTGTAGAGACCTGAGAGACTGTGGCTTTGCACTCCCCAGGATGGAACAGTGGGCAACCCACCCACTGTAGAGACTTGAGAGACTGTGGCTTTGCACACCCCAGGATTGAACAGTGGGCAACCCACCCACTGTAGAGACTTGAGAGACTGTGGCTTTGCACTCCCCAAGATGGAACAGTGGGCATGTGGCCCCCTCGTAGATTTGGCGTCATGCAGTCAACCGGCTGAGGTGCCCCCCCTTTCCCTTCCCCCTGAGGTGCCTGTTTTATTGCTATCTGATGCCCCTGCAGTGTTCTCTCCGTCATTTCAGGGATTGAGTGTGGGCCTCGCCCATACCGTGTGGGCCCAGTGTTCCACGGACTTCAATGGAGCACTAAATGGACTACTATTCTTGGTGTATATATTTGTTTATAGTGTATATATATATATATTTTTGCGTACTGGATTTTAATATATTACAATGGTTACACTCAGTTCCTTTTGTCCTTGCATTGTTCCCAGTGGGGGTTGTGGGTGTAACTGTAATGTATCATGCTGTATTAGTGTGTGTGTTGTCGTGGGTGAGGGTGGGGGTGTTGCGTGTGTGTGTGTCCCTGTTTCCCCCGTGTCGTAGGTGCAGTACTCACCGTGGTCTTCGCCGCCTGCGTTCGTGCTCCTGGTAGAGGAGCAAGAAGATAAGGGCTGGCAGGATGTGGAGTTCGGGTTCCATGGCGTCCGGATTCCTCGTGGGGTGTGTAGAGGTGAGCGTTTTCCCTTCGGAGTCCTGTTTCCGCCGTGTTTTTTGTTCTCGGTGAATCCGCCCCGGAAAAGGTGGCGGATTGGACTGTTGTGGTACTGTGGGCGGTACATTGACCTCCGCCTGTCTGTTGGCAGTGACTGCCAAGCTGTTTGTTTGTACCGCCGTGGCGGTCGGAGTGTTAAAGTGGCTGTCTTTGTTGGCAGTTTCCGCCATGGTCGTAATTCCGTTTTTTTCCCCGCCGGCCTGTTGGCGGTCTTACCTCCGCTTTAACACCGACCGCCAGGGTTGTAATGACCACCTATGTGCGTTTTTGGTCCTGGGCTTAGCAGCCATAGAGGGAAACCTACCAAACCCAAACATTTCTGAAAACTAGACACCCGAGGGAATCCAGGGAGGTGTGACTTGCATGGATCCTCCAATGTTTTCTTACCCTGAGTCCTCGACATACCTCAAATTTAGCTATAAAATCACATTCTCCCACATTTCTGTGTGGGATCACCGCACCGGGACAACCTTCCTACCACCCAACGTTCCCCTCAGTCTCCCGGTAAAAATTATACCTCACTTGTGCCAAGTGCCTCTGACAGGGAAGAGCCCAAAACATGTCGAAATTGAGGGGGAACCAAAGCGGGTCCAAAAGGGCAGTTTAAAAAAAATCCGTTTTCTAACAGGTGCAGCAGAATTTTTATCGGTATAGATGAGACAATGCTGGGTGGTAGGAATTTTGTGGATTCCAGCAGATTCCGGAAGATTCCATCACAAAAATGTTGGAAAAATGTGTGATTTCCAGCAAAGTTGGAGGTTTGCAGGGCTTTGTGGGTAAGAAAATGGTGCGGTGCATGTGAAGCACACCACCCTGGAATCACCCAGATGTTTAGTTTTCAGATATGTCTAGGTCTTGTGGATTTTTCTACATGGCCGTGTCCCAATGTCCAAAAAGTGCAGCCCTCACCATTGCAAGTGGGATGATTTTGAGAGTTAGCCAAGCTCTCATGGCCCAAATGTAAAACCAAAACCCATAATAATCAAATGTCCTTTTGCTTGCCGTGGGATAAGATGTTTTAGCGTGTGGGGGGAGAGCTGAAAGACTGTTACCCACGTTAGTTGGGGTGGGGGCATAACCAGGCTCATACTGGTTGGTAGCCACCACCCAACTATTTTTAGTTTTTTTTAAATTCCCTGGCATCTAGTAGACTTTCTTCCCCCGAGGGTGTGGATTGGGGGTAATTGCCCCATCTGCCCACTGGTGGTCAGAACAACTTTGGCCCCATTTATTTGCGGAGGGGGTATGGCCAAACCCCCACCCTCCCCTCTTGTTTTGAAAAACAAATCTTCCCTGGTCTCTGGTGGGTTTTCTGCCCCTCTTGGGGGCATATGGGCCTTCCAAAAATAGGCGAATCTGCCTCCAAGGGGGGCGGATATGGCCAGCAGTAATGTGTCCCCATGGGGAGTGACCCTTGCACAAGGGGCTGCCCGGCAAACAAAACACACACATACACACACACCAATACCTGGTGCCTAAGTTTTTTCTGCCCCCCCCCAGGGCAGATCGGCCTAATAGAAATAGGCCAATCTGCCCCCAAGAGGAGCGTAAATGGGCTACAATACATTTGCCCCCATAGGGGAGCGACCATTGCCTAAGGGGTCTCTCCCCTTGCGTGAAATTGGCGCAAACAAAATCCCTGGGGCCTAGTGGTTTCTGCCCCCCTTGGGGGCAGATCGGCCTAATAAAAATAGTCCCATCTGCCCAGGCAGAAATGGCCTAAAACAAATTTGCCCCCCAGGGGGCCGACCCTTGCCTAAGGGGTCCCTCCCCACATATAAAAAAATAAAATAAAGAAAAAAATATCCTTGGTGTGTAGGGTTTTCTGCCCCCCCGAGGGCAGAGCGACCTAATTACAATAGGCCAATCTCCCCCAAGGGCCTACAACAAATTTGCCCACCCAGGGGAGCGACCCTTGCCTAAGGGGTTGCTCCTCTCACGTGAAACTGACAAAAAATAAATCCCTGGTGTCTAGTGGTTTCTTCCCCCCTTGGGGGCAGATTGGCCTAATAAAAATAGGCCGATCTGCCCCCAAGGGGGGCAGAAATGGCCTAAATACAATTTACCTACCAGGGGAGCGACCCTTGCCTAAGGGGTCGCTCCCCATTTATTATAAAAAAATAAAGTAAACATTACAAAAAAAAATCCCTGGTGTCTAGGGGTTTCTGCCCCCCCGGGGGCTGATCGGCCTAATTATATTAGGCCGATCTCCCCCGGGGGGGCAGAAAAGGCCTAAAAATATCTTGCCCCCCGGGGAGCGGCCCTTGCCCAAGGGGACGCTACCCTTATGTATAAATATAAATAAAAAGCAAAACTCCCTGGTGTCTAGTGGTTTCTGCCCCCCTTGGGGGCAGATTGGCCTAATAAAAATGAAATGGCCTAAAAGTAGATTTGCCCCTAAGGGAGCGACCCTTGCCTAAGGGGTCCCTCCCAACATATATAAAAAAAAATAAAAAAAATGATCCCTGGTGTCTAGCGGTTTCTGCCCCCTGGGAGGCAGAAATGGCCTAAAATTAATTTGCTCCCCTGGGCAAGGGCTGCTCCCCTAATGTATACATATAAAACAAAACTCCCTGGTGTCTAGTGCGCATTTCTGCTGCCCGATTGCATCGTGATCGGGCAGCAGAAATGCTGAGAAAGACATCAAAGGAAAGGAAAGGCCTTTCCTTTCCTTTGATGCCTCTCTCGGTCCCTCCACGTGATCAGTGGAGAAATGCTTTTGCTGACATTTCAGCCATCATGGATTTTGGAAGAATGGTGCTTTCTGGGACAGGAATATGTCACGCTTTGGAGGATGTGCTCTAGCATCTGGGTGTCACTGCATTTTATTGGTTGGCGTGCCCCCCCTTACTGATGCCCAGGAGCTGGGAATAAATATGTAAGAGGTGCAGAGCCACTCAGATCTGCTGCCTGAAACTACAAGAGGAAGAAGTACTGCCCTGCTGGAATCTGGATCTGCACCCTTGGCCTGCACTTCTGAATGAACTAAGCCTCCTGCACAATCTGGTACTACAGCCCTGGGGACGGTGCCTTGCATCAAGAAGGCCTTGGGAGTGGACTCCCTGCAGCTACAGGTTAACTGAGTTTTACCTGCATCATCCCCAGCAAGAGTCCCCAGCCTGGAGTGCATCCAGTGAACTTTTAAGGATTTGACCAGGTGCATTGTGGGAATTGTGGTTCAACTTTCCAAGGACCATCCAGGAGATTCCAGACCTTTGGATTTGTGTTTTGGACCCTTTGTACCTGCAAGGAGGATTTCAGGAAACAACTCCTGAAATTATGAGAATTTTTGTAAAGTTGGCGCTTTGTGTTTCTAAGCACTAGGACATGTTTATTCTGTAAAAAAATATCTCTGGTTCCAAGGAACATTCAGGAGATTTCAGACCCTTGGATTTGTGCTTTGGACCTTTTGTACCTGCAAGAAAGACTTCAGGAAACAACTCCTGAAGTTTGGAGACATTTGGTAAAGTTGGCGCTTTGTGTTTCTAAGCTCTAGAAAGTGTTTGTCCAAGATTTCAAGTCCAGGTATTGCACCTATATAGTCCGTGGGCCACTGGGCCCAAAATGCATGGGCAAGGCCCACACTCGATACCCGATGGAAACGGAGAGAACACTGCAGGGCCATATGAACGAAATAAAACAGGCACTCAGGGGGAAGGGAAGTGGGGGCACCTCAGCCGGATGAGTGCACGACGCCAGCTCCATGAGGGGGCTCCATGCCCATTGATGTATCCTGGGGAGTGCAAAGCCACAGTCTCTCAAGTCTCTCAAGTGGGTGGTTTGCCCACTGCTTTATCCTGGGGAGTGCAACGCCACAGTCTCTCAAGTCTCTCCACTGGGTGGTTTGCCCACTGCTTTATCCTGGGGAGTGCAAAGCCACAGTCTCTCAAGTATCTCAAGTGGGTGGTTTGCCCACTGCTTTATCCTGGGGAGTGCAAAGCCACAGTCTCTCAAGTCTCTCAAGTGGGCGGTTTGCCCACTGCTTTATCCTGGGGAGTGAAAAGCCACAGTCTCTCAAGTGGATGCCTTTCTCCACTGGTTCTGGAGGGGGCTTTGTGCCTAGAGTGCTTCTTCCTGCCAAGGACTGAGGTAGTGGATGAGATACTCCACTGGTTCTGTAGGGGACTTTGTGCCCAGAGTGCTCAATCCTGCCAAGGACTGAGGTAGTGGATGTGATACTCCACTGGTTCTGGCGGGGGCTTTGTGCCCAGAGTGCTTCATCCTGCCAAGGACTGAGGTAGTGGATGAGATATTCCACTGGTTCTGGAGGAGGCTTGGTGCCCAGAGTGCTTCATCCTGCCAAGGACTGAGGTAGTGGATGTGATACTCCACTGGTTCTGGAGGGGGCTTTGTGCCCAGAGTGCTTCATCCCTGCTAAGGACTGAGCTAGTGGATGTGATACTCCACTGATGGTGGGGCAACATGGAAGCTGCCCAGGGCCCTGGAAGTGAACACCAGCCTCGTATGTAAGACCACTGGGGGTGGTAGTGGCGGCGGTGCTGGTGGCGGGCTCACTGACTGTGGTGCTGGCGGCGGTGGCAGTAGCGGCAGTGCTGGTGGCGGGCTCACTGACTGCGGTGCTGCTGAAGGGCATAGTGTCTGCGGTGCTGGTGATGGGCTCAGTATCTGGGGTGCTGGCGGTGGTGCATGTGGCGGTGCCAGTGGCAGTCTTGTTCGCCGTGCAGGTTGGCGGCGAAGTTGGCTTGCCTTTCTTTTTCAGGCCCTTCCCCACCATGGATGATGCCGCAGCTGTCTTGCCACTCCCAACTATTGTCTTGGCTGAGCCCTTGGTGGCAGGTGTTTTGGCCTTCTCCCTCCGGGATGTGGGCAACTTCTTCTGTTTTGGAGGTGGGGGAATGTCCTTGGCCTCGCTCCTGGGGACACTGGCAGCCCTGCTGCTTGGCGCACTCCAAAATCCGGGTATTGCTGGCACCACTATGCTCGGTGATGTGGTGGCTGAGGTGCTGGGTTGGGACCTGGAAAGACGGGCCCTAGGGGAAGGAAGAGTGGGGGAGGTGAAGGGAAGAGGTCAAGGTTTGACAGGAAAAGTTTTTTAGACACACTGGGACAGGTAGATGGAGGGGGTTTGGGAGTGGAGGAAGAGGTAGTGGTTGTAGGAGGTGTTTGTTTGCTGACTTTGGGTGAAGGTGCATGGGCTGGAGGCTGTTGTGAGGTGGATGGCTGTTGGGTGGGTGTGTGACTGCGTTTGTGTACTTTGGGAGGAGGGCTCACAGACACACTGGTAGAGGACACAGGGGATGTGTGAATGGTAGTGGGGGTGGTGAGTGCACGTGAGCGGTGTGTGGTGATGGGCGTGCTGGTGATGGGGGTAGTGGCTGAGGATGTAATGCATGCAGGTTTGGGTGGAGACGTGACAGGGAGGGAGGGGGAGATGTGGAGGAGGGGGACACAGTGGAGGCATTGGATATTGGTATGTGTGCATGGGTATGATGCTTGTGTGAGTGCCTGTGGGATGTGTGGTGCTTATGTTTGCCAGAGCCAACCTTGTGTGTTCAGGTGTGTGCATGCTGGTCAGATGGTGTGCTTGGGATAGGCTGAGGTACAGGGGATTGGGTCTGGGTGGAGGAAGTTGGAGGGGGAGGCTGGACACAGGGACAATGGCTGCCATCAGTGCTGAGGCCAGAGTCTGAAATGCTCGCTGTTGGGCTGCCTGGCCAGAATGAATGCACTCCAGGTACGTATTTGTCTGTTGCAACTGCCTCTCTACACCCTGGATGGCATTCGGAATGGTAGACTGCCCAACAGTGAGGGTTCTCAGGAGGTCAATGGCCTCCTCACTGAGGGCAGCAGGGCTGACTGGGGCAGAGCCTGAGGTGTCTGGGACGAAGGAGATGCCCACCCTCCTGGGTGAGCGGCCACGGGACACACGCTGAGGGGCTGCTGGGAGGGCAGTGCTGGTAGGGGGGTGGCGGCTTTACCTGTAGATGCGGTGGGCACAGAGGGGCCCGCCACCGCAAGGGAGTTCCCATCAGAGGAGGAGTCGGTGTCTCTGGTCTCTGCTCCTGTCCCTGCCGTGGAGCTCCCCTCGCCCTCCGTCCCACTGGTGAATTCAGACTCCGTTATCTCGCCCTCCAGGGCCATGTGGGATGCAGCTCCCTCCTGCTCCGGTGGCATAGATCCTCCGCCTGATGATGCTAATGCACACAGGAACAGGGAGACCACAAAAAGGGGGGGAAAGAAAGTAGAAAGACATGTTCAGTGCATGCAATACTGCTACCGTTGGCGGACACTACAGACACAGCAGCCCTCTGCACTACGCCATGCACTTACACTTCCCTAATTCATCACAGGGACATGGGGTACATGGCCTACGCCCGATTGCTGCACACATGGCAGTCACAGAAGCCTGACTAGGTGTAGATGGCTCTAACCACTGGTGGGGTTGGGGGGCCACTTAGCCTGCCTCACAAAGGGTTCTTGCCTACAAGGCTCGCCATAGCCTAGGTGTACCCACTGCCCACCTCCCCCATCCAGACACCTCCAATGCACGCAGAGTCAGATGGATGTGACGGTACTCACCCCCTTGTGGCTGCTGTGATGCCCTCAAGCGCCCATCCAACTCCTAGGCCACCGCCAGGATCCGGAACATCAGGGGGGTCATGGTGCGACAGGCACCCCTCCCACTTTGGAAGGCCATCCCCAGCTGGGCCTCCGCTGTCTTCCTGCTCCAGTGGCGAATGTCCTCCCATCTTTTACAGCAGTGGGTGCTCCGTCTGTGGTGGACCACCAGGGTCCTGATGTCCTTGGCAATGGCACGCCAAATATCCTTCTTCTGGTGGGCGCTAACCTACAGGAATAGTACAGAGGAAAAGGAAAAACTTTAACCGTCCTGACTGTCACAGTCATTGGCCTACGTTCCCACCCTTGGATCATGCAGGCCTCACCCCCCATATCTTCCATCTACACCACTCAAAACAGGCATTGCCCATACAGCATGCTCACAGTGTACTCACCTGTTTGTCTGGAGGACCGTAGAGTAGCGTGTACTGGGGGAGGACCCCATCCACTAGTTTATCCAACTCCTCCGATGTGAAGGCAGGGGCCCTTTCCCCAGACACATGAGCCATTGTCGCTTCCAGACTGAGGTCACAGCAGCACTTGCGGTGTAGGGCCTCTCCTGTTGAAGGTCAGGTATCAAGTGAGTGAACAGAGAGAAAATGACGGTCACGTCCACGGCGGTGCCTACCGTCACCGCCGGCGTACATCCTCATTGGCTCCTGGGACGCATAGGGCCCAATGTTAAGCAATGCAGGATTGCGCCGCGGTCTTCGACCGCCTACCGCAGCGGTGTACAACGCCAGCGCAGTTACCTCATATCCCCTTGTCCCACATTACAGGTCAGGCTGCTGCCATTTCAGGTAGCCACATGGCATTAATTTTTATTGTGTCACACATATATGGGCCTTGCATATACACAGAGACAGGCACATAGTGTATTGACAAATGTGTGCAATAAAATAGTTTTTTTCCTACCTCAGTGTTGGCTGACTCTGTGCTTGCTGTTCTCATCCATAGGGCACGTCGGCTGGGGCAGGTGAGGAGATGGCGGCACCCTCCGGTGTACAGACCGCTGGTGGACCTGTCGACAATGGAAGAGCGACATGTAATAGTCACCTACAGACTTGATTGTGCCACAATCCAGGAACTGTGTGCCCAGTTGGAGCCAGACCTGATGTCAGCTATCCGCCATCCCACAGGAATCCCCCCTCTAGTGCAGGTCCTGTCAGTACTCCATTTCCTGGCAAGTGGGTCTTTTCAAACAACAGTGGCCATAGCTTCAGGGATGTCCCAGCCTATGTTCTCTAACGTGTTGTCCAGAGTGTTGTCTGCCCTTCTTAAACACATGCACAGCTACATCGTGTTCCCTCAGGTGGAGGATTTGCCTACAGTGAAAGGTGACTTCTATGCCCTGGGACATTTCCCCAACATCATAGATGCCATTGATGGGACACATGTGGCCTTGGTCCCCCCGCAGGAGTGAACAGGTGTACAGAAACCAGAAGAGCTACCATTCAATGAATGTGCAGATGGTGTGTTTGGCTGACCAGTACATCTCCCATGTGAATGCCAAGTTTCCTGGCTCAGTGCATGACACTTACATTCTGAGGAATAGCAGCATCCCTTATGTGATGGGGCAACTCCAGAGGCACCGTGTGTGGCTATTAGGTGAGGACAAGGACCCTATACCGTGTGAATAGTTGTCTGGGTCTGGGGTTGTCCCTAAGGGTTAGTGTGTGTCTAACAGTTGTCCCTCGACATTTGCAGGTGACTCTGGGTGCCCCAACCTGCCATGGCCAGTGAGAAATCCCAGGACAAGGGCAGAGGAATGCTACAATGAGGCACATGGGCGAACTAGGAGAGTGATAGAAAGGACCTTCGGCCTCCTGAAGGCCAGGTTTCGGTGCCTCCATATAACAGGTGGTTCCCTCTACTACTCACCAAAGAAGGTGTGCAAGATCATCGTGGCCTGCTGTATGCTGCACAACTTGGCTTTGCGACGACAGGTGCCTTTTCTGCAAGAGGATGGTCCAGAAGGAGGTCTTGTGGCAGCTGTGGAGCCTGTGGATAGTGAAGAAGAGGAGGCAGAATAAGAGGACATAGACAACAGAAACACCGTGATCCAGCAATGCTTTCAGTGAGACACAGGTAAGAAGACATCACTGCCTCCTACATCTGTTAAAATTGTTAGACCTATCATCTGTCTGTCACTTTCACCCAGTGTATGGACCCTGATTTGTCACTTTGCTTTTCAATTTCACAGATGTGGGTCCCACTGAGTGACCTCTGCTATGTTACCTCATGTACTAGAGCTGTGTGACATAGGTATGTAGACATTAGAACGGACATTGGGTTTTTCCTCAGTTATTGCAAATACACATTTGTGAAAGCACAGACTGACTCCAGATTGTTTTGTGATTCAAGGGTGTTTATTTAAGTGCTGAATAGTGGAGGGGGTTGTAAAATGGTCAGGGATGATGGTGGAGGAATGTCTATGGCAGAGTCCAGTTATTAGTCTCACAGGTGCATTGTTCAAAGGGGCATAGGAAGTGGAGCTAGGGCAGTTTAAGGATGGACAGGGTGACAAAGTGGGACAGAAGGATGACATTCAGGGTGGTCTCATTTCTTGGCAGGGGTCTTGGCATTGTTCTCTGTCCTTGTCCTGGATCTCAGGGACCGCTTGCGGGGTGGTTCTCCATTTGCAGGGGGTGGGGTGCTGGTGTTGTGGTCCTGTGGTGGTGCCTCCTGTCCACTAGCGCCGGCGGAGGTGGTGGGCAGTTCATCATTCCAAGGCTAGTGTCAGGGGCCCCTTGTTGTGCCACAGTGTCCCTCCTGGTGTTCACACGGTCCTTCAGCAGCCCTACAATGGTGCCCAGGGTGGTGTTGATGGACTTGAGTTCCTCCCTGAACCCCAAATACTGTTCCTCCTGCACCCACTGGGTCTCCTGAAACTTGGCCAGTACCGTTGCCATTGTCTCCTGGGAATGATGGTACGCTCCCACGATGTTGGAGAGGGCCTCGTGGAGAGTGGCTTCCCTGGGCCTGTCCTCTTCCTGTCGCACAGCAGACCTCCCAGTTCCCCTGTTTTCCTGGGCCTCTGTCCCCTGAACCGTGTGCCCACTGCCACTGTCCCCAGGTCCCTGTTGTTCTTGGGGTGGTGGGTTTGCCTGGGTTCCCTGTTGTGGTGGACACACTGCTGCTTGACGTGTCCTGGGGACAGAGGTATGGGCCCGCTGGGTGGGTGCTGTGCTGGTGCTTCGTGAGGGGGGAGGCTCTGTGGTGTCCTGTGCCAGTGTGAGGGGAACCAACTGTCCTGAGGTCCCAGATGGGCCGGGCTGGTCATCTAGGTCCAGTTGGACAGAGCTGCTGTCATCACTGTGGGCCTCTTCTGTGGGGGGGGTGGACATGTCTGGAACCTCCTGTCCGGTGACTTTGGGTAAGGGTCCTGCAGGGGTGTAAAGGCATGATTATTGCATCTGTGTGTGCCATGGTGTGCAATGGGTGGGTGACCCTGTACCCCAGTGCTTACATTGTTGTGTAGGGCCTTGTGTGATAATTGTTTTGGGGTCTGTGTGGGTATCTGTAGTGAACATGCATTGGTGATGGTTGTCCATGCTTTGTTGTTGCATGCAGGGCTTGGTGTTGGGATGGGTGGTTTGTGATAGTGGGACATATGTGAGGTGTTGGAGTGATGGGGGTGAGGGTGAGGGTGGGGGTATGTGATAGCATGCAGGTACGGTGGGGGATATGGTAGTTAAAGATTTGACTTACCAGAGTCCATTCCTCCAGCTACTCCTGCGAGGCCCTCAGGATGCAGTATAGCCAAGACCTGCTCCTCCCATGTTGTTAGTTGTGGGGGAGGAGGTGGGGGTCTGCCGCCAGTCCTCTGAACCGCAACGTGGTGTCTTGAGACCACGGAACACACCTTCCCCAGTAGGTCGTTCCACCTCTTCCTGATGTCATCCCGTGTTCTTGGGTGCTGTCCCACTGCGTTGACCCTGTCCACGATTCTGCGCCATAGCTCCATCTTCCTAGCTATGGAGGTGTGCTGCACCTGTGATCCGAATAGCTGTGGCTCTACCCGGATGATTTCCTCCACCATGACCCTGAGCTCCTCCTCAGAAAACCTGGGGTGTCTTTGCGGTGCCATGGGGTGGTGTGTGTGATGTGGTGTGTGTTGTGATGTATCAGGGGATGTGTTTGTGTGTGTTGTGTGAGGTGCGTGGATGTTGTGTGAGTGATGGTGTTGAGTGCCTGTGGATGCTAGTTTGTAGATGGTGGTGTTTTTCTCTGGCCTTATGTCGCAATTCTGTTCGTAAGGGTTTGTGGGTAATGTGGGTGTGTGTTTTGTACTGGATTGGGTGTGTGGGAGTGGTGTGTGTATGTGTATCACGTGTGTGTATTTGGAATTGTCCAATGTGGTAGTGCTTTCTAAATGTGTGTGTATTTTGAGCGCAGCTGTGTGTACCGCCAATGGAATACCGCGGTTGAAAGACCACCGCGTGGATTCGTGGGTCGTGATAGTGTGTATTCCTGTTGGCGTGACGGTGGAGGTTTTGTTATCGCCAGTTTATCATTGACCTTTGGTGTGGCGGACTTCTGTGGGTGTCTGTATTTTGGCAGATTCCGAGCTGTGGGTCGTAATAGCTGTAGCGGAAGTCCACAGCCGCGGCGGTATGTTGGCAGTCTTCTGCACGGCGGTAAGCGGGATTTACCGCCAATGTTGTAATGAGGGCCATAGTCTTTGAGATACTGTGGCCTCCTTCGAGTGGGAACTTCCCTGGATGACAAAGCAGAATTATGATGCTGTAAGGTTACTCCAATGTCTCCCAGCTCATCAGCACACAGTTTGGCTTCCACCAATTTGGTATTCCAATCACACTTAGCCAGTCTAGACATGCTCCAAACTTCTCCATTCTCTAGGATCACTACATTCTTCTTAAGTTCCTTATTGCGAAATGGCCCTATAAATTTAGACTCCCCTTTGCATGACCACCTAGGTTTCCTTACAAACACCAACTCTCCTACTTTCCAGTTCCTGACCACTGCACCATGTTTGTTATCAAATCGTTCTTTATACCTCCACTAATGGACACGGACTCTGCGGCCATCCACACTCCCACCATTACCATAGCGTCCTAACCGCTTGGGGAACAGCTTAGACCCTGCCACTCGTCCTCTCAACCACTGAAATAGAGATTCCTTTGTCAAAAAATTTGGAGCAGTGCGATGGGTCCACAGCTTATCCCTCAAAATATTTCTGAACTCTCCTCTATTTGTCATGGCTAATTGCGCACAATCTCTTATTAGTCCATTCATTTTTTCAACAAGACTAGCTTGTGGAGCATAAAGTGGTTTGTGCTGATGTTCAATTGACAAATCCATCAAAAATGTTTTCATTTCATCAGAAACAAATTGCACCTCATTTTCTGTAACAATTACTTTGGGAATGCCCTCCAAAACGAACACATCCTTCAAGAACTCTATCACAGTATTAGTAGTAATTGATCCAACACAACAAGCATACACCCACTTAGACTTATAGTCCACCAGACCCAATACATATCTCTCATTCGGGTTTAGCAAATTGAAAGGCCCTACTATATCCAATCCAAGTTTTGACCAAGGTTCCTCAGGCACTTCCATGGGAGATAAAGGTGCCTCTCTCACCACTTAGGTTTTTATCACTGTTGGCACACAACCAAGAATCTCTCACTACATTTTCTGTTTCTTTGTCAAGCCCAGGCCACCAATATTTTTCTCGTAATCTGGCTTTAGTAAGATTCCTGCCTAAATGTCCTTCATGTGCGAGATTCATTATTTTATCTCTTAACCTTTCTGGTGGAACCACACGGTCACCTTCAAACACTTGATCATCTGAAATGCTTAATTCATCTCTCACTCCCCAAAGCTTTTGTACTTTCATATTCAAATTCTTCAGATCAGGCCAACCATTCACTATCATGCACTTTATATCTGCCAAAACAGCATCCTTCTCACTTTCTCAACACCACTCCTCCTGAGATAAAGCTGACTCCATCACCCACAACACCGAAGCACTCTGCTCCGTTAGTCATCTCCTTCAACAGGTAATCTAGACAAACAGTATGCAGTGGCATTCCTCAGTCCAGGTATGTATTCAATCTTGAAGTTAAACTCCAGCACACTCTCCAACCATTTTTTAATCCTGGGAGTGGCCTTGTCTGACCCCTTACATGTGAAAATTTGCACTAATGGCTTGTGATCTGACCTTAGTGTAAAAGGTAGGCCCCACAAAAAGAACTTAAAATGATGAATGGCTCACACACAAGCAAGTGCCTCTCGTTCAATGACGGTAAACTTCTCTTCTGCTCCTTTCAGAGAACGAGAGGCAAACGCAATCACTTTCTCTTCCCCATTGTCTACCTGGCTCAAAACTGTGCCTAACCCTTTGAGACTTGCATCAGTGGTGAGAATGGTTCTTTTAGTCACATCAAAATGGTTCAAATTTGGCATATTGCCTATGACGTTCTTGACTAACACAAATGCCTTTTCGCACTCATCAGACCATACAAACTTGCTCCCTTTCTTGAGCAACATCCTTAGTGGCATAACTATACAAGCAAAAACCTGGAACAAATTTTGAATAATATTCTGCTAGACCTAAAAAGGATCGAATGCCATCCTTGTCAACAGGAGCGGGCGCATTGACAATTGATTCAGTTAGACTCATCTTGGGTTTAATGCCCTCCCCAGATATCACATGCCCTAGATATGTCACTGTGTTAACTCTGAATTGACACTTTTCTCTTATTACAGTAAGGCCATTATCTCTTAGTCTCCCTAAAACTTCTTTTAACGTTACATCATGAGTCAATTTGTTTTCACCATAAATTTGAAAATCATCTTAAAAAACAACACATTTCAAACCCCTTCCAGAACCTTCTTCATCAACCTCTGGAAACAAGCAGCTGCCGATGCTAACCCAAACGGCAACCTTTTGAATCTGAATGCTCCCAGTGGTGTCACAAATGATGTGAGTTGTTTGGAGTCCTTGTGCAACCTCACTTGGTGGTAGACCCATCACACTGAAACTGTTAGCTCCCTTAACCATGGATAATGTCTCAGCTATGTTGGGTAGAGGCTGTCGATCCACCCATATACGTTGGTTCAAATCTCTCAGGTCAACACACATCCTGATTTTAGTGCTATTATCCTTTGGCAGCAAAACCACTGGGGCCACTGGTACATGTAATTCTCTTTTGCCCCTTAATATTCCTTTGGTTTGTTTCCTTTGCTGTTTGTTTTGCACCCACTGGTACTTGCGTAATGCGATTGAATCTGCAGTTTGGCTGGGTCCTTTGTCCTGATGCAGTTGGTTTCCCCTCGTTGCCAACTTGTTAAGGAGCAAGGCGGTGCTCAATTCATGTTCCAGGCATTTTTATTAAACTTCAAGTTTGACTGAAATAGCAGAGCCACAACAGAGCCTTCTCCGGCTCCTCCTGCTGCTTTCTCCCAACTGCCCTTGTTGCTGGGTTGCAGACATTCTCTGTGATGTACCCAAGAATCCATTAGGTACATCACAGTTAAAGTCACACCACAACACTTCCCTCAGATTCCAGAACGTTTCATCACATTAATATGAGGAAAATTTATTTTAGACACATTTTGAGGTTTACAAGGAATTGTGGGTGACAGAACCTGGTGAGTGCCACACATGTCACCCATCCTGGATTCCCCTAGGTGCCTAGTTTTCACAAATGTACAGGCTTGCTAAGTTTCCCCAGGTGCTGGCTGAGCTAGAGCCCAAAATCCACAGCTAGGCACATTGCAAAAAAAGGGTCAGTTTTCAGTGGAAAAATGTGATGTGTTATCATTGCGTTTTGGGCCGTTTCCTATCGTGGGCACTAAGCCTACCCACACAAGTGAGGCACCATTTTTATCAGGAGACTTGGAGGAACACAAAATAGCAGAACAACTATTATTACCAGTTGTTTATCTCTGCAGTTACACCTCCAAAATGTGAGATAGTGTCTAAGAAATATGTCATTTTGAAAAATGCCCTTTAATTCACATGGTAGTGTGGGTACTCACAAATTTAGAGATGTGCAAATAACCACTGCTTCTACACTCCATATCTTGTGTACATTTCAGAAATACATAGTATAGGAAGCTGGCTCTGTACATACTATCTCAAAATGAGATATAGTGTGCACAAAGTCCAGGGGTTCCCCAAGAGTCTTGACAGAGGCAATAATAGATAATACTAATGCTCTAATTGAGGTAGTGTGGTCGAGCAGTTAGGCTTATCAGAGGGTAGCGTTAAGCATTTGTTGTACACACTCAAGCAATAAATGAGAACACACACTCAATGACTTAACTCCAGGCCAATAGGTTTTTTATATAGAAAAATATTATTTTCTTAATTTATTTTAGAACCACAAGATTCAAATTGCAGGTAAGTACAGGTAAGGTACTTTAAATAGGTATAGTTAGAACTTTAAACCAAAGCAGTAATTTACACAGTTTTTCATAAAATAGCAATAATCTATTTTAAAAGTGGACACTGCAAATTTCAACAGTTTCTGGGGGAGGTAAGCACAGTCTGGTTAATACGGTAAGTAAAGCACTTACAAGTTAAGTCTCCGGGGCATAGATAGCCCACCGTTGGGAGTTCAAGTCAACCCCAAACACCCAGCACCAGCAACACAGGGCTGGTCAGGTGCAGAGGTCAAAGAGGAGCCCTAATAACATGGGCACCTATGGAGACAGGGGGTGCTCCTGTTCTGGTCTGCTGGCAGAGTACCCACTTCCCCGGGGGGTAGACCAGTGGGGTTTAGTGGAGCACTGGGGGGCCCCAAGTAGGCACACAAAGCACTCCCTCAGCGTCACAGGGGTGGCCGGGTGCAGTGGTCAATCAGGGAGTCAGATTTGTAAAAGAATTCAATGGAGGGACCCGGGGGTCACTCAGACGTTGCAGGTAGGGCACAGGGGGGTTTCTCAGGCCAGCCACCGACTGGACAAGGGTGAGGGCCGCCTGCTGGTCACTGCTGCACCGGTGGTGTGTTCTTCATGGGCCTGGGGGCTGCGGGTGCAATGCTTCTTCCAGGCGTCAGATTTCTTCATCCCAGGCACGTCAGGGGGGTCCTCGGGATTCCCTCTGCAGGTGTTGTCATGGGAGTGCAGAGAGGTCAGCCCAGGGTGACTTACCTATGCCACAGGCAGTGGGTTGAGGGCATGGCAATCTGAAGGCAGTTCCATGTTGACTTAGGCCCTCATTACGACCTTGGCAGGCGACTGAAGCCGCCCGCCAAGATCGCACGCCGGGCGGCTGCCAATGCAGCCACACTCCCGCCGCGGCCATTTGGAGATCCCCGCTGGGCCGGCGGGCGGAAACCTAGTTTCCGCCCGCCGGCCCAGCGGGGATCTCGCCCGCAACAAAGGAGCCGGCTCCAAATGGAGCCGGCGGTGTTGCGCCCATGCGACGGGTGCAGTTGCACCCGTCGCGCTTTTCACTGTCTGCTCTGTCAGGGGGCCCCTGCACTGCCCATGCCAGTGGCATGGGCAGAGCAGGGGCCCCGCGACTCCCCGTACCGCCAGCCTTTTCCTGGCGGTTCAAACCGCCAGGAAAAGGCTGGCAGTAGGGGGACTCGTAATCCCCGTGGCAGCGCTGCCCTGGCGGATTACTACCGCCGGGGATATTGTGGCGGGAAACCACCGGCCCCGACGGTGCGACCGCAGCGCTTCCGCCGCGGTCGTAATGACCAGGGAAGCACCGCCAGCCTGTTGGTGGTGCTTCCGTCATTACAGCCCTGGCGGTCTTGTACCGCCAGGGTTGTAATGACCCCCTTAATCTTTTTCTCCTCACCAGCACACAGAAGCTGTGAGGCAGTGTGCATGTGCTGAGTGATGGGTCCCAAGGGTGGCATAATACATGCTGCCGCCCTAAGAGACCTTCCCTGGCCACATGGCCCTTGGTACCAGGGGTACCTTTTACAAGATACTTAACTGTGTTCCAGGGCTGTGCCAATTGTGGGAACAAAGGTACAGATTAAGGGAAAGAACACTGGTTCTGGGGCCTGGTTAGCAGGGCCCCAGCACACTTTCATTCAAAGCTGGCATCAACAAAAGGCAAAACGTTAGGGGGTAACCATGCCAACAGTGGCATTTTCCTACACACAGGTTTCCTTGATACCTATTTTTCACTCTTTATATTTTACCAAATGAATTGTTGTATGCCAGTACACAATTAAAACCCATCGCAATGTGCAGCTCATTTATTTACTCTGGGTACCTTGGGTTCTTGGTGAACCTGCAAGCCCTATATATCCCCACAATCAGAAGGCTCCAGCGGACGTAACGGTATATTGCTTTCTGCCATAGTTGGAAAAAGTTACAGGTGAAAACGTAGATACAAATGGCGGGTTTTTTCAACTCAATTTCACTATTTTTTTATTTCAACTGTTAATTTCTATATAGGAAAACATTGAAGGATCTACACAAATTACCCCTTACTGAATTCAGAATGCTGTCTACTTTTCAGAAAAGTATAGCTTTCCAGGATCTATCATTGGTTTCACACCCATTTCTGTCACCAACTGGAAAGAGGCTGAAAGCACAAAAATAGGAAAAATGGGGTATGCACCAGTAAAATGCCAAAACAGTGTTTACAAATTTGTTTTTCTGATTCTAGTCTGCCTGTTCCTCAAAGCTGAGAAGGTGGTGAGTTTAGCACTGCAAACCCCTTCATTGATGTCATTTGCAGGGAAAAACACTGAAACTTTCTGCTGCAGCACTTAAAAAAGAAAAAATCCAGAAACATCCAAAATTTAGCTGCATTTTGGCTAATTTCTTGGTCCCCTCCAGAGGAATCCATAAACTCTGGGTACCTTTAGAATCCCCAGAATGTTGGAAAAACGGATGCAAATTTGGTGTGGATAGCTTATATCGACAAAAAGTTATGGGGCCCTAAATATGAACTACCCCAAATATTTTTTTTTAAAAGGCTTAGTGGTGGTTGGGCGGGGGGCTAGCAACGAAGGGGTTAAATATGCCCCAATTATGCAAGAGATTTATTTCAGTAAAGACAAATCACAGTTCCCAGGCCATATTGAAACATACATTCACCCTCAGACTACCTCCCTCTAGAAAGAGAATCACTGATGCCACAATGCAGACTCTTCTCCATCACAATACACTCATTTGTCCACACCAGCAGGCCACCAGCTAGCTATTTGTCCCCACAAATCTCAGTTATAAAAACCATTTTGATTAGCTTGTAATTTAACATCTGTCTTTTAAGAGACTATGGTGGTCATTACGACCCTGGCAGATTACTTCCGCCAGGGCCGCGGGACGCGGTGGCACCGCCGACAGGCCGGCGGTGCCCCGGGGGGCATTCTGACCGCGGCGGCTTAGCCGCGGTCAGAGAAGGGAAACCGGCGGTCTCCCGCCGGTTTCCCGCTGCCCCCAAGGAATCCTCCAAGCCGGCGCAGCTTGCTGCGCCGGCTTGAGGATTCCGACTCCCCCTCCTGCCATCCAGTTCCTGGCGGTTCTCCCGCCGGGAACCGGATGGCGGGAGGGGGAGTCGCGGGGCCCCTGGGGGCCCCTGCAGTGCCCATGCCACTGGGCACTGCAGGGGCCCCCGTAAGAGGGCCCCAAAATGTATTTCACTGTCTGCCTTGCAGACAGTGAAATACGCGACGGGTGCAACAGCACCCGTCGCACCTTCCCACTCCGCCGGCTCTATTACGAGCCGGCATCCTCGTGGGAAGGGAGTTTTTCCCTGGGCTGGCGGGCGGTCTTTTGGAGACCGCCCGCCAGCCCAGGGAAAAACTCATAATACCCTCCGCGGTCTTCTGACCGCGGAGCGGTATTATGGAGGGCGGAATTCCGGAAGCGCCCGCCGGAATCGTAATCAGGCCCTATGGCCCTGATTACAACATTGGTGGTATTGACCGCCTATCGCCATGACGACGGCTGCCAACATACCACCGCCGTGGCTACCAGCCGTCTACGCGTATTATGCCCGCCGATGGTATTCTGCCAGAATGCTGGCGGAACACCGCCTACGGTCATGGCGGCGGATGGCGGAAAGGCACCGCTGCTGACAGAAGCACCGTCACGCCAGCAAAACACCACCGACCGTATCATGAGCAATGATACGGCCTGGCGGTGTTTTGCTGGCGGACGCTGCTGCTGCCAGCAGCGCCGCGGACCGTCTCCAGCCAGAGGACCCCCTGCAAGCAGGTAAGTGAGGTTCTCCGACCGTAGAGGGGGGTGGGGGGTGTTGTGTGTATGTGGGGGTGTGTGTATGTTTTGGCATGTGTGCATGCGGGTGTGAGTCGCATCGGCTGAGTGATTGTGAGTGTTGTGTGTTGTGAATGCATGTGTGTGACAAGGTATGTTGGTGTGTGTTGCGGTGTGTCGGTATGTATGTGTGCATGCGTGGGTGGTGGTGGGTATGCGTGTGTGCATGTGTGTATATGGCTGCGCGTGTGGGTGTGTATATGTGCGTGGGCAGGAGAGGGAGGGGGAAGATGGAGGAGGGGTCTGGGGAGGGGGCAGGGGAGACCCCTATCAGTGCCAGGGAAGGAATTTCCTGGCACTGATAGTGCCTACCGTCATGGTTTTCGTGGCGGTAAGATTGGCACGGAAACAATGGCGGTAGGCCGGGTCGTAATACCGAGGGTGGGATTGTGACGGCCGCCGGGCTGGAAACCAAAGTCTCCAGCCCAGCAGCCTTTACCACCCTGGCGGTCGGTGTGTTAAAGTGGCGGTTTTCGATGGCGGCAACCGCCATGGTCAAAATCACATTACCACCGCTTTAACACCGACCGCCAGGGTTGTAATGAGGGCCTATATTCAGTTTGGAACATTTTACCTTACAAACACTGGCTAGAAGTAATTGTAAAATGGAGGATCACTCTGCTGTTAAACACTACCTTTTTCCCCAACCTAATTTTCTGTCAGAAGCTCACATGAAGCAGAAGGTTTTACCACCCATGGCTTTTCCAAATCCCTCTTCTGATTCTGAAAGAAGCAGGTATTTCCAGGACACAATGAAGACAATAAAATGTTATTCAGATCATATGAAGTCCTTCGGACAGGTGTTCCATAAAATATTCTGGTCTGCACTATTCCTACAAAAAAATAAAACTCAGTTTGGATAAGCTCTTTTACAGAAATTCATTGGCTACAATTTGATGTTAAGCTGTTTTCTCCTAATAGATTTTCAGGAAGACGTGGAGCTGGGGATGGCCTTAAAAGGAAACATATTACGCTACCTCAGAATGAAGCAAAGCAAAGTTACTGCCATTTAGACAGATAGCTGTTGATCTGGTCCCCACAGAATTTCACTGATTGAAGAGAACTTAAAGGAAAAGGAAAGGAAAAGGATTTCTCCCCCTTTACCACAAAACCTAGATCTTGGAGAAGGTTGATCGTCACAAGCGGGGCACTCTAAAGGTTGTGTGGACAATGATCCATGAGGAGAATATCATCCAGATAGATGATGAGACTTATTCCTTTGGTGCTCATGAATTGTGGCAGTGGCCTTACAAGCTGCAAAAAGCATCACAGGATCAACAACAGCACAAAAGGTGGAGTCATAAACTTGGCAGTTCACCAGGAACTGGAGGAATCTGCAGTGAGAGGGGAAAATAGGGACAACTAAATATGTATCCTTCAAGTTAAGCCTCAATATCCAGTCTCCTGAACACTACACGTCTATTAGGAGGTGAACCCGCTCCATTTTTAAGTTAAGGTAAACCAGATGCTCCCTGACCTCCCTGAGGCTGATGATGGGGCGATAACCTTTGCCTTTATTTGCCAATTGGAAAATTCTACTCAGGAAACCCTGACAATGAAATACGATTTGGCATTTGCACACTTATCCTACAAGGAATAGATATCTCTCTTAGACTTACTCTTACATGGGAAAAAAGGATATTCTTACCTGTGTATCGTCTAGGTGTGTTAGCGGCACCACAAACGTCTCCCAGGGTCTCCTCAACCGCTGTTCACTCCTCTTGAGGGGAAAAAGAGGCTGGACTGCTTTTGGTCCTACCACTGTCAGAACGTCTTAAAGCCATGATCCTTTTGAGAGTCCTGTCTAAAGTCACCCCTTTCCTCTATGGCCCCTGAGGAAAATGTAGGTGAGGAAAATGTCTTAAAGGCAGCCTGAGCTTTATCGGAGGATGTGAATGCATTCACAAATTTCCCTAATTCCTTCAGGAATGGTTCCCTGAACAAGCCTCTTTGCGCCCCAGGTTCTGCCTGGAAGGAGGACAGATTCCCAAATTTGTGATCCATAGTAAAAAGGAGTGATCTTGTCTGTTCCATTAACCAGACACAGTGGGCATTGCACAGGAAGACCATCATTCTTTGGGTGCTACCATATACAATTTTGAGGGAAATCAAGTTATCTGACTCCTTGTCCTCATCAACCACTTCTAAGATCTTCATCAAGGGGCAAGCAATGTCCAGAAGTTTGTCTTTGTATGCATGCCAATTACAGTCTCATTTCTTCCTGGGATCCCCAATGAATTTTACTGGAAAGGTGGCCATCACAGTGTCTATCTTGGGGCAAGGACCACCTTTCCCTCTAAGGAGTGGCGTGGGCACTTTGCTGTTGATATTCCCATGAATTCCTTATTCAGGGGCCTTGTCATTTTACTAGACAAATCTTGGGTGCAGTTTTCAGGGGGTAACCACTCCGAGGATAACAGATAATAAATGTAAATGGATTACAACAAGACAGAAGAGAGGACATTTTCTCGTTCCCTGTCAAATTATCTTGAAGCTTGATTCTCTTGCCCTTACTTGATAGTTGCCACGCTCTACATCCACATGGTTTGTCGTCTGAGCCGTCCTAATCATCAATGCCTTTGTTGCCTGGGGAGAGCATATTATCAGGGGGCCCTTATTCTTATAAGCAACATATCCCTCAACCTCCCGGGTGCAGAGTAGACGGGGGTATTTGACAAGGAATGTCTCTCTGAACCTCTCAAATTACTGGGACACCTTGCTCGCTCATTGCCCAAGCAGAGTCTCTAAGGAGTATGATGCCACACGTGTTTTTTCCAGCTGGGTTTTATTAAGGATGGGGGTAGATCTCCCACCTGGCTCTTAGGTCCGATAGTGCTTGGCGAGGTGAACTTCAGTGGTTGCTTGGAGGGGGAATACATATGGGGATATGAGGCCCAACTCAGCTGTGGTAACGAGGCCCCACTCAACCTGATACGATTCACTCCCTGGCGGTCGCATCAATGGCGTACTGACCATGCTGGGAAGGTTAATCCAGAAACAAAGGAAAGGATACATCAGTCGGAACATGGCTGCAGTGCCCACTCATTACCTGGCTTATACACTTCAGCCTGCACCTCACAGCTTCTTCACTCCTGCGGCTCCAGCAGACGGTCCACTGTTCCGCCAGGGAGACAGACTAAGGGCCTGATTCTAACTTTGGAGGACGGTGTTAAACCGTCCCAAAAGTGGCGGATATACCACCTACCGTATTACGAGTTCCATAGGATATAATGGACTCGTAATACGGTAGGTGGTATATCCGCCACTTTTGGGACGGTTTAACACCGTCCTCCAAAGTTAGAATCAGGCCCTAAATTACTCCATTGCCCCGGTGGCAGGACCAACTGTCAGATTTATAAATGACGGCCAAGCTGGCGGTCATTTATAAAGCATTGGAAGGAACTGCTGTCACAACGATACCTGTCTTTGCATTTTCGTATCTGGTGAAGGGCTCCATCAGAGGGGCAGAGCCCTGTAACAAACAAGTTCCTTTTGTTATTTAAAAAGAAATCCTGAAATGGGATTTTCTTTTTGAAAAAGAAAAATGCAATGGTCCCCTTGCCATGGGTGTCATTGCACCTATGGCAAGGAGAACATTTAGCAGTTTTCACTGCTCTTCACTAATGGGCAGTTTAAAAAAGACCTGTCATTCTGCTCACCTAAATTAGGTTTGCAGAATGACTGGTCAGCCTCAGATGGCCCTTACTCTGCAGGGCTGTCAAAGGGGATTAATCACGGTGGAAACGAATAAGTCTCCACCGTGATTAACCCTATGGTACACCCACATTTAAATTCAACGGGCGGACTGCATTCTTGATGGTAAAGAAACTCAGTCACCATTGTGACAAAGTTTTCTTACTCCCAATAATTAAATCAGCCCCTTAGCATACGTTTGTGAAGGAGGTCTGTGCGTAGTCTGATGGTCGTGTGGAGGTCACAGATTTGCACTGTAGACCAGTGGTTCTTAACCTGTGGTCTGGAGACACTTGGGGTTCTGCAAAGTCTTCTCAAAGGGTCTGAGACTACTTAGAATATTAAGTAATATTAACAGATTAATAAAGTGTATATATATATATATATATATATATGAAGAAGCAAGATGTAAAATTAAGAAATGTAAAATGTTCTGTACATGTGAAGGAATTTGAAATTAGAGGTTAAAAAGCAAGTTGATTTCAGAGAGCAGTGCAAATGCATCAAACAAAATATACTATGGACAATGAGTGGCCTCAAATTAATTTAGAAGAGCTCCAACCTTCCCACTAAAATTTAGATTTTTGGTTCTTTGTTAATTAAATAAAATATTTAATCATTTGTGTATTTGTTTGATGAATGCTTGTTTCTGTATTGTTTTGTGATTCAAATATCAAAATTGCATTGCCAGAGTACACGCCTTCAAATAATGACTCAGTTGAGTTCCTGGATGTCACTAATTCAGTAGGGTACCTGGATTCCAGTAATTATTAAGTTGGGATCCACGAAAATCAAAAGGTTAAGAACTGCTGTTCTAGAACATACATGTACCAACCACTAAGAAATCCTATAGGTCTCACCTTTATAATGTGAGTGCTAAGATACTGTGAAATTACAGTCTAGACCTTGGTTAGTAAAATTCCCTTCATCCACATCATCTAATTGTTTTGGTGCCCTTTCCGTGTCTCTCATCCTACTTCCACAAGCTCTAACTGACTCCTTTGAATTCTAAGAATCAGATTGAACCATTTATATGAAAAAGTAGTCCTCAGGGGTGTGGAATTCCTTTAGCCTGACACCCAGGACATAATATTTAGGGTCAAGGACAACAGGTTTTCATGTTTTCTTTGTCCTTGGGATAAGTAGGCCCAACCCCCTGCAGCACAAACCCCTTGGCTACTAGTTTATAGGGAAGGAAGCTGTCTGCAGTTGAGGTAATATTTGTGACCATAGGTTAATGCTGTTCAAACTTGTATTTATGGTTCATTAATGCAAAGCCTTTAATATTAGGGTGAGCACTCTTAATAAATGCTGTAAGTTCACACTGCACTACTGACAGTGGTTCCAGTAAAAACAAATATGTACCCACACGTTTGAAAGTTTAACAATATGAGGCTACGTAAAATGCTCCCAGAATGAACTCTTTTTTAGATGCAAATGTTTGTAAAAGCTTGTAAGCAAGACTGCTGATTCTTTGGTTTCAAAATAAGAGGTTCGGAAAAAAAATGCAAGTAGGAAAAAAAACGTTTTGCTAAATCACTGTGAAATTTTAGGTATTATTTCTTTGAAGCATCAGTTAGTAAAATGTGTTGATGCATGCTAGTATAGTAAAAGTATATTCATAGTGGAAAACCGGTGTAACAGTTTTCAACAAAATTATGGGATACATGAAAATAAACAAGCACTGATAAAGCCAACTGATCTGACATTGGTGGTGAGTCTTTTGGTTTTGTCAATGTGTGTCTTGTTTTGACATGGCTTGTGTAACACTTTACTGTTGTGGGAGCTGCCAGGCCCTCGCCATTGTAACAAACATTGACAAAAAGTAAAAACATATGTTGGTCTCAAAATGCACACATTGCCACAGTGCTTCCTGGTACTGAACAAAACTTCTTTGTATGGCAATATAGTCCATATTCAAGAGCTGAGTGTTATTGCTCACAGTAAAGCCAGCTGATAGATGGATAGAGAGAGAAATAGAATTTTAATACAAGCAAAATGTCTTGGTTAATGCCAGGCCTAATTTGGGCCCAATTCTTAAATACAGTCACAAAAGTGCACCCATGGTGTATGTTTTTGCATTAGTGGGTTTCATGAATGTACAAGAATTTACAAAAGTAGATCATGAAATCGTACTCCTAGAAAATATTTGTTAACTGTATTTTAGCATGAAAAAATATGCATGTGTAGAATTGCTCATGCAAAAGTATATTGAGCGTTTGCATGTTCACTTTCCCTCCACCACATTTTTCCCACCTCGGGAAGAACTTCTACTTCTGCCCTTGTCAGGAGTACATTTCCAACCTCTTTCCGTATGGGACAAGATTAAAGAAGAGTTGGTGAAAATCTTTAAAAAATCCAAGTTAGTAGGATTGCACAGAGTCAAAGGTATTCCAGCCCTGGAACTATTGCTTACTGCTTCCTCCAGCCCCAGTATGTAGATCTGTGGAAAGGTGGCAAAATAAAGAAATTGCTATGGTAGGGCTTGGAATTACTAGTATTCAAGCCCTTCTATAGTATTAGCCCTGGCATAATAATAGAGGCCATTATCAGAGCTCTTACATAATGAGATTGCTGCTATAACTTGTCTCTGCACTACATAGCACCAAAGGGACAAGTAGATTTATGAAGCAACCTGTTCCATCGACAAGTAGATATTTTGTTAAACTCCACACCCCTGAAACCGGTGTGTTCATTAGCTAAATTTATTATGAGTCATAGAACACAACGTAATAAAAATTATACATCTTCTTCCCTCAAAGAAAAAAAAACATATTAAACACCCGAAACAATTTAAATAATAAAATCATATGAAGAACCATAGCACAACAAATGAGATAACACAGCAATGTTAAAGCAATGAAAAGTGTACATAAATACAAGATTGCACAAATGGATCCCCATTGGCACATACGTAGCTAACTGTAGGAAGTTGGCTCTGTATGCACTATTTCAAAGTAAGGAATAGTATGCACAGAGTCCAAGGGTTCCCCTTAGAGGTAAGATAGTGGCAAAAAGAGATAATACTAATGCTCTATTTTATGGTAGTGTGGTCGAGTAGTAGGCTTATCAAAGGAGTAGTGTTAAGCATTTGTTGTACACACACAGACAATAAATGAGGAACACACACTCAGAGACAATTCCAGGCCAATAGGTTTTTGTATAGAAAAATATATTTTCTTAGTTTATTTTAAGAACCACAGGTTCAAATTTTACATGTAATACTTTAAATGAAAGGTATTGCAGGTAGGTACTTTAGGAACTTGGAATAATCAGAATAGCATATACAGTCTTCACATAAATCACATATAGTTATTTTAAAACTAGACACTGCAATTTTCATATTTCCTAGGGGGGAGTAAGAGTTAGCTAGTTTTTGCAGGTAACTAAACCACCTACGGGGTTCAAGTTTGGGTCCAAGGTAGCCCACCGTTGGGGGTTCAGAGCAACCCCAAAGTTACCACACCAGCAGCTCAGGGCCGGTCAGGTGCAGAGTTCAAAGTGGTGCCCAAAACGCATAGGCTTCAATGGAGAAGGGGGTGCCCCGGTTCCAGTCTGCCAGCAGGTAAGTACCCGCGTCTTCGGAGGGCAGACCAGGGGGGTTTTGTAGGGCACCGGGGGGGACACAAGTTAGCACAGGAAGTACACCCTCAGCAGCACTGGGGCGGCCGGGTGCAGTGTGCAAACACACGTAGGGTTTCCAATGTAAATCAATGGGAGACCAAGGGGTCTCTTCAGCGATGCAGGCAGACAGGCAAGGGGGGGGCTCCTCGGGCTAGCCTCCACTTGGGCAAGGGAGAGGGCCTCCTGGGGGTCACTCCTGCACTGGAGTTCGGATCCTTCAGGTCCTGGGGGCTGCGGGTGCAGAGTCTTTACCAGGCGTCCGGATCTGAGGAGCAGGCAGTCACGGTCAGGGGGAGCCTTGGGATTCCCTCTGCAGGCGTCGCTGTGGGGGCACAGGGGGGTCAACTCTGGCTACTCACAGTCTCGTAGTCGTCAGGGAGTCCTCCCTGAAGTGTTGTTTCTCCACAAGTCGAGCCGGGGGCGTCGGGTGCAGAGTAGCAAGTCTCACGCTTCCGGTGGGAAACGCAGTTGTCTTGAAGTTGCTTCTTTGGAAACAAAGTTGCAGTCTTGGGTGAACAGAGCTGCTGTCCTCAGGAGTTTCTTGGTCCTTCTAGAGCAGGGCAGTCCTCTGAGGATTCAGAGGTCGCTGGTCCTGGGGAAAGCGTCGCTGGAGCAGTTTCTTCAGAAGTGGGGAGACAGGCCGGTAGAGCTGGGGCCAAAGCAGTTGGTGTCTCCGTCTTCTCTGCAGGGTTTTTCAGTTCAGCAGTCCTCTTCTTCTTAAGTTGCAGGAATCTGAGTTCCTAGGTTCTGGGGAACCCCTAAATACTGAATTTAGGGGTGTGTTTAGGTCTGGGAGGGCAGTAGCCAATGGCTACTGTCCTTTAGGGTGGCTACACCTTCTTTGTGCCTCCTCCCTGAGGGGAGGGGGGCACATCCCGAATCCTATTGGGGGAATCCTCCATCTGCAAGATGGAGGATTTCTAAAAGTCAGAGTCACTTCAGCTCAGGACACCTTAGGGGCTGTCCTGACTGGCCAGTGACTCCTCATTGTTTTTCTCATTATCTCTCCTGGACTTGCCGCCAAAAGTGGGGGCTGTGTCCAGGGGGCGGGCATCTCCACTAGCTGGAGTGCCCTGGGGCATTGTAACACGAAGCCTGAGCCTTTGAGGCTCAATGCTAGGTGTTACAGTTCCTGCAGGGGGGAGGTGTGAAGCACCTCCACCCAGAGCAGGCTTTTGTTTCTGTCCTCAGAGAGCACAAAGGCCCTCACCACATGGGGTCAGAAACTCGTCTCTCAGCAGCAGGCTGGCAGAGACCAGTCAGTCCTGCACTGAACAATTGGGTAAAATACAGGGGTCATCTCTAAGATGCCCTCTGTGTGCATTTTGTAATAAATCCAGCACTGGCATCGGTGTGGGTTTATTATTCTGAGAAGTTTGATACCAAACTTCCCAGTATTCAGTGTAGCCATTATGGAGCTGTGGAGTTCGTTTTTGACAGACTCCCAGACCATATACTCTTATGGCTACCCTGCACTTACAATGTCTAAGGTTTTGCTTAGACACTGTAGGGGCATAGTGCTCATGCACCTATGCCCTCACCTGTGGTATAGTGCACCCTGCCTCAGGGCTGTAAGGCCTGTTAGAGGGGTGACTTACCTATTCCATAGGCAGTGTGAGGTTGGCATGGCACCCTGAGGGGAGTGCCATGTCGACTTAGTCATTTTCTTCCCACCAGCACACACAAGCTGGTAAGAAGTGTGTCTGTGCTGAGTGAGGGGTCCCTAGGGTGGCATACGACATGCTGCAGCCCTTAGAGACCTTCCCTGGCATCAGGGTCCTTGGTACCAGGGGTACCAGTTACAAGGGACTTACCTAGGTGCCAGGGTTGTGCCAATTGTGGAAACAATGGTACATTTTAGATGAAAGAACACTGGTGCTGGGGCCTGGTTAGCAGGGTCCCAGCACACTTCTCAGTCAAGTCAGCATCAGTATCAGGCAAAAAGTGGGGGGTAACTGCAACAGGGAGCCATTTCTTTACACTAACCATTTGGGAGGTTTCCTCACTCTATCCTCCATGCTCTATGCATTGCATACTTTGTTTAATGTGACTACAGTTGTGAAAACTACAGGTGTTGTATACCTACCTTCATCATCCACTGCTACCGGAATCTCACTTAGCATTGCAGCATCTCCAGACATATTGACATCTTCACCATTACCCTTGACACTTGTGGCAAGCCATCATGCATTACAAGACATCTTCAATCAATCGATCAGGTATTTATCGAGCACAGCTTATCACCCGGAGGGTCTCTAGGCGGTGTGGGGAAGGATGTGGATCAGTCAAAGAGCCAAATCTTGAGGTCCTTTCTGAACTGGATCAGCGAGGGGGATTACCTGAGGTGGAGAGGCAGCGTGTTTCAGGTCTGCGCCAGAGGTAGGAGAAGGATCTTCCTCCAGCTGAGTTCTTACGGATCCTTGGGGTGGAGGTGAGGGCCAGCTGAGCGGAGCAGAGCTGTCTGGTGGGAGTGTGGAAGGAGGGGCGATGATTGAGGTAGGCAGGTCCAATGTTGTGTAGGGCCTTGTATGGGTTTGTGAGGAGCTTGAAGGTGATTATTTTGTTGACCGGTATTCAGTGGAGGTCAGGTGTGCGGTGATATGGTTGTGGTGGGGGATGTCCAGGATGAGTCTGTGTTCTGGATTCTCCGGAGTCTTGGTTGCAGTTTCTTAGTGATGCCGGCATAGTGTTCATTGCCGTAGTCAAACTGCTGACGAGTGCCTGGATGACTTCTTGTCTCAGTGGGGATCCACTTGAAGATCTTTTGTAGAAGGGCGAACTGTGTGGAAGCACGATGAGACAGCCTTGACGGGCCATTTAGGATGAGGAGTCGAGGATGATGCTGAGGTTGCATGCAGTCAGTGGGTGAGGGGGGGCCCAGAGAGCTGTGGGCCACCAGGAGTCGCCCCAGATGGAAGGGGTGGGGCCCAGGATGAGGATCTCAGTCTTAATGGAGTTGAGCTTGAGGCAGTTGTCATCCAGACGGCGACTGCCTTCATTCTGTTGTGGAAGATGTTCTTGGCTGTTGATGGTTCGTCGGTGAGGGAGAGAATCAGCTGGGTGTTGTCGGCGTAGGAGATGATGTTGAGACCATGGTGTCTGACGATGTTAGCAAGCGGGGTCATATATATATTGAAGAGGGTGGGGCTCAGGGAGGAGCCCTGGGGGACACCGCAGCTGGTCTCCATCGGTTTTGAGGTGAATGGTGGGAGCCTGACTCTCTGGGTTCAGCCAGTGAGGAAGGAGCGGATTCACTCAAGGGCTTTGCAGTGGAGGCCGGCGTCATGTAGTTTGGTGCAGAGGGTGGTGTTGGAGATGGTGTCAAAGGAAGCGGAGAGGTCCAAGAGAATGAGGGCTGCTGTTTCGCCGCGGTCGAGGAGGGTGCAGATGTCATCCGTGGCTGCGAGGAGTGTGGTCTTGGTACTGTGGTTGCTCCTGAATCCAGATTGGGAGGGGTCCAGAATGTGGTTGGTCTCTATGAATTCAGTGAGCTGGGCGTCAGTAGCTTTCTCGATTACTTTGATTGTGCAGGGGAGCAGTGGCATGGGTCTGTGGTTTTTCAGGTCCTTCGGGTCGGCAGAGGGCTTCTTCACTAGAAGGTTGATCTCCGTGTGTTTCCAGTTTTCTGGGAAGGTGGCGGCCTTGATGGAGCAGTTGATGGTGCGATGGTGGCGCCGGCTCGGCTGAAGATGTGGCGAGGGCAGGGGTTCGAGGGCACCACGGAGTGGATGGATTTCATGATGTTGAGGGTGTCTTCTGAGGTGAGGGGGGGTCTAGTGGTGGAGGGTTGGCAGAGGGTAGAGTCTTTCGGTGCAGTGGCGGTTGGCAGGATGGGTGGGTCTTGGGTGGTGAAGACATCATAGATGTCCTGGATCTTGCGGTGGGAGAGGTCTTGGGAGGGTGGGATGTCTGTGGTGTCCGTGCTGAGTTTGGTGAATCCTTTGACCGCAATGAAGAGTTCCTTGCTGTTGTGAGCTTTGGCGCTGATGCGTTACTGAATGGCTGATTTTCTTGCTGTTCTGATGAGGAGGTGGTGCGTGGTGATGGCAGTTTTGAAGGCTTTGTTGTCTGCCGTGTTCTTGCTGCTTCTCCACTTTCTCTCGAGTCGTCTGCAGGTGCACTTGGATTCTTGAAGGTCTGGGGAGAACCAGCTGATTTTCCTGTGGTGTTGATTGTTGGAGGATTTCCTGAGGGATGTCAGAGTGTTGGCGCAGTTGGAGATCTATGGTAGAAGTTGCGGTTTGAGGTGTTGGCATCCTTGATGTCCTGTTGTGGGGCGTGAGGGCTTTGGTGAGTTGGGTTTCGGAGACCTTGCTCCAGTTTCTGCGGGGTGGTGATGGGCGTGGTGGTGTTCGGTGTTCATGGTGAAGGAGAAGTGGACGCAGTGGTGGTCGGTCCAGTGTAGTTCCGAGGTGTGTAAGACGGAGATGTTGTTGCCGGTGGAGAAGATGGGGTCAAGGGTGTGTCCTGCTGAGTGGTTTGGGGAGTTGACCAGTTGTTTAAGTCCAAGGGTGGCAAGGTTCTCCAGTAGGGATGAGGTGTTCTGGTCGTTGAGGTTGTCTAGGTGGGAGTTGAGGTCACTGAGGAGGATGTAGTCTGTTGAGGTGAGGGTGTCGGGTGCAATGAAGTCAGCTATGGATTCACTGAATTGGGGGCAGGGTCCAGGGGGTCTTTAGATGAGGGTGCCATGGAGGGTGATGTTTGGGTTGGTCTGAATCTGGAAGTTGTGGTGTTCCATGCCGGGAGAGTGGGTGGCAGAGCTGGTCCTGAGATGGAGGGTGTTTTTGTGGATGATGACGACGCCTCCTCCTGGTCGATTGATGCGGTCTTTGTGGATGATCTTGTACCCATCGGGGATGGTGGTAGAAATATCTGGGACTGAGGTGGGGGTTATCCAGGTTTCAGAGACAAAGTCGGCGAATGGGGAGATGGTGTTGAGCAGGTCCCATATCTCTTCTGCGTGTCTAACGGGGGAGCGGGTGTTGAGTAACCTGCAGCTGAGATGTCCTGGTGGGCACATGCTGGGTGGGACTTGTGCATGAAGACAGGTGAAGGTGCAATTGAGGTAGGAGAAGGGGCCCTGTGTGTTCATGGGAGACGCATGGTGGCAGTTGGTGGATCCTCCGGTGTTGAGGGCGTTGAAAGCACTGGAGTCGTACTGTTGGATGGTGCGGAAACCCAGATCCATGGCATCGGGCGTGGTCCAGACAAGCGCAGACTGGCTTGCCTTTGGTGTGCCAGCAACACGGCCGCCATTTAGGTGGGAGGAGCTGGTCAGCTGGGAGGCGGAAAATGCAACGCTGAGAGGGGGGCGGGCCTGCAGGGGGATGAGAGGTGTGAAGACAAAAGCAGAATAAAGAGCAAAAGCAAAATAAAGAGCAAAAAGCAGAAATAAGAGGCAATAGCAGAGTAAGCAGAAAGGAGGCAGAGGCAGGTAGAGGCTCACCACTGGGCCACCAGTGATGAGGCTTAAGCGGGAGCCTGCGGGTGGAGGAGAGCCTCAAACTCACAGCAGCAGACTTCACAGAGCAGTGTGAGGGGCAGCAGCACACTGGTGAAGCTGTGCTGTGGGGAGTGGCAGAAGCTGACCAGAGGTCAGTTTTGTCGCCCTGACACCGCGCAGCAGCCACCATTAAGAAAGGCATGGAGGTGGGAGGAGCTGGTCAGCTGGGAGGTGGGAAATGCAACGCTGAGAGTGAGACGGGCCGTGGGGCGGAGCAGCAGCAGGGGCGGGAAGGGAGAGGAGAGGAGCGGCAGAAGAGGGGATGAGAGCAGCAAAGGCAAAAGCAGAATTTAGAGTAAAAGCAAAATAAAGGTCAAAAATCAGAAATAAGAGGCAAAAACTGAATCAGCAGAAAGGAGGCAGAGACAGAGAGAGGCTCACAACTGTGCCACTAGGGATGAGGCACAGGTGTGGAGCCTGCAGGTGGAGGAGGGCCTCGAACTCACAGCAGCAGAGCTCACAAAGCAGCACAAGGGGCACCAGCACACTGGTGGAGCTGCGAGGTTGGCTTCCTCACGTCATTCCTCAGCTCTCAGTGTATTAATATTAGAACCACTTCCATCATACACAAACGTGGAAACATAACTCTCCATACTTAGAATTTCACAAAGATCTTCATCAATGTCAACATTCCAGTTTCAACCATTGAACTTCCAACTATAATGGTCAACTACTGCAATCCTTTTCCAATTCCGTACCCTTCCCTCACTAATTTTAGATGGATTCTTTAACACAATTACTACCCCTAGAGTATCAAAAAATTGACTTTTCCCTTTCCGCACGTTCCAGGTTTTCTCACCTCTGACCCATCGATATATTTTTATATTGCAGTTTCATATTGTTCCTTCCATGAAAAATTAAGTTAATTTTTCATGGGTAGTTTCAATTCTTTTTCTTACAGCTTCAAAATAAATATTCTTAACAGGAGCATCTACTAAAAAACCTGGGTTTCTTGTGATACTGGGACCACCTGCAGTGTTCAAAGAATCAAAGACAACCATTCTAATACAAAGGTAAACCTGTGCCCAGACTCCACAATAGGATTATCACGAGACACGGAGCATGAACACGACATGTTGACTTTGCCAAACTTTGTTAAGCTGTTTGTTAAGTTTTGCTGGAAAATGCCTTTCATGTAACTTCATTCACTTGATATATGAAAATCAGACACACCCTTCTGAAACTGGAAAAACATTTTGTTGGAAAAAAACATTCAAGAGTATCACCTTCCCAACGCCTTCGAAATCCTCGTTCCCGTTGTTATCTGGATTGACTTTAACAGCTTTTATTTTCACTATTCATATTTGTCAGTGGGCTAATAGTCATACTTGCCAATAGACCCAATTCAGGTGGAAGACTAGATGTATTAAGCCAAATGTGGCTTTCTCTTGGCTGACTCCTGCCTGAAATTGCCACACCTTCAATAGAAGTCAGTGGGAGAAATACATTCTCCAGATTATTTATTTCTCCAACTTTCCCCTTTTAAAATGTTGGCATGTGTTTAAAATTATACAACACTGTTTCGTTCAAATATTTTACCCTGTAGGTCTTACCTGTTTGCATCATGTGGTTATAGATTACTATGTCTATTTAGCTTAATCGTTTTATGCCCATGGAAAGGCAACATTGTGCTATGGGTGGCAGCACGACAGCTCGAAGTTTCAAAAAGACTTTGATGATGGTTGCAGGGCACTGAGTGAATATTTATTTTATTAGTTAATTAAAACCATAAAAATATTTCTTCAGCATAAAATTAAGCAAGACAATATTAGTGCAATAAAAGATTAGTAGTACAATAAAACAAAACAACAACAACAATTAATACATTCTACAGGTTTGCCCCCACTTAACTCCACTTACTAGTATAGGACTTAATTGCAGGGTTGGTTTGATTTGTGACTACATTAACTAACTGCCCTTCCTCTTTCCAACCTGTTTATTCATAGTAGGCAAAGTTCATATTCTGTGGTAGAATGGTTTTAGCACCCCTGGCTTAATTCCTATCCACTAGCTTGTTGGTGGGGGAAATTATGGAAATAAAAATTCCAGAAATTGGACGAGGCTAATATTCAGTATGGTGTTTCTTGGGTTAAATGATTCAGTTAAAGATTATCTGCATGATCTGACCCCTTATTCATTTAGTTCTTTCTTCAGTATTTGTCTTCTTTCCGTGGCCAAAGCAGGACAACTGCAGACCACATGCACTAAGTTTTCTACCACCTGATGACATAAGCGGCATTCATGGTTGTCTGCTTGCGGCCCCTCCTTCCATTTTGGCATGAGGTCTAGCATTGGCACTTCACCTAGCCTTAGCTTTAGAAAGCATTGCTTGATTTTCAGTGAGAAGGGGGCAGCCAATAGTGGTGATTCTTCAGGAATTTTATATGAATTAAGAACCAACCAGCCATGCGACCTTTTAGCCTGTACTTCTCTATCTTCTAGTCAGCTGTATAATTTAGTTGATTTGTTCCCTGCTTTATGAAAAGCCAGGGTAGGAAGCGACTGATCCCATACATCACCTAGGTTCAGATGGATTAGGCTTTTTTCCAGATACTTTTTATAGTTACTGTTACCTCTTTCTTAATTAATTTCCTCCCACACTAAGGGGGTCCTTCTGACCCCGGCGGCCGGTGTTGGCGGTAGCACCGCCAACAGGCTGGCGGTGCTCCGCCGGGCATTCTGACCGCGGCGGTACAGCTGCGGCCAGAAACGGAAAGTCGCCGGTGTACCGCCGACTTTCCGCTGCCCATGGGAATCCGCCATGGCGGCGCAGCTTGCTGCGCCGCCATGGGGATTCCGACCCCCTCACCGCCATCCTGTTCCTGGCGGTTCCGACCGCCAGGAACAGGATGGCGGTGAGGGGTGTCGTGGGGCCCCTGGGGGCCCCTGCAGTGCCCATGCCAATGGCATGGGCACTGCAGGGGCCCCCGTAAGAGGGCCCCACTTTGAATTTCAGTGTCTGCTCAGCAGACACTGAAATTCGCGACGGGTGCTACTGCACCCGTCGCACATCCTCCACTCCGCCGGCTCCATTCGGAGCCGGCATCCTCATGGAGGGGTGTTTCCCACTGGGCTGGCGGGCGGCCTTTTGGCGGTCGCCCGCCAGCCCAGTGGGAAACCCAGAATACCCGCGGCGGTCTTTTGACCGCGCAGCGGTATTCTGGCGGTTCCCTCCAGGCGGGCGGGGTTGGCGGTAGCACCGCCAACAGGCTGGCGGTGCTCCGCCGGGCATTCTGACCGCGGCGGTACAGCTGCAGCCAGAAACGGAAAGTCGCCGGTGTACCGCCGACTTTCCGCTGCCCATGGGAATCCGCCTGCGCCGCCATGGGGATTCCGACCCCCTCACCGCCATCCTGTTCCTGGTGGTTCCGACCGCCAGGAACAGGATGGCGGTGAGGGGTGTCGTGGGGCCCCTGGGGGCCCCTGCAGTGCCCATGCCAATGGCATCGGCACTGCAGGGGCCCCCGTAAGAGGGCCCCACTTTGAATTTCAGTGTCTGCTCAGCAGACACTGAAATTCGCGACGGGTGCTACTGCACCCGTCTCACATCCTCCACTCCGCCGGCTCCATTCGGAGCCGGCATCCTCATGGAGGGGTGTTTCCCACTGGGCTGGCGGGCGGCCTTTTGGCGGTCGCCCGCCAGCCCAGTGGGAAACCCAGAATACCCGCGGCGGTCTTTTGACCGCGCAGCGGTATTCTGGCGGTTCCCTCCAGGCGGGCGGGGTTGGCGGTAGCACCGCCAACAGGCTGGCGGTGCTCCGCCGGGCATTCTGACCGCGGCGGTACAGCTGCGGCCAGAAACGGAAAGTCGCCGGTGTACCGCCGACTTTCCGCTGCCCATGGGAATCCGCCATGGCGGCGCAGCTTGCTGCGCCGCCATGGGGATTCCGACCCCCTCCCGCCGCCCGCCTGGGTCAGAATGACCCCCTAAGTTAGCCAACGTCCCTTTTGGGGCACAACTCAATTTGTAGCAACATTTGATATATGCCGCAGGTCGAGCCAGTGACTGCTTGACCAGCATAAATTCCAGTCTGTCCTGGCCCGGGGAAGCATATCCTGGTAACCAGAAGACACGCTTGTATGCATTTCCCAAAAGTTTATCCAGGATAGCTTCTTCTATCCCCCTCATTATTTCTGTCCCATAGGTGAGAGTTAGAAGTAATTTTGCTCTCATTATGGCTGTCAGTGGGTTCAGAGTGTGGCAGGGCACTGGCTTCAGCATTCACGCTCACGGGTCACAAAAAAACACAGCTTAGCGTTGAAAAAGCCACGCAGCTTCTTCTCCGTTGTCTTCTTAATTCTAACGTGCTTAACAGAGACTTACGGGAGCCTTTTGAGCGGAATGGCTGTCTGCGCATCAGCAAAAGAAGGGCTCGCGCACTTTGTGTGCATGTGTTGCGCTGCTGAGGAGGTCTACGCTTCTCACATCCATTTTGAAAATAGTTGTCTCTGCAGAGGCACGTTGAAGTGAAGGTAAGAGTACTGGACACTACACCAATGACGAGAGCAATGGATTAACATAATTAGTATTTGTTAATCCTAACTATTTAGGTGATTGGAGGGGTTGCCAAATGCTCGTTTTTTACTAGCCTGGGGACAAGCAGTGAATCCGGCATGTGTTTCCCTTTGTGCAACATAAACCTAGAACAGCAAACCCATAAAGAAATCTATTTGAGAGCTGTATAAATCTTTTTAGAACGATTATTAGACTAAACAGAGGTGTAATTGGCATGATACAAAAAAAAATCACCTACCATCTGTTGACTTTTCCAGAATAACAAAACATACAGAAATGGGTGGTATTTTTTTCTAAAACAAGTGACACCCTTAACAGTATATGCTGCTACTGTTCTTGTACCTCTACTGCCTACCAATGAGTGGGGGCCGTCTTACTGGCTTGGGGGGGCACACCTCAGCAGCAAGCCACAGCCCTTCTCATGACACATCCAAACTAATCTTTAGGTGGGGCTTGTCAGGCCTCAGACGATTTGAGGTTGACAGAATACTGAGTAGACAATGACATGGCAGCCACCAGGGCATGCTTGGACAGTATTAACTTGTGTAAAATAGGGGCTATGGACCTAGGAGCGCAGCACCACCCTAAGAGGTGGAAGTGTAAAGGAAAATTATGGGCCCTTTTCATCAATTTTCTTTTCATGCAGCATTAACTGCTTGTTTAAATGCTGTGAAAAGTTAGTGGTTGTTAAGGGGCGCCCAGATCACAACTTTTAACTAACTGCACCACATTTATTTGCAATATATATATTAAGTTTACATTATATTACTTCAAAAGGATGGTGTTTGCCAACAAAGTTTTGGCACTCTTGCGATCTGGAACTCACCAATTTTAACAAATAGCCCCCTTTTACAAATATTAAAAATGATCCTCGTTTAATTGTGGAATGTGGTGGCAGGCGCGTATTGAAGTAATGTGAGAAAATAAAACAAATACATTTATTTTACTATTGTGTACACACATGGATAAAACCACTTTGATTTATTATTGGACTCTTTTAAATAACCCCTTTTTAAGTAAAACATGACACAGATGATCTCTGTATCTAAGTATTTGTATCATAATGCATCATTGATCCACATTTTCACAAGAAAAGTCTTGTGTTATGTTGGAAATGACAATCTTTTGCAGTGGTGGTTGGTGACCCACATAAATGGAGGGGCGTGATACATGCATACATTAAAAAAAAATACAAAGGAAAAAGTTAAAGTTTAACCTTAGCTTGCAACACCTCACTGATCTTCTCCAGGCTTCTTTGGCTGGTCATAGGACTCTGTGCACTTCTGTTAACTAGTGGTAAAGTGCTTGGGCTCTTTACTCTATGTTAGAATTGGTATACCCCTAATGGTCACATTTAGTTTACTTGTAAGTCTCTAGTATATTGTGTCACGTGTATTGAGGGCCTGTAAATTAAATGCTACTAGTGTGCTGTATCACTCATTGTGCCACTCACTAAAGTTGCACTATAAAACATGCCTCCATGGCTGCTACTGCAATCGAGTATGTAGTTTTAAGCTGCCATTACGACCAGGCAGAATAAACCTGTTTGTCAGACCCAAATCATTCTTTTCATTATATATCAACTCTAAGATAGGCTTCAAAAGCCCATAGGTCAGGATGCGTGGTATTTCAAAAGTAGAACATATGCATTTAACGTTTACATACCCTGGAAGTGAAAAATCTTCGGAGTTGTTTTTCACTGTGGTAAGGCTGGCTCTCCCGCAGGTTAACAGTGGCTTTCACTATTACCTTTGATAACTACAAAATTAATTTTGGGAATAGCTAGAGAAAATGGATAAGGACTCCTTTTAATGGTAATTTAAAATGAAACTTTATAGTCAAGTTGGATTTTATATTACTATTTTGGAAATTACACTTTTAAAACATTGTTATTTTCCTGCCTAAAACCAAAACACCTTCATGCTAGTGTCCAGCTGTAATGTGACCCATGATGGCTCCCCTGTGGAAAGGTGTGTGTTGCTCCCAGACAGTGGATAAAGGGCTCTGGTTGTTTGGAGGTGGAGTCCTACCTTGACAGGATGACCTGGGAGGCTGTACCCAGCCCCTTCTTGAGCTTCCAAGGATGTCTCCCTTGTCACTGGCAGATGAAGCTCAAACCCAGGCATGCCTCTTATTTGTCTTTCTAGTCAGTCTGGCGCCAAATCCAGTGGGAGTAGAGAAACTGACCGGAACTGGTTTAGGAGGTGGACAAAGGTTTGCCCTCTACCAAGAGGCTGGCAATGAGGACGCCACAGACCTCTCCTCAGAACACTCCTGGACTTGTGAGGATCTGGACTGCCCTGGTATCTGAGACATGAAGGAAGACTGGACCTACTTACGTTGAACCCAGAACCCCAGAAGTGATTCCAGGAGTCAGCTGGCTGACCTCCTGTTTGAGTTTCCAGTAGTCTTTACCCTGCAACTGCCAGGTGACTAGTCCCAACTAGACCTGCCCTGCACCCTACTACTGTCCTCTGTTGGAGTGGTGCCATGTGAGGCCTCCAAGGTCCTGGGCCTTTGGCTGGTGTTTAAGGGTACTCTCCCTGTCCTCCAAACTGCAAGAATTAGCACTTGAAAACTTTTTGGCAACTTCTTCCTGGAGAACCGACGTTGTCTGGGATTGCTGTTGACACTGAATCACCGGTCAGCCTCAACTTGTTTGTTTCATCCCCTGAAGGAGATCCTACTTCCAGAAAAGTTTCTAAGTCAGAATATATATGGCTTCATTGGGACTGACACTGACCAGCAACTGATCTACATCGAGGCCTTCGCAGGCACTGACTTTGGACTTTGCCTGCTCGTAGCTTTCCCGCCTTTGTCAATGTCCACACCAGGACTCCGCTCTTCAGTTGCCTGCTGTTGTGAAGCACTGCTTCGGATATAGCTTGCAGCTTTGCTACTTGACATCTCATCAGTAATCAGTCTTTCTCTTTAAAGGTTTCTAAGTCAGAAGTTCACATTTTAATCTGGACCGACTTGTTCCTTGTAGCTGACCCACGCTCTATGGCCTTACCACTGCAGTTGGTGCTCTGTGCTTTTTGGCACTAATTTTAAGTCAAACTTTAATCAAACCTTAACAATTCAGATCTCTGGTTCTACATAATAGATTTTTGTAGTTTTGATACTGTATTTATTAAAATATTCTCAATTTTTCTAAATTGGTTTGGGATTTTTAGTGTGTTGTGTTTTCACTTTATTACTGTGTGAGTACTGAATAAATGCTTTACACATTGCCTCTGAGTTAATCCTGACTGCTTTGTGCAAGCTGTCAGGGGATTAAGTACAGGTTTATTTGGTACCTTTAGTGGCATCCTGACTAGGGTTGTGATTATTATTTGAGGTGGCTTCGCACCCCCGCACTGATACTCCAGTTTTTTAAAGGCTTCTCTTTCATCCAACTTCTTCCCTCCCACAAACATTTGCTCAGCACTTAGGTTTTTTGCTCATTTGCTCATTCGTTGCTACACTCATTCGTTCAGTAATACCATGATTATTTTTAGAAGTACTATAATTTTAATGATTTCATGCCCCAGAGCAGAACCCCAGTCAAGAAATTGTTCCAACATCACTGGTGTGAGTGTGTGGGGTAGTGGTCATCATTACTCACAGTGTGCTGCACCCTTAGCCCTGTACTGCACGGATCTGGAGGGTAATCTTGGACTGCAGCTGCTTGGTCTTTACCTCCTCAGGTCTGCAAGAATTGACCTAAAGTGCTACGATCCACAACAAACTTTTCTGTAAAGCATAAATAAAACCTTTTCAAAATATAAGTGAATCTGGGCTAGGGTGACCAGATTTTGAGGAGCAAAAAACGGGACAGGTCAGACATAAAAGAAGGACTAAAGACTTTACACTCACTTTCATATCTGGCATGTCCCATTTTCTTGCGTAGCTTTGTGAATGTGTGCCTATACATGTGTGTCTTTACATATGTCTATATATAAATATATATGTATATATAGATGTCAATATATACACATATATATATATATGTGTTTGTGTATATATATATATATATATACACACACATACAGAAGACTACGCAGAAAAAATTAGCTATGGCTTGACCTCCCACCCTGCACCCCCAACCCGCCCCCACCACCACCTCTCTCTGCTCCCCACTCGTCTCTCTGGTGGGAGCTGACATGGGACTGTGTTGTCTGACAGTAACAGATAAATTACTTTAATTATGTCACACTTTGTAGCTGTCTGTTAAGGGAGAGCATACCTTTAACTTATGCTTCCCTAGATGATCTGACCTTTGTCCCAAAAACCAGGACATTTATGTAATGATCCGGGACATTTATGTAAAGATCTCACCTTTGTCCCAAAAACTGGGACATTTGTTTAAAATTAAGAGAAGCATCGGGACACCGGGAGAGTCCTCTAAAAACCGGGACTGTCCTGGCAAATCCTGGACGTCTGGTTCCCTTAACCTGGACACAACAATGGAAATTGGGGGAGCGACTGACAAGAGGGTAAGATGCTTCTAAAAACAACGTGAAAGTTCTGCTCTTTGTTCGACCTGCCTGTGACTGGAGTTTAAGGATTGATTGCAAGCGATTCTAGTGTGCCCAGTTTGATGGGCTGCTCGTGCTTTCCAACTGTGCACAGTCTCTGTTTACTGCCGTAAAGTATGAATATCTCTCCCTGTTCCAGACTGCGTGCTCTGTTAGCACACATCACGATGGAAGGCTAGCTATTTTTCAAACAGATTATTAACATTGCAGTCCCAAGCACTCTGACTATACAACGATAAAAATATTTCTCCGAGTTTATTATGGGGCTGAAATGTGTCAAAACCTTAACTGCTACCAATAAGTCCTTTGCAGATGCAACACTGTCCACCAGCCTTCGCTTTTTGGCCAAAAAACTATGTTGCATTCTGGACCTTACAGGTTACATTTTCTAGTTGTTGGTGTGAAATAAAAACAATCTTAGCATGCAAAGTGCTGACTAAACGTGTCACACGTAATTTATTTGAGTCAGCCGATAGCTTTCGGGGAAGTTGCCAATTGAACATGTTCGAGCAAAGCTAGCTCGCTCACCAGGAACAGAATTACCACAAATCGTTTGGCAGTTGTGTTACTGAAGTTAATGGTGGCTTCTTTCCTCATAATGCTCTCATTTATATCAAATATCCTAGCTCTTATTTTGTAATTTGCGTAAAGATGCACTCTGTCATTTCCTCTGGTTTGGATCAAATGGCATTTAATGATGCCACTTCCTGTCATGGCACGGCCAGGCCTCACATGATATCATTTCTGAAAAAGTCATTATCATTATAATTAGTGATTTTGAAACTTGAAAAAATCCTACATTGTTTTGGTCTCAGACGTTGGTAAATATGATATCTTTTAGCTCGTGAATGAGTATTGTCAGTGGCGTAGCCAGTGTGTCACGCGTCATGGTGCAATGAATGAAATGGAAACTTGGCTGCTGCTTGAACTTTGAAATGCAGCAATATTCGGGGTTCGGTTCTCCACATCGAGACACTTCCTGCCCCCTTTTCTTGCACTTGCAGATTTCTGCTTTCTGTTTGTGGCGGTTTTGCCACCTTTTTTCCTTCGTCTTTTCGATCTGTCTGTTTTTTCCCTCACCTACACTCGGTAAATATCTGGTAGGGGAAAAATTGGTGCCGGTCACCAAAATAAATGCTATGCCCCTCACAGGCTCTAATTAGGCATTGGTTGGCATATATGTGTTAGTCCATAGGTCAAAAATATTTGACTGCTGAGACTACTATGATGGTTGGAGTTCTGATCTATCACTGATATATTTGCTCTTAGCTGAAGCAGTAAATGTTGGCATGTGTGCCTGTACATACATGCCAACATTTGGTAGATATGAGGATGAGGCGGAAGATATAAAGAAAATAACTGGGAGAAGCTCCTGAATCTGGTTGATTGAGAACAATAAGACACCCTAAAAAATAAAGTGCTTCCATGGTTACACTCCAAGACGGTAAGGGAAAAATCTAGACCACAGAATATTCAAGCTGTTGGCTGTTTCAAGCCGCCCCAGCCTGAAAACGCTGCTGGCTGAGTCAGCAGATGAAAGATAAAATGATAATTAAATAGATGTCTCTAACCAAGTTTATTTAAATCAATGCTTAATAACATTTAAAGAAAACAAGTAGCAGAAGAGGACGTTTTTTAGATGCGAGTTGGCACACTGTAACAAACCCATTGCAAGAAGGGTTTAATCATAGATATTAACATTGGACAAGTCATTGCAGAATCACCTTGCAAGCAAACTGTTGGCTGAAATTCTGCCCCACACAGTTTTTCCCGCCCTTTGTCCTTCCCTTAGTTTGAGTCTCTGGATGATGTGTTTTATTTATCATTGAGTCTTAACCCTTCAAGTCCTGGAATGTAGCGATAGGTGTATCTCCATATTTTAAAGTTTTAGTTGATCTTCTTGATGTTAATTTTTTTTCTTTTCTTTACATGCCTGCTACCCATTTTTTTATTTTTCTGTTTTTAAATGTCAATTTCTTGGAAAAGCACAGTGCTGCCAGTTATGAATAAAAAACAAAAAATGTAGCAGTAGTGCTTCAGAATGGAGGGGCCCGCGGGGAGTGAGAGCACTGCTCTAGTCTCCCCGCGGGCTCTTTCGGGGAAGGAAGTGACGGCGCGTGGACAGGATTGGTCCTCAGGTAAGTGGGGGTGGGTTTAGTGGGTGGGGATAAAAGGGGTGTGGGGTGGAGGGACTGGCCTCTTTCCCCGCAGCTCATCGCGCGGTTAGTTTGGCCGGTCCCAGGGGAATTTTTCTATTTCAGGCAAGTGTTCGGGCAGGCAGGGCCGGGGGCGGTTTAGTTATTAGATAGTCACCCTGACCGCGCGGGAGGCACCTGGACAGGGGGAGGCAGCGCTCTCTTTCGTCGAGCAGCCGTCCCTTGGGGCACACGTGTGCATTGCTGGGCCGCATCTGCGGCTCCGCAGCAACAAAGTTTTGGCAATTTCTTGTGGACCGGCAGCATAGATAAATAATTTTAACGGCGGTGCAACAGAGGCAACGCGCCGACCGCGGGGGGAAACAAAAAAAAATAAATGAATTAGAATACATAAAAAAAAGAAACATTTTTTCTTGGTGGCGGGGCAAGGGCCAGATGGGGCATAGAGTTAGCCACACGTAAGCGGCAGCGTGTTTGTGCGCGTGCAGGCCGCAGGGCCCTTAAGAATTTCCTGACAGGCCTTTCTTGGCCCACAGTAGAGTGGGCAGACAAGTAAGGACATTAGGAACTCTTGCCCCGGCGCCATGGCAACCAGCCACAACACGTAGGCGGTACAGGCCGTGCTCCGCATACTAGGCGAAGCTGGCCGGGCTGACCTCCTCAGGCCTGGGGTTTTGGACCAGGCCTGGGTAGGGATGGTGCGGCCGACGTGCATCGCACCGGGTAGTGGTGGTGGTAGCTGCATGCACATCACCAGAGAGGGCCAAACAGCCCCAAAAAGCGGCGGTGGGACGGGCGCATGGCACAATCTCCCCCTCCAGCCAGATGGGAGACGAGGAGGGTTCCACGAGCGAGCCAGAGCCATTAGAGGATGGGGCAGCGCCAGATCAGCAGACAGGGGGCATTGATGTACACCAGGAGCAGAATGTGGGGGACGGGGCCCCCGTGCAGGACGTAGTGATGCAGGAGCTCCCAGCCCCTATCATAGAGATGAAGCCCATGGACCTGTCGCTACCCAGGGGCGGGGCCAAAATGGCCGGGGTCAACAATGCAACAAAAAAGAAAGGCAAGGGACCCAGACAAGGAGGGGCTCAGGGCAAAGGCAATGCCAACAAGGGGCAGCCCAAGAAAGCCGGGGGGGGGCCTCCCGAGAATTTTACAAGCGCAGGGCAGAGTGGCCCCAGGACAGGCAGGCTAGATGTGGGCGAAGCATGGGACTTAGAGGCCAGGATATGTGAGCAACGCCGCATAGTGGCAGAAACAGAGGACAGGTGGGCCCAATTGTGCATGGAGCGGGAGATGGCCGTGCCATACGGCCGGCAGCTAAAGAGGCCAGCAGAGAGCACAGGGAATGTAGGAAGCATGCCACAAGAAGCCGGCAAAGGTAGCTGGTTATGGGTTCCGAGCGGTAGAGGTCAGGAGGCTGGTGCGGCCTGTGGGTTAGGCAGCGCGATGGGAGCCAGTGGCGCGCACAGCCACGTTGGACACGAAAGGTCAATGCCAACACAAGAGGTTGGCAGAAAGAAGCCGACGCCAACGGGGCGCAACACGGCCCCTGCACGTTGGTCTGAAGCGCTAGAGGGGTCTTCGGCGGCCTTGTCTACTCCGCAGGATCGGGGACAACACGGAGATGGTGGGCGCCATGAGGGTCATGATGATGTCTCAGCTAAATACACAACGATGAGTGGGAGTGTGGATAAAAGGATGGATGTGGGCGAAGAAGATGTTTTGGAACTTGACTATGAAGAAGAGCTGGATGAATGGGAAGAGGGGGAGATTAGGGAGACAGAGGTGCACAGCATGAGGGGGAGGGGAAGAGGACGCAGGAGCAGCGCAACCCCTCTTTCCGCTTCTATCTTTCAGGATCAGGATACCAGCAGTGGATTACATGAAGTAAGACAAGACCAAGCACGTGGCCGAGGGGCCCGGAGGGTTTCGCAGCCTGTGGGAACACAAGGAAGAGGTAAAGGGCAGTGATGGTTGGTTTGGGGGGATGGCGCAAGGGTAGGGGACCCTCCGGAGTGTAGGTCTGTGGGGGTAGGTGACGGTTCAATACTTGACCCATTATCAACAAAAGACACACAGGGCGGCGAGAAAGGAAAAGAGCTACAAGGCAGAGCTTCAACCGAGTGTGAGAGCGGGGACAAGTTAACAGGAGAGAAGTCAGGGACAGAGGAGAAGGAAGGGGGAGATCACAAAAAGAGGCTTCCCTATATGGGTTTGGCTATGCCATTGGGCTCACATGTAGCAGAAAAAACGAAGGCCAGAATATGGAGACATGAGTATGTAGACGTTTTTAAACTCTTGCATAGGGACATACAAGCCAAGGAAGGTTCTAAGGAGGAAGAGTGGGAGTTGGCCCGTAGGCCGAGGGTACCAATTAATATGGATAATTGGACATCAGCGTTTTTGATTTTCGCAAGCATTTATTGCGAGAAATACCCAGACAGGGCTATAGCACTCTTTAAATATATGGACGTTATTCGGAAGGCGCAAATGCACTTTGGGGGTTTTGCCTGGTTGAGTTATGATGAGGAGTTCAGAGCCCGAGTGAGTATCAATCCTGACAAGCCATAGGGAGATGTAGACCCAGAATTATGGATGCAATGGATGGCGTCGTCGCAATCCACGGCATCTACCCATACGGCCAGTGCTTTGCCGGTGGTTTATAAGCCGTTTCAGTCACGTCCCGCCCCGGGAGGGGCGGGCGTGGGACAGAGAACACCGTGTAACACGACGGGAGCTTGCTGGAACTTCAACAAGGGGTTCTGTTCCAGACATCCTTGCAAATTTAAACACAATTGCTCCAAATGTGGGGGCCGTCACCCGGTCACACAGTGTTTTTAGCTTTCCAGTCCAGCCGAGCAATGGAGAGCAGCTAAAGGCAGAGGGTCACAGGGCGCTCCTGCTCCAAAGGGGGCCTACGCCAGTTAGGTTAGACTTCCTCCTACTGTAGCTGCACAGATACCCGGATAGGGCAACAACGATTAAGTTAGCAGAGGGTTTTCAAGAGGGTTTCAGGGTCAGCTACCAAGGCCTACGGAGAAGGCGCTGGGCAGACAATTTGCGGTCTGCAAAAGAACTACCACAGGTGGTAAGGAATAAGCTGGATAAAGAAATGTCATTGGGCAGAATTGCGGGGCCTTTTTATGAGTGGCCGAGCCAAAATTTGATGATCTCCCCACTGGGAGTCGTGCCGAAGAAGGCCCCGGGTGAGTTCGGGTTGATACATCACCTGTCATGGCGGAGGGCACATCTTTTAACGATTTCATTGCGGCTGAGGACACCAGAGTAGTTTACGCATCGGTGGATGATGCTATAAAATTGGTCAGGGGTTGTGGTTACGGGGCAGAACTGGCAAAAATGTGATATGCAATTAGCCTTCAGGCTACTGCCGATACACCCAGGAGATTTCGATTTGCTGGGGATGCAGTTTGAAGGGGCAATTTATGGGTTGCACGATTTCATGCACCCTTTTCGAGGCTTTTAGCACCTTCATGCAGTGGGTCTTTGTCAAGATCAGTGGGCATTACGCAGTGACCCATTACTTGGATGATTTCCTGTATGTAGGGAAAAAGGATTCTGGGGATTGCGGGAAGGCTTTGACAGTTTTTCAGGACATGGCACATCAGATGGGGGTGCCTCTGGCACCTGAAAAGACTGAAGGCCCCTCGACGGTTCTCATCTTTCTGGGCATTGAGCTAGACTCCATTACCCTGACAGCCAGATTACCGGCACAAAAAGTTAAAGACATGCTGGATTTCTTGGGTACAGTGAAGGAGGCACGGAAAATCAATTTGCGAACAGCTCAGAAGTTGTTGGGGTACCTTAATTTTGCTTGGAGGGCAGTCAGAGGGGGGAGGATTTTTGCAGGAGATTGGGGCTGGCTATGTCTGGAGCGGTGATGCCACATCACAGAATAAGAGTTTCAATGGGCCTTATGGGAAGACGTTAGGGTGTGGGAAACATTCCTGAAACATTTCAATGGGGTATCCATGTTTTTCTGTGAAGAAAAGACAGTATGGCAGGTACAGATATTTTCCGATGCGGCAGGAGCAAATGGTTTTGGGATCTTTTGGGACGGCAGGTGGTGCGCAGAGGCGTGGCCAGCACTATGGTTGCAGCAAGGGAGGAGTATTGCCTTTTTGGAATTTTTTCCCCTTTTGGTAGCAATGGCAGTATGGGGTCAAGAGTTAGCAAATAGGACAGTTTTATTCAGAATTGACAACATGGCAGTTGTGGAGCTGGTCAACAGACAGAAGGCAAGGGACCTGAGGGTTTTGCGCTTGTTGCGCCGTTTTATGTTGCAGTGTTTATCTTTGAATGTGATCTTTAAAGCTGTCCATATACCAGGAGTTTTCGATGGGATTGCGGATTCCCTGTCTCGTTCACTGTGGCAGCGTTTCCAGGAGCAGAACAGACCAAGACAGCGGTCCCGGCAGACATTTGGGAGTGGGGGGCATGATGATCACAGGGCTGGTGTAGATGTCTTTAGCGGAATCCACTCGGCGAAGTTACCGCCTGGCCTGGTTGGATTTTCAATCCTTTGAGCGGTTTGCAGGAAATTTTTGGGTGCAGAAGGGAAAGCAGTTAGAGCATCGTGCTTTGCGCTTCGTGCTGTCCGTGATACAGAAAGGCTTATCAGCGGCAACTATCGGTGGGAAACTGGCAGGTGTATCATTTTACGGGAAATTGTTTTTTGATCACGACCCGGCTAGAAATGATCTGTTGGGGAGGATGTTAAAAGGTTGGGGCAGGATTAGAGCAGCTGAAGGTAGAATGGCCAGAGAACCCATCGATTTTGAATTGTTACTGGAGTTGTTACATGTGCTGCTGGTGTGTTGCGCAGACGAATATGAGTTAGCACTGTTCCGCTTATGTATGGTGTGGATGTTTTTTGGAGCATTTCGTGTGTCGGAGTTGTTGGGGGTTGGGGCAGCGGTTGGGATACGCTACACGGAGGTTTGCTTACATGGCGAACGATTGGGGATCTGGCTTAGAAGATCTAAAACCGACCAATTAGGCAGGGGAAAGTGGGTGTGGTTGGAAAAAGGGGGCAACATTTTGGCCTGTCCAGTGATGGAATGGAGGAATTTTCAATCCTTGTGTATGTCGAACAGGGAAGCCGGGGTGTTTGTGCACAGGTCAGGGTCCAAGCTCACCAGCTTTCAGCTTTTACGCGTGCTGAGGATGGCGCTGGGACGGACGGGCCGCCGGGCCATGGATTTTGGCACACATTCGTACAGAATTGGGGCAGCTACGGCCGCAGCACATTTGGGTTGGGATTGGGCGCAGATAGGCCGCTGGAAGTCAAGGTGTTGTGAACGATATGTGAGACCCTGAGAGGCGAGGAATGACAGTTGGAGGGTTGAGGTGGGTACGTGATGTAAACACATGTTACAGTTATTTTTCCGTTACAGGAGATGCGTTTGGTCTATCGCAGGGAAAGATGGTAACGGTAACATGGCTTGTTGGCCATTCATTTATCCACTGGGCAGCAAAGTTCGCAGAGAAACAAGTATATGGTCGGGCCCTGGGACTGTCCAGCAAACGGCACGAGGTGTTATGGTGGGGAAAGAGCGGTATGCGGTGGGGTAACCTGCTTCCTTTCATCACATCTAACTTATTTAACTGGGGATGTCCAGACTTGTTAATCATCCACTTGGGGGAGAATGAGCTTGTGAAATTATCAGGAGTCACGGTACTGCAACACATGCAGAGAGACTTTGAGATTATCAAACAAAAACTGCATGGCACATGCTTGGTGTGGACAGAATTTGTTCCTCGTAGAGTGTGGAGAGGGGCAGTCAAATATGGAGCCATGGATCGGGCTCGCAGGAAGCTTAACAGAGCGATGAGAGTATTTTGCTGGGCACAGGGGATAAAAATCATGAAACATGAGGACATTACAGAGCAGGATGTAGCATTATTCAGAGATGATGGCGTTCATCTGTCCATGCTAGGGAACACATACTATCTGATGGATTTGAGACTGTTGGTTGAAGATTTGTGGGGGGAGAACATGTGGATCAGGGATAAGGAGTGAGGGGTTCAGGTTGCAGTAGCGTGGCTTAGGGGGGGTGGGGCAGCAAAACGCCAAATGGGTTTGTGCTGGTTGACAGTAGATGGGGGAGGGTGGTGAGTCAGGTGCGGGCTTGGCCACACTTCCAGGGAATAAACAAGCAGGTGAAGGCTCTGAGTGGGGGTACGCACGAACCAAATGGGGCATGAAAGAAAAAGGGGAGTGCGTAGGGGAATGGAAACGAAATAAGGGTTTGGAGGGGAAGGATGAGCGAGGAGATGTTAAAGGGAGGGCGTTATTAAAGTTGCGGTTTTCGTTTAAAATTTAAGGCTATGTTGCTTATTACAATCCTGTCCTAATAAATGACCTTTTACACTAAACAGCTGTCACTGAATTATTTCCCGATGGAGGGGCCCGCGGGGAGTGAGAGCACTGCTCTAGTCTCCCCGCGGGCTCTTTCGGGGAAGGAAGTGACGGCGCGTGGACAGGATTGGTCCTCAGGTAAGTGGGGGTGGGTTTAGTGGGTGGGGATAAAAGGGGTGTGGGGTGGAGGGACCGGCCTCTTTCCGCACAGCCCATCGCGCGGTTAGTTTGGCCTCCCACCCACCCGGCAAAAAGAAGAGAGATGGAAAGGATGGAAGTTAGAGTTGAACATCAAAGGGGGGGGAGGGAAAATCGTAAGTTAGGGCAGGTTGCAGGAGTGAGTGGGCAGTAGATGGGGAGGGTGGTGAGTCAGATGCGGGCTTGGCCACCCTTCCAGGGAATAAACAAGCAGTTGAAGGCTCTGAGTGGGGGTACGCACAAACCAAATGGGGCATGACAGGAAAAGGGGAGTGCGTAGGAGAATGGAAACGAAATAAGGGTTTGGAGGGGAAGGATGAGCGAGGAGATGTTAAAGGGAGGGCGTTATTAAAGTTGTGGTTTTCGTTTAACAGTTAAGGTTATGTTGCTTATTGCAATCCTGTCCTAATAAATGACCTTTTACACGAAACAGCTGTCACTGAATTATTTCCCGACATGGCGGCAGAGGTGTAAAAGCCGAGAGCTGGCACGCCGCAATGCTGAGAGGACAACAATCCTGCCTTAGTTACCCCACAAGCCCGAAAAACTGGCTCCCCACATAAGAGAGGGGGCCCGTCATGCACTAATGCAGAATAGTCGCCAGGCGAGCCGGGAATCGAGGAAAAAAAGCTGTAGCCCCATCGTGACCCAAGCACCCAACATGGAGCTGCCGCAACAAAGGGATAGAGTGTAGCGCGACGGGAGCGACAAACTGAGACCGAGCCCCGAAATGATGCCCGCGGACCCACACTCCCCTGAAAACAACGTTGTAATGAAGCGCAGCAGTTAAGCAACAAGTGAGCATTGCCGGACCAAGAGCGGTGTAAGCGCAAGCGAGCCCAAATTGATCCAGTAGTGCTTGCAGCAGTGCTTAATTTGTGCTTGTTGTTTCCGGTGCGGAGCACCGGCACTTACTTTTGAGGGCCGGCGCTTATTTTTCTGCCTCAAGCATTTACTGTGAGCAAAGACTCATATGGGAAAGACAGATGAAGGGAAAAACGAAAAAGTGTCACAATGGGAGAAAGCAAAAAAGCTGCAAGAATGAGCTGCAGGGGCAGGGAGTGGCTGTAAATGGATTAAATAGTCCAGAGATGGCTTCAGGATTACGCTGGCTCAGTATTCCGTGTTCACACATTTAATTGCAGCAGCCCTGTTTAAGAGGAGGGCTTTGGGCACCAGCACGTTTTTATTTACAAATTAAGCACTGGCTCGCAGCCTTAGAGATCAAGTGCATCAGCAACAGGCAAAAAACGACTTTCTCCTCCCCCTTCCCCAGGAACTACAAGCCATGTGGAACATTGCGATGAGGCCGGCGGCCCCTGGGGAAAGCGGCTCACTCCAGCAGGAACAATGGCATTCTGGACCATCTGTAGTCTATGAATGAGATAGTCAGGGAGACCCAAATAGAGGGTTACTGTAATCCAGCCTGGATATTATCAGTGCCCGTGTGACCAGTTTCCTAGATGCGAATGAAAGGAAATAGAGGAGCTTTCTTAAAAGCAGTAGTCCAAAACATTTGCCCATCATCATTTTGACCTGAGGTTGGAAAGAAAGACAGTTGTGGAATTTGACACCCAAATTCTTTACTGAAGTTCCCTGCTGCTGGAGGTGGAGGGGGATGGTCGGGTGGGGAATGCATTTAAGCTGGTGGGGAGTTAGCCACTGGAAAACGGCTGTAAAACAGGATCTGATAGTTTCACCAGGAAACCCTGCCTCCCTGCCCCAGGAGAACAGCAGCTGAGTGTCAGTTTAGGAGATCACTTTTGCTCCTTAGGCCTGGGCAAGTAAAACTGATGGAGTAAGATAAAAGTTAAATGAGGTAGAGCTCAAGGCTGACCCCCGTGGCACTCCTACTAGCTGTTCCAGAGATCCTGATGAGAAGGGAAGAATCCAGACCTCTTAACCTCGTCCCTCCAAAAAAGAGGCCAACCATCCAATTGCAATGGATTGGAAACATGCTAGGAGTTTGACATGGGGTACTGTATTGAAGCCTGCTGAAAGATCTAACATAATCAGAATGGCCTTCCGCCCAGCATCCAAGTGCCTGTGATGTAGTCCACGACCTCAACTAGCGCTGTCTCATGCTGAGATTGGGGCCAAAGCCCGACTGACTTGGGTGGAGCAAATCTTTACTTTCCAGATACTGGAAGAGCTGCTGGTTAACATGCTTCTCCAGTACTTTCGATAATGCTGGTAGAAGGGATATAGGTCTGTAATTCGATTGCTCTCCTGGGTCAGCCTGAGGCTACTTAAGCAGAGGCAAGACCCTGGCCTGCTTCCAGGATCTAGGTTCTGCTGCTGAAGATAGTGATGCATTCAGATGTTTATTGGCCAAGGGGGTAATAACACTTGCCCCTGAAGCCAGTAAATTAGGGGGACGGGTCAGCTGGAGATCCAGACTTAAGGCTGAGTATAGCTGTTAGCGATCCCTCGAGGGAAATGGGTTCAAACCTAGAGTGAGTCTGTAGATGTGACACCTGAGCAAGAATGCGTTACTTCCAGCGTGACGTCTTCAGACTGGAAGTGAGGCTGGCCTGAATAGTCGAGATCTTGTTATGAAAGTAATACTCTAGTTGTTCACACCACTAATCCAAAGTCTGCTGACGACTCAAGCAGGCCTCAGGGGACATAAAACGTTTCACAACTTAAAAAAATTCTCTGGATTTATTGCCAGCTTTCTCAATTCTACCTTCCAGATAGGCTTTCTAGGCTATTTTAATCTCCCTGTGATACTTCTTTCAGGCATCTTTATATAAAGCCTTGGCATTTGGGATTATAGAATTTCCTCCTTTGTCTTGCTAAGAATTTACATTGTTTTGTATCCTCTCTAAGGGTATCCATGTACCAGAGGATAGACAGCTTTGCTCTGGGTTGCGGATGGTGTACTGCTGGTGCAAGCTTATGGGCACTGGCATGAATCCACCTATCCAGAAGACCAGCGTCATTTTCCACATCACGCGAGAGAGAGAGGACGAGAACTCTCCTCCAGTGCCCTAATGAACGCTACTGATCGGAGTCTATGAAAAGCTCTGGAGGCATGGGAGGCTTTGCCAGTGGATGTACCTTTTCTGAGACCACCCAGTCAAATTTAATCAAATGGTGATGGGACCAGACTTGCGGAATAGGGTTGCCTACTTCCAACATAATGTTGAAGAAAATCTGGTCCAGTGCATGACCTGTTTGGTGAGAAGGGATAAACACAAATTGAGTCACTTCCACAGAGGATATAATTTCACATAGGGAAACTATCTCACTATCTTCTGTTCTGTTTGTGTGAAAAGTTAAAGTCTCCCTATATTAAAAAATGAGCATATCTTAAAGTCAGATGTGCCATGGCTTTGACCAAGGAGTTAAGGAATGGGCCTGCAGGGCCTGCAGGTCTATTTAAAAAGACTCCGGCCATTGATTGGTAAGTGTGAGGCAGAAACCAAGTCTCAGCCCTTCCAGGACAGTAACAGGAATTGCTGAACAATTAAAGTTTTCTTTGTAAATAATGGCTTTCCCCCCACCTCTTCCATTCAGACGGTCCTTAATGCAATCGCAGGATCCGGATCCTCGGGGGCAGAGACCCTGCCACTGGTAGTGACTCCAATGACCTCAGGAGAAATAATTTAATTAATACCTGAGGATCAGGAGGAGACTTCCAAGGTTCGGGGAAGCCACTTTTATTCTTCATGGAGCCTGCAATGCAGCCGCAGACATTGGACTATTGAAAAGTTATCGGTTTATTGTTATTATTAGATGGAGATCAAAGGACTTACCGTGAATTTGGGGGGTGGGGGGGGGGCAGTTTTAAGAACGTTGGATGGTATGGTAGGGTGGGAGGGAAGGGGAGTTGGGGGTTGGCTTCAAGGGTATTCTATGATTTGGGGGAACTTAAATTTGGGGAGGTCGCCGAGCATAAATGACGAGGTGAGAAGGGAAAGATGAGTCAAGACAGCTTTACATGAATACCAAAAGTATGTCAGCATTAACATGTAATGTGAACGGGTTGGGTCTCAAAATCAAGCAGGGTTTGGTAACAAAATCCCCCTCTCACAATATGCAGTGGATATAGGGGCAGATTTAAGAGCCCCAGCGCCTCCTTGCAGCACATTAGCGTCATTTTTTTTTGCATGCCAATGTGGCCCAACAAGTCCAAAATTGCAGCGCCAAATTTACAAAGTGGCGCAATGCATGCCTTGGGCCACTTTGTAACCCTTTACGCTGCATTATGCCCCTCTGTTCGGGGGGGCTGAAAAATTGGCGCAAAGAAATCTAAGAGATTTTCTTGTGTAATTTTTTTCTGCACTTTTAACACCTGCTCAGAGCAGGCGTTGAAAGGAGGCACACCATTGCTTACAATGGGCCTCAATGGGCTTTGCAGGATTAGCGTAAACATTTTCGACGCTAATCCTGCAAAGCACGGAACTAGCGTAAAAAATTATGACGCTAGTTCCCTCACTACAACCATGGTGCGCCATATATTAAATACGGCGCACACATGGTGGTGTTGGGGGGTGCTAGAAAAGTGGCGCTGCACTAGGTGCCGTGCCACTTTTCATAAAACTAGGCCATAATGTTTCTGCTGGAAACTCACATGGGAGGAACATATGCCCTACTGTTGGGCAGGGGGGAAATACAAAGCGGCGGACATGCTGGATACACAACGGGATCTAGGGGGATAGCCATCTTGGTTAAGATATCCCTCCCCTTTCAAGTGACCAGGATGTGGAAGGACACTTTAGGCTGATATATAGCGGTACTGGGATACTTGGAGGGCGAACTGGTAGCCCTGGTTAATGTATACATACCACCAGGGCTTCAGATCAAAACATCACAGGCATTAAGTCAGGAAATAACGGAGATCCCACAAGCCATGACGAAAATGAGCAGTAATTTTAATATGCTTATAAACCTGGGTAGGACATACACTAAACAAATACAAATAGCCCACGAGGGAAGACTTAGCGGGTTTATCCGGGCACTGGAAATGAGGATGTGTGGCTCTCCCTTCATGAACAAGATAAGGCCTATTCTTATTATTCTGGAGCTCACAATATAAACTCCTGTATAGATAATCTATCTAGACCCACTCTGACACTCCAAACTCACAATTTCTATCCCATCCCTCGGTGGAGCTCATGCCATAGCGCTACTGTCAGCTTTGTGGCAGGAGGAGCCTCCTTTTTTAATCCCCCCCAACAGAGAACACATAGACGCACAATTTAGGGCATGGAGAATATCGGATCACTCCCTCCTAGATGTTACAGTACAGACGCTGAGGACGAGAGAGTTGAGCGAATGGCAGATGACAGCATGGCGCTTAACCTCACCAGAAGAGGTAGAGAAGCTAACTAAATAAACAGACCAATATTTCAAGTTAAATGAGGCAAAGGCGTCATTTAGTCGTCAGAGACGAGATTGTCCTCTGGGAGGCCTACAAAGCTACTGTAAGGGGGAGATGCTCGCAGGTGAAGTAGCGGATAAACCTATAAAACTTATGAAAGGGGGGAACTCTCTAGGGATCTGTAGATGGCAACGGTGGTCCCTAGCCCGAAAACAGGGAAACCCATGAATAAATGGGACTCATACAGCCCATCTCACTCTTGAATGTAGATGCGAAAATATTGGGAAAAAAAGCCCTAGCCAATAGGTTGAGGGGAGTGATACTAGAATTGAGAAATCCCCTTTCAATGCCGTTGCGGATCGCAGAGGTGCACTTAAAATATCTAGGTTATGGGTATCTAGAGCTGCCGTCCTACACTACGAGGATAATCTTACACCTTTGCTGCAGAGCCTTGAAATAGATGTGAAACACAGGGGAGGATTGACTCTCTCCGTAATGGTAAAAGCGACATTATTTAAAATGGTGGCCCTCCATACGTTTCACTTATATATTGCAAAATAGCCCCTACAAGACACCTAAAAAGCTTTTCAAGGATGCAGATATGATTCTACAGAACCGGTAGTGGCGGGGGGGTCACCCTGAGAATAGCACTCTACACTACAACGATCTACTTATGAGGGAGGACAGCTCTGGCCAGCAAACAACGCTATTACGAAGTGGCACACCTGAGCATAATTAATGATTGAGCCTATGCACCGATGAACCACCTAGCATTCCAAATGGGCAGGCAGATGATGGGCGAGAAAGGATATCTATGTGTTCTCTGTTGGGGGGGATTAAAAAAGGAGGCTCCTCCTGCCACAAAGCTGACAGTAGCGCTATGGCATGAGCTCCACCGAGGGATGGGATAGAAAGTACGACTTACACTGGAGACTCCACTATGGGTGGGTACAGGTTTAAAGGAAGTGACTAATATTGAGAGTTTCCAATAGTGGGATTTGATAGGACTCAGCACTTTGGTGACTGTATGGGATGCCAATGGGATGGCACCCTTCTCCTATTTTCAAACTGAGTATAAGATATCAACCTCCCACATGTTTAGGTATCTGCAATTGCGTCATGCATTGCAGGGGAGGAAATTATGGAGGCCTTCCAGTTGAAATACAGGTTATTGGAAGAGCCACTACCAATGTTCCCTCTAATTTTTTTCCACTGTGTGCGGCAGTGTGCGGTCTCTGTGCGGTGCAGCCAAGGATACGTGTGCCAAGAAATTGACCATTCACGCGCGCGCAGCGCATAACTAGCAAAGATCTTTGGCATTAGCCTCTCCATACCACTAAAGCAAAAAAGGGATATCATTGCTCCATGCAATAGGGCATCAAGGCAGTTTTGTGACCTGGTTGCACACCCCAAGGACATGACCTGTTAGGGGAGCACGTATATTGCTCTAAAAGGCTTATTAAGGCTTAGAAAGTGATAACGCATATAAACTACCACAAAGAATAGGAATGGTGGATCATTTGATAACAGCACATTTTCTACTGTTCTGAAGCATTTCCTAGCTCATTAACCATTAATTTCCAAGACAAATATCACTTGCTCGCTTGTATGCTAAAGTACGCCAAATGATGTTTACAACACTCCCCGCGGCATTTAAACGCTGTTTTCATTGACTTCAATCCAGATTCAAATATGAGCATTATCTGCCTTAAGGGAGCACGTATATCGCTCTAAAAGGCTTATTTAAACTCAGAAAGTGATAAAGCATATGAACTACCACAATGTATAGGAACGGTGGAACATTCGATAACAGCACATTCTCTACTGTTCTGAAGCATTTCCTAGCTCATTAACCATTAATTTCCAAAACAAATATCACTTGCTCGCTTGTATGCTAAAGTACGCCAAATGATGTTTACAACACTCCCCGCGGCATTTGAACGCTGTTTTCATTGACTTCAATCCAGATTCAAATATGAGCATTATCTGCCTTTGGGGAGCACGTATATCACTCTAAAAGGCTTATTTAAACTCAGAAAGTGATAAAGCATATAAACTACCACAACGTATAGGAATGGTGGAACATTCGATAACAGCACAACGTGCGCGCTTGCCAAAGGGGCCTGCGCGACGGGGAAAGGAAAGGTGCGCGCGCACTTGCGCGCGCGCCTTACAGGGAATATTGGCCACTACAGACAAAACTGACTTCTCTCACTTATCTGGCACTCATGAGGAATACCCAGAGAGACCTTGTATCACTGAGAGGCAGATGGCAGAGCGACATTGGAGACTTGGAGGATGAAGACTGGGTAGATGCACTACAGTTTCCCAGAGAGGTGCCAATTAAGGCCCTGTACAAATTAATACAGCATAAAATTCTACATAGAGTTATTACACTAGAATCCACTTATATAGACTATGGAAGATGTAAGCTTGTTCGTGATTAAGAGGGTGTGGACAAAAGGGAATCTTCCTAAATATACTTTGGGACTGCTTTGCTCTGAGTGCGATCTGGGAGAGAGTAATCATAGATTAGAGACAGTCACTGGAGTAAGAATATTGATGAGTGCCCCAGTAGTGCTATTAGGGATGTGGAGTGACTCAGACGCATTATCCTACTAACACACACTAATTAATATAGGGTTCCTCCTTGCAAAAAGAGAAATAGCACGTAACTGGTATCCATAATGGCCCCAGGGATAATAGAATGGGAAAAGGAAATGTATATGAGCCACACACAGGAAAATCCATCTATGAAGGGATAGTGTGCCCAAAAAAATGCTAGAAGGTTTGGAAAAGATGTAAAAGTGACAAGTGAATTCTAGGGATGCCGGTGACCTCAGAGGGTGAGACGGGAGAGGGGTGGTAGAGGGAAAAAGGTGGGTTATTAATTATATGTTGTATGGTTTGGAAAATCAATAAAATACTTTATAAAAAAAACGAAAAATGTACTTCTGAAGATCATATACTTTTCATGGGATGGGCCATTTTCTGATTTACATAAATAATGGTGAAATTCCCACAAATCTGTGGATGGCACACAAGGGTATAATAAGGTATATGTAATGTGTTGTCTAATTATTACAGGATATTCTTGTTTATCTGAGCTTTCTGATTGGAGGTTAGTACTGACATAGTAGGGACTAGTATCTATGACGTGTGTGGCCCAGGGGCTTCTATTAGTAACATTTATCTAGAGCTGTTGGATACATTCAATTAATATTGCCTCTAGGTAGGGAACTGCTAAATACATTGTTTTGGTATAACAGCTGCTACCATTTGTTTAGGTTGTGCTTGGCATTAGGTTGAGGCATAGTTTCAGATTTTTGCCATAGTTTCAAAGTGTTTTCTCAGTAAAAATAGTTTCTTTGTTTTCATGAAGGGGGTACAAAGTGGATTTGTGTGCGCTCTAGTGACATGTTCTTTGAGGTTCTTGGCACTGCATCAGAAAGGGGTTTACACAGTGTTTCATTTAGTGATTTCTGGGGTTTCTAGCATAACTTTCTCCCAGCATCTGAGCTAAACACATCCAGTGGCAATCACAATTCCTGGATCAGATATATCCGGCTATCTACTAGAAAAGAAGGAAGAACTTTCCTGATAATCCAACCATTAAGCACCTTTTCGAGTTGTGGCATGAGAGAGAGTTGAAAACCCAAAAGAAAGTCTGACCTTACATCAATCCACCAACATAGTTAAGTCAGCTTGCTCCAAAGGACAAAAAGATAATGTTTGGGACAAAATCACATCCATTGCTTAGGGAAGCTGTGCTATCTTTTTTAGGATCCTTTATTCTGGGTAACCTTGTTTTCCTCTAGTGAACTAAGCAATTGTGCAAGTCTGTATGATGTGGTCTATTCTATTACTGGTCTCTCCATCATCAGAATTATGCTATGCGGACTGGAAGACATCAAACGAATACCACATATCTGGTTGAGGGTGGCTGCTTGTATTTCCTGCAGTGCTTCAAGGATTAGTAGAGTGCTTCATTTTTAAATAATGAAGACCTTCAGGTTGGTCACCAGAGGAGTATAAGCACTGTCCTCCTCGGGCAGACTTGGTTGTTAGTGAGATCTTGGAATAAGACATGTGATGAGGAGCGGCACCTCTGCTGCTTTGCATATCTCCTTCCAGATACATCTGGGAAGACTGCCTGAAGCCTTGCTGCTGGGACCTGTGCAAAGGAGAGCATGCCTACAGCAGGAGAAGAACTGCTTCTATCATGAGCACCCACCTGATCTCGGAAGATCCATCCAAAGCCCGGCTTCCTAGAAAATCTCCTTGGAGGACATTTCGACTGACTGGGGCGCCATTTTTAGCGTCCTTATTAACGTTGCCTATGACGCTCCCATTGAAAACAATGGGCCTCCCTATGCTTTGCTCCATTAGCACCATAATTTATGGTACTAATCCAGCAAAGCGCCATAGCACCATAATTCATGGCGCTAATCCAGCGAAGCGCCACATTAGCTCCATAAAATTATGATGCTAACGTGGACCCGACCACCATGGTGCGCCGTATTGTAAGTACGGTGCACACAAGGTGTCGTTAGGTGGACACAATGGGGCGCTAGAAAAGTGGCACATCATAAAAGGCAGGGCAAATCGCTGTGTTACATTATTCTGTGCCGGAGAGGCGTTTCCATGGGTGTTGGGTCTGTGTTTCCACATAACATCCATGGATTTTTTGACGCTTTCCTAGATTTACAAGAACTTGTAAACCTGGGAATGCACCAAAAAGATACGCCTCTCCAGGAGAGGCGTAACAAGGAGAAATGTATTTCTCGTCTTTTTTTTCCTCTTTCTATGTGTGCTGCATTTGACGTTAATGTGGCTAGGGCCAAAATACCCGCACCATATTTACAGAGTGGCGCGATGCATGCATTGCTCCACTCTGTAACACTTTGTGATATATTATGCCTGCGCCAGGCATAATGTATGCAAAGGGGGTGTTCCCCCGTTAGGGTAGCCGGTAAAATGGTGCAGGGAAATCTATGAGATTTCCTTGTGCCATTTATTACGGCACTTTTAACACCTGCTCAAGAGCAGGCTTTAAAAGGGGGGTCCATTCTTTAGGATGGGCCGCTATGTGCTCTGCAGGAGTAGTGCCAATATTTTGGCGCTACTCCTGCAGAGTACATCAATAGTGTCATAACAAATTACACTATTCCCCCCTACCCTGCGCCATGGTGCACCGTATTTTAAATACGGCGCACACTTAGTGGCGGTAGGGGGGGTGCTAAGGGGTGCAGTGAAAGTGGCACTCAGTGCAGCGTCACTTTCTATAAATCTTCCCCTAAAAGGCTTCTCAGGATTGTTTTGTGCAGGAAGGTGCCCCTTCTGCACAAAAACAATCCTTCATGCAACGCAGGCACCCCCTATGTTGGCGCTAGGCTGTCTAAAGGGTATTTGGAGACCTGATTTTTTATTTGCAGGGCTACTTCCCAAACCAAAGACTTGGGGCCTGATTTATGAAAAGTTAGCGCCGGCTTTGAGTCATTTTTTGATGCAAAAGCAGCGCAAATGTACAAAATATTATGGGTCATATTTATTCTTGTTTTGCGCCAAATTTGTGTATTTTTTTACGCAAATTCGGTGCAAAACTAATTCTATATTTATACTTTGGCGCTAGACCCGTCTAGCGCCAATGTTTTGGAGATAAAGCCATTTTGTCGGTGTGGAAACCTACCTTGCATCAATGAGATACAGTGTAGGCGTTCCCATACAAAAAATGACTCTATGGCCTTAGTGCCATATTTTTCCCCCGTGCTAAAATCACGCATGGGGGGAGGGGTCAAATAATGGTGCTTTGCATCATTATTTAACGCCTGGTCAGGGCAGGCATTAGGGGACCTGTGGGCATGTTTTCATAGTCAGAGACCATGGAAAGAGCTCACAGGTGCCCTTCTCTGGCCCCAGGGACACCCCACCCACACCAGAAGGATACCACAGGATGGGAGACCCAGCCCAGATAAGTCCCGGTAAGTGTTTTATATATGAATTTTTTTCCCTCTCGGGCCCCTAACTTGGGCCCCCTGCATGGCACTGTGCCCAATGGCCATGCCCAGGGGACCTAAGTCCCCTGGTAATGGCCATTTGTCTCGGGTCATGACTCCTGTCTTTACTTAGACAGGAGTCAATCTATGGGGATTGTGTGTCTAACAATGGCGCTAGTCAGGTTAGAGTCATTATTTTGCCTCTAACCTGACTAGCTCCATTCCTTCATGCACAACCCCCAGTTTTCCCTACGCCTCCCCCACCCGGTTAGCGGCATGTATTTTGACGTAACCGGGCCCTAGCGCCGGCTTGTGCCATTCCTTAAATATGGCGCCCGGCTGGCGCTCTGGAATAGCACTAACCGGCACTATACTTTTTGACGCAAACCTGCGCTAGCGCTAACCAGAGCCTATTTTTTTAAAGTTTGTGCTGCTTTTGCATCACAAAGTGACGCAAAGGCGGTGCTAACTTTTCATAAATCAGACCCCTGTTTCTAAAACGAGAAATGGGATATTGGACGTATTGTTTTAATTGATCGCGAAGGTTAGTGTTCAATGATGTTCAGGAATCGGGGCGTGTTTTAACTTTGCGCAAGAATCTTAGGACAACATAATGTCTGTCATCCTTAATCTTTTTTCTTTCTAAGTTGCTCGGAAATTCCAGGTTGTGCCCGTGCATGTCTTTAGAAAGTGCCCTTCCCCCTCTCACCCATCACTTATCCCCTTCTACCGAGCTCCTCCTCCTGATACCCGCAGATAAGTGTCACGATAGAGCAATCCTGGAAATCTGCGGCCTCGGGCCTTCCTGAAAATAGATTGTTCTCTGTGGGCGGAAATCCTTCTGTGCCCGTCACGCCTTTTTGTCAGCATCAGCTCTGCGGATGGGAGCGCTCTGTAGAGAAATCTGGACAGTTCCAGACAGACTGGGTGAGTCCTGAAAAGAAGGACTCTGGGGTGAAGTCGCTGAAACTGTTGAAAGGTTGGCAGGGCTGGAGGAGGGTTGTACAACATGCAACTCACGCATTCACATCGCTTAGTACCTTAAGTGTTATGTACATTGGTTTCCGCTGTTTTACCATATTGCATTCATTACTAATATAAACTGGAATTAATGTCAAATTCAGTGTCACTCTAGTTGTAGACTTCAGAAAGATAAAGGGTTGAATATTCTTTGGTTTAAACTTCCGACTCACAAGTTACACACAGATCTCAGCCGCAGGTGTTTTACTCGGCAGGCTACGTCTGACTGATAATAGTGTGGCTTCAGTGGAGATATCGAGGGCAGCACGTCTCGTGGGTTGGGCCGAAAGGCAACATATAGTGCCACGCAGGCTTTACCGAGGGCAGCAGGTTTCTAGGGGTGGGCCCTAAAGCATCTTGAAGTGAGGAGTTACCGAGGGCAGCGCGATGCTGGGAATTAAAGTGCCACAGAAGAGTTATTCCCTTGGGGGGGGGGGGGGTGGAGATTATACGACAGAGAAATTAAGACTGTAATTTAATCACAAATTAGAGTTACCTGGAGCAGTTCGTGGCGTGTGGCCGACCTCCAGGATAGTTTGTGGCCAGTCGGAGTGTCATCAAGAAATGATATATGGGCATAGCGTGGCATAGTCAGTTAGCTATTGAGGTGTAAAGTATCTGTCTTGTTGTCACGTGGCCTGGTGTGGTGTAACGTGTCAATACACAGCCATATATGTGAAGTGTTGTGATATGAGGTGCTGTAGAATGTATTGTGTGCGGTAACAGCAAGAGATCTGGTATGGTTGAAATGGAATGGTGGGGAGGAAGCGTTCCGCAGTTTGTCGTTGTGTCATTGTGTTGTAGGAGCAGTCAGTCAGAGAGAAGCCCTTTGTAAAATGCAGAGGTGGTTGGTGTGAGTGGTTTCAGCGAGGCGCCATATGATGCGGAACGTTATTGTAGAAGCACATGATATGATCTTATATGTTGTGGTGTGATATGGTGGTGTGTTTCAGCTAGGCAGATTCCCACAGTGGTGCATAATTAGGTTGTGTAGTATAGATTTGTGAGTGGGTGGTGCATAGACGATGTGATTTGTGCTCTGGGGTTTGGTGTGGTATGTTGTGGTCCTCATTAGTTATGGGTAATTATGCTCCTGTAGTATGCAATATTGGCTAATTTCAGTACAAGCAATGTAGGAATGTACCATCTTTTTGGCATGGTTACCCCCACTTTTTGCCTTCTATCAGTATACTTAGACTGTTTTCAGTGGGATCCTGCTAACCAGGACTCCAGTGATTGTGCTCTCTCCCTCTAAATTTGGTTGCCTATGACTTTGCACACCCCTCAATGGGCATACTGGTGTCCCCTTATAAGTACCTAGTATATGGTACGATGGTACCCAGGGCGCCATGGACTGCAGAATGCATTGTGCCACCCATGAAAGCCCATGCAAAATGTGTCTGCAGGCATGCCATTGCACCCTTTCACCCCGGGTCACTTCACCAGTTCACTGTAAGTCCCCTGTGGAAGGCACTCCCAACCCAGGGGGCAGGGTCCATATACCTGTGTGTGAAGGCACCCCTGCATGAGCAGAGGTGCCCCTACGAACTCCACTTCCATTGCTCTAGACCTTGTAAGTGCGGGGAAGCCATTTTACCCTTGTACTAGATAGCTACATACTGGTAACTCCGAACCTAGGCATGTTTGGTATGAAACATGTTGGAATCATACCCCAAATTTTGCCAGTATTGGTTGCATGATTCCATGCACTCTTGGGGCTCCTTAGAGGACCCCAGTATTGCTCCTACCAGTCTTTTGGGGTTTTCAGGACAGCCCGCGCTGCTGGCACCTCTCAGACAGGTTTCTGCCCTCCTGCTGCTTGACCAGCTCAGGCAGGGAAAGGCAGAACAAAGGATTTCTTGTGGGAGAGGGCAGTAACACCCTCTCCCTTGAAAATAGGTGTTACACGGCTTGGGAGGGGTAGCCTCCCCAAGCCACCGGTTTGCTTTGAAAGGCACATTTGGTGCCCTCCTTGCACAAACAGGTTTGCACCAGTCCAGGGACCCACGGTCTCTGCTCTGCCATGAAAATGGACAAAGAAAAGGGGAGTGACCACTCCGCTATCTATCACCACCCCAGGGTGGTGCCCAAAGCTCCTCCAGATTGCCACCTGATTCTGCCACCTTGAATCCAAGATGGGCAGAGGCTCCTGGGAGCATCTGAATGGCCAGGTCAGGCAGGGGACATCATAGCCCCCTTCTGATAGGTGGTCACCTTGCTAGGTGACCAGTCCCCGTTCCAGGGCTATTTAGGGTTTCCCTATCAGGCGGGTCTGCAACGTTCACTTCATCTTCTGGCCACTGGAAACGCAACTGGGCTTCCTACAAGCACATCTTAGGTTTGATTATTGATCCAGAATAATCATTGGAAGCCTCTTTCTCCAGTTCTTGTTTGTGCCATTTGTAGGATGTGCACAGAAATGTGCCTCCTTGACTCCCACCCTCATGTAACTGGTCAAAGGTAGCAAACAGTAAAGGATTACATCTGACATCAGTATCAATATATGTGTGGGATTGAAAACCTTAGACCGGCCCCAAGTGGCCCAAAAAGCGGTGGCAAAACTACTTTCCAGGCTTAGAAAATGGTTTCACACTTTTGGCGAGGCCCCAGACATCATGGTTATAAACTGTAGCTGGCATAGGCCTAGTCATAAACTTAGATCAACTATCTTGACCTTGTTACAGGTTCCAGTCATTTGTACAGTTCAATAGGAGAGAGTGTGTTGCTTGTGGTGTGCAGGCCTTGGACTTAGCTCTCCTTTCTTTTTGTTCTAAATTTCTATTTGTGTTTCTGGAAACCACATGAAACCTGTCTGTAACTTGTATAGTTTCCTTTAGGGTTGTCTGTTTAGTTGTATTCATTTTGCCTTCTCATCACCATGAAGCTAGTAATACACATGCTTTAAAGTTATAATATAACATAACAAGTATGTGCAGAGTTGTCGTATGGCCAGTGATATGCTGTGGTGTATGCATTCTCTTGTGTGCTGTTTTAAAAGTGTTATATGTAATGGATGTATGAATGGGAGAATCTATTTTTGATGCATGGGCGAAGATTGAGGTGGAGGGAGGGGTAACAATGTCAAATGTGAGGTTTACGTAAATTTGGTCTACTGTGTTTTGTTGTAGGGAAAATGAAATAAAGGAAAACAGGACTCCTCTTGGCAAGGCAAAAGCAGGTTTACTGTTGTGGCAGGGAGAGTAGCTATCCACACACATCTAGACAGCTCGTCTTAAATGGCTGCTCACAAACAGCCAAATATATTGTTGCATGAACAATGTTTTTTTTGTTTGGTGCAGAAGGTCAAATAATAGGTTACTCAACAAGTGCATATTTGTTACAAGAAGATCACATCACCTGTGTCCTCAAACTCTTAACCTTTGCTCTACACATTGTAATTCTAACAATGCTTAACTATTTATTTTCTTCTTTCGTATGCATGTTTATTTTACTGCTCTGCTCCCAATACGTCTCCTCACCTTCTGTGGGCATTTGGTTAACTCTGTCTCCTGCTCACATTCTTTTAGTCATGTTTTCAATTTACCAAGAACAAAGAATACATGCTTGTGTGCCGTGACCCTAAATTCCTCTATGCTTGCAAACACAGGTTTTCCTTTAACTAAGACCTTGCTGATCATGCACTCTATTTTCCAGTGAACTCTTCACCTGTCTTGCATCATTGTGGAACTTAGGTCTGCGCTGTTCTTTCACCACGTATAACTCTAACACTCTCTACCAATGTCTGCGATGGCGCAACTTCATGTTTCATTTTCTCTCTGACATTCCCCCTACAGTTGATATTTCAACTACTGGCTCTAATCCTAAATCTGTACTTGGCACCAGCTGTTATGTATTGCTCTGAGCATCTATTGCTCGTGCAGGTGTCCTAACTGTAAACATTCCTCCTGCATTTCTACTGATCCTTCTACAACATGGTATAATTAATTGAATAGCACAACGTATCAACAACAGTGTAACAAGAGCTGGCAATAAAGCTTTCAACAGTCCCGACATCCAGAATGGTAGTAAAACAAACCACCAGCTGAACCAATTATCTGGGGCACCTCCTTCAGCTACCATTTTCTTCTGTAGATTACATACAGTTTGTATAACTTCTGACAAAGTTCCATTGTTTGTGTCATTTGGTAGAACATAAATACAAAAAGCAGTTCCTATCATGGCACATACCCCTCCTTCCAGTGCTGTCATAAGGTCAAGTACACAACAATGCTGCATAACCATCATTCTTTTGGCACGCAACTCTTCCTTTATGGTATTAAATCCATCTTTCATGGTAATAATTGTCTTCAGAAGTTTTCCCATCTAGTTATTTGTGGCCATGAAAGAGTTGTGTTTGCCTGAACAAAGGGCAAAATACTTCCAAAAAATCATCATTGAACAACTGTACTTTTGGGGAACATCCTTCCAAGTGTTAGTGCCATAATATTCTGCAGCTCTCCTCCTTCTTTGCTGATGTAACAAAATCATTGGACGGCTTATGCGGTGTTCATATAGCATAGAAAGGTTGACTCTCGGAATAACTACGACAGAGGCATACAAAGGCGCTAGTGAACAGAGATCTCTCCTGTTTTGCAGTGACTGAGTGTACAATAGTTCTCCACACTGCCAATGATGAGGCTGGAGGTTCCCTCCTGCATGTTAATGTTATCTGTTATGGCACTGCATTTGATATTCTGTCTTACATTAACTGTGCCATTTCCTCTAAAACATAAAGAAACAGATGTTAATCTCATGACTGTCTAAGGACTCACTGTATTATCCATCCAGGTGTATCGGTCAATATTATCATCCCATATACTCACATTCTTTTTTACTGCATACTGACTAATATCAGTACCATTCCCTAAAGACGTGGCCCTACAGGAAAATTCAATAGCAGAATGCCACTTTCATGGGCAAAAGCTGATCCAGTAAACCTAAATCCTGGCCTATGAACACAATCTGGCAATGAAGGATTTACTAAATACCTATTTGTAGGAAGTTGGTTCTGTATATACTATCTAAAAGTGAGAGATAGTGTGCACAGAGTTCAAGGGTTCCCCTTAGAGGTTGATAGTGGCAAAAATAGATAATACTAGTGCTCTATTTGTGGTACTGTGGTCGAACAGTAGGCTTCTCAGAGGGTAGGGTTAAGCATTTGTTGTACACACATAGGTAATAAGTGAGACCACACACTCAAAGACTTAACTCCAGGCCAATGTGTTTTCATATAGAAAAATATTATTTTCTTAATTTATTTTAGAACCACAAGATTCAGAATCCAAGTAAATATATAACTTGTATGGTACTATGCATAGGTAAGTATGGAACTTTGAAGTAAAACAGTAAGGTACACAGTTTTGGCAAAAATGGCAATAAGCTATTTTAAAAGTGGACACTGCAAAAATCAACAGTTCCTGGGGGAGTTAGGTGCAAGTTAGTTTAGCAGGTAAGAAAGGCACTGTTAGAAATGGGGTCTTTGGTTGACAGTCAGGTTACCCCCTGTTCAAGCAAGGACCCTCACTCTAGTCAGGGTAAAAGAGAATCACCCTCAGCTAACCCCTGCTTACCCCCTTGGTAGCTTGGCAGAGCAGTAGGCTTAACTTCAGAGCGCTAGGTGTAAAGTATTTGTACCAACACACACAGAGCCTCATTCTCACCCTGGCGGTAATTATCGCCAGGGCGGAGGTCGGCGGTAGCACCGCCAACAGGCTGGCGGTGCTCCGCCGGGCATTCTGACCGCGGCGGTACAGCCGCGGCCAGAAGCGGAAAGCCGGCGGGCTACCGCCGACTTTCCGCTGCCCGTCTGAATCCTCCAAGGCGGCGGAGCGCGCTCCGCCGCCATGGGGATTCAGACACCTCCTACCGCCATCCTGTTCATGGCGGCTCTCCCGCCATAAACAGGATGGCGGTAGGGGGTGCCGCGGGGCCCCTGGGGGCCCCTGCCGTGCCCATGCCAATAGCATGGGCATGGCAGGGGCCCCCGTAAGAGGGCCCCAAAAAGTATTTCAGTGTCTGCCCAGCAGACACTGAAATACGCGACGGGTACAACTGCACCCGTCGCACCTTCCCACTCCGCCGGCTCAATTCTGAGCCGGCATCCTAGTGGGAAGGTTGATTTGCCCTGGGCTGGCGGGCGGACTTTTGGCGGCCGCCCGCCAGCCCAGGGCAAATGTCAGAATCACCGCTGCGGTCTTTCGACCGCGGTGCGGTGTTCTGACGGCGGTACCTTGGCGGACGGCCTCCGCCGTCCGCCAAGGTCAGAAGGACCGCCACAGTAACTTAATGAAAACACTACAAAATGACACAACACCGGTTTAGAACAATGGGAAATATTTATCTAAACAAAACAAGACCAAAACGACAAAAATCCGACATACACAAGTCAAGTTATGAATGTTTAAAGATTAAACTAAAAAATAGCGCTTAGAAACAAAAATGCTTCAATGAGATGTTAACACGGCGTCGTGACGGAGTCGTTCCCAACAAGCCGACACCAGCGGCGCCGGACACAGAGTCGTGTAGACCCCCAAGTCCAGTACCTTTGGTGAAGGGTGAAAACAAGCCGATGCGCGAAGTCGGGAATCGCGGCGTCTGTGCGAAACGTTGAATCCGTGCACTTCGAGCGGCGTCGGTCACGACGTGGTGCGGCGACTTCCACGGAGTCGTGGACTTCAGCGGGGCTGCTGCGGCATCAGGCCTGCGAAGAGCGTCGCGTTCCAGCGAAGGTCACGGCGTCAGGTGCAGGCGGCGTTGCCGGATTCAGCAGCGGCGTCGGTCCAAAATCGTCCGAAGTCGATTTCCTTGGATTCCACCAGCTTTCCTTTCAAGGGCCCAGGGACTGGGTAGGGCACTACTTGTCAGAGCAGGAGTCTCTCCAGAGACTCCAGGTGCTGGCAGAGAGAAGTCTTTGCTGTCCCTGAGACTGCAAACAACAGGAGGCAAGCTCTAACTCAAGCCCCTGGAGATTTCTCCACAAGATGGAAGGCACACAAAGTCCAGTCTTTGCCCTCTTACTCTGGCAGAAGCAGCACTGCAGGAAAGCTCCACAAAGCACAGTCACAGGCAGGGCAGCACTTCTTCCTCACCTATCAGCTCTTCTCCAGGCAGAGGTTCCTCTTGGTTCCAGAAGTGTTTCTAAAGTCTGTAGATTTGGGTGCCCTTCTTATACCCATTTTAGTATTTGAAGTTACCTTTCTTCAAAGGGGACTCACACCTACTTGTGAAATCCTGCCTTGCCCAGGCAAGGCATCAGACACACAGCAGAGGGTTGGAGCCGGCATTGTCAGAGGCAGGCACAGTCCTTTCAGATGAGAGTGACCACTCCACCCCTCCCTCCTAGCAGAGATGGCTAATCAGGAAATGCAGGTTACACCCCAGCCCCCTTTGTGTCACTGTCTGGTGCGAGGTGAAAAACAACCCAACTGTCAAACTGACCCAGACAGGGAATCCACAAACAAGGCAGAGTCACAAAATGGTTTAAGCAAGAAAATGCTCACTTTCTAAAAATGGCATTTTCAAACGCACAATCTCAAAATCAACTTTACTAAAAGATGTATTTTTAAATTGTGAGTTCAGGGACCCCAAACTTCACATGCCCATCTACTCTCTAGGGGAATCTACGCTTTAATCATATTTAAAGGTAGCCCCCATATTATCCTATGAGAGAGACAGTCCTTGCAACAGTGAAAAACAAATTTAACAATATTTCACTGTCAGGACATATAAACCACATTACCATATGTCCCTCCTTAACCATACACTGCACCCTGCCCTTGGGGCTACCTAGGGCCTACCTTAGGGGTGCCTTACATGTAAGAAAAGGGAAGGTTTAGGCCTGGCAAGTGGGTACACTTGCCAAGTCGAATTTACAGAGTAAAAATACACACACAGACACTGCAGTGGCAGGTGTGAGACATGATTACAGGGTTACTTGTGTGGGTGGCACAACCAGTGCTGCAGGCCCACTAGTAAAATTTGATTTACAGGCCCTGGGCACCTCTAGTGCACTTTACTAGGGACTTAACAGTAAAACAAATATGCCAATCATGGAGAACCAATTACGTACATATTTTAAACAGGAGCCCTTGCACTTTAGCACAGGTTAGCAGCGGTAAAGTGCCCAGAGTAACAAAAACAGTAAAATCAGAGTCCAGCACACATCAACAACCTGGGGAACAGAGGCAAAAAGTTAAGGGAGATCACGCCAAGGATGAAAAGTCTAACATGTGTCCCCCCCAGCTAAAAGTGGGGAGCAACTACCCAACCTCATGGGAGTTCTCATCACTAAGGCGGAAGAACCTGGACAGACCATCAGCATTGGGTTGCTCTGTACCAGGACGGTGTTCCACCGTAAAGTCCATCCCCTGTAGGGAAATGGACCACCTCAACAGTTTTGGATTCTCACCCCTCATCTGCATTAACCATCTGAGGGGCCTGTGGTCGGTCTGAACTCGGAAGTGAGTCCCAAACAAGTAGGGTCTTAGCTTCTTCAGTGCCCAGACCACAGCAAACGCTTCACGTTCTATGGCACTCCACCTACGTTCCCTGGGTAGTAATCTCCTGGTAATGAAGGCTACAGGTTGATCTAGGCCCTCTTCATTAAGCTGTGAGAGTACTGCTCCAATACCATGCTCTGAGGCGTCTGTTTGCACAACAAACTCCTTGGTGTAGTCAGGTGCCTTCAGCACAGGTGCTGTGCACATGGCAGCCTTCAGGGCATCAAAAGCGCTCTGGCAAGCCTCTGTCCAGATCACTTTCTTGGGTTGCTTCTTAGAAGTCAACTCAGTTAAGGGGGTAACAATGGTACCATATCCCTTAACAAACCTCCTGTAATATCCTGTGAGACCTAAAAAGGCTCTCACTTCAGTCTGGGTCTTGGGAGGCTCCCAAGCCAGAATCGTGTCAATCTTAGGCTGTAGGGGTGCCACCTGGCCACTCCCCACCTGGTGTCCCAAGTACACCACAGAACCCTGCCCTATTTGGCACTTGCTCGCCTTAATAGTGAGGCCTGCCTTCTGCAGGGCCTCTAACACTCTCCAGAGGTGTTGCAGGTGTTCCTCCCATGTGGAACTAAACACAGCAATGTCATCCAGGTAGGCGGCACTGAACTCATCCAGTCCTGCCAACACCTGGTTGACCAACCTCTGAAAGGTGGCAGGGGCATTCTTCATCCCAAAGAGCATCACGTTGAAGTGGAAGTGCCCATCTGGGGTAGAGAATGCTGACCTCTCCTTTGCCCCCTCAGTTAAGGCAATCTGCCAGTACCCAGATGTTAAATCAAACGTACTGAGGTACTTGGCAGCTCCTAACCGATCAATGAGCTCATCAGCTCGGGGGATGGGGTGTGCGTCAGTCTTGCTGACCGCATTGAGACCCCGGTAGTCCACACAGAACCTAAGTTCTGGAGTGGCACCAGGAGCAGCAGCCTTTGGGACCAATACCACTGGGCTGGCCCAAGGACTGCTGGAGTCCTCAATAACCCCTAGGGTTAACATTTTGGAGACTTCCTCCTTAATGCAAGCCCTAACCCTGTCAGTCACTCTGTAAACCTTATTTTTAACAGGTGTACTGTCCCCAGTGTCCACATCATGTGTGCACAGGTGTGTGACTCCTGGACTCAGGGAAAACAGCGAGGCGAACTGTCCCAACACGTGGCGACAGTCCCTCTGCTGTTCCTCAGTCAGGGAGGGGGAGAGGATCACTCCCTCCACAGACCCATCTTTCTCTCCTGCAGACAGGAGGTCAGGAAGAGGCTCACTCTCTTCCTCCACCCCGTCATCTGTCGCTAGGAGCATGGATAGCTCAGTTCGCTCAAAGTGTGGTTTGAGGCGATTGACATGTAGGACCCGCAAAGGGTTCCTGGAGGATTGCAAGTCTACCAGATAGGTGACCTCGCTCTTTCTTTCCACCACCTCAAAAGGCCCAGTCCATTTATCTTGGAGAGCCCTAGGCTCCACTGGTGCCATGACCCACACTTTTTGTCCAGGCTGAAACTCAACCAGAGTGGCATTCTGGTCGTACCACCGTTTCATATCCTCCTGGCTTGCTTCCAGGTTCTCCTGAGCGAGACTCCTGAAGCGGGCAGTCTGGTTTCTTAGTGCCAGCATGTAGCTAAATACATCCTGGGGTGGTTTACTAGGAGCTTTCTCCAAAGCCTCCTTCACCAGACTGAGCGGTCCCCTCACAGGGTGGCCATAGATGAGCTCAAAGGGGCTAAAGCCAAGTCCCTTTTGAGGCACCTCCCTGTAAGCGAACTGAAGGCATGGCAAGAGGACGTCCCATTTACGCCTCAAGGGCTCTGACAGGCCCTGAATCATGCCTTTCAAGGTGCGGTTGAATCTCTCAACCAGACCATTACTTTGGGGGTGGTAAGGTGTGGTGAACTTGTACGTTACCCCACAAACCTTCCACAGAGACTTCATATAAGTGGATATGAAGTTTGTACCTCTATCGGATACCACTTTCTTGGGGAACCCCATGCGGGTAAAAACTCCCATCAAGGCACGTCCCACCACGGGGGCAGTGACCGTCCTTAGAGGAATGGCTTCTGGGTACCGAGTGGCATGGTCCACCAAGACCAGGATGAACCTGTTGCCCATGGCTGTCTTGGGATCCAGAGGCCCCACAATGTCAATTCCTACCCTTTCAAAGGGAGTACTGACTACAGGTAAAGGTTGGATGGGAGCTTTGCATTTCCCCCCACTCTTGCCACTTGCCTGACAAGTCTGACAAGACCTACAATAAGCAGCTGACTGCTTGTCCATCAAGGGCCAGTAAAAGTGGGAGACAAGCCTCTTATAGGTCTTGTCCTGCCCTAGATGTCCTGCCAAAGCACATCATGAGCCAAACCCAGTAGGAAGGCCCTGAAGCACTGGGGTACCACCAGCATACGAGCTGACCCAGGCTCAGGAACCTTAGGCTCACTATACTGGAGGCCATCCTCCCAATATATCAGGTGAGTACCTGGCGCCTCGCCAGCCGCCTGGGCTGCAGCCTGCTGCCGCAGCCCCTCAAGAGTAGGGCACTCCTTCTGCGCTGTGCAGAATGCTTCCCTGGTGGGTCCTCCTTCCTGCTGCCACTGTGACAGCTCAGGGACCTCCCCCAGTTCAGCCACCTGCTCCCCTGTAGGTTCCGGGGCTTCACCCTCAGGCTCCGCCTCCTCCCGGACCGTGGGAACCTCGGGCCGGTTTCCCGCGCCCCCTGCCCTTCCTCTTCTTGGCAGTCACCTGGGCCACTGTTTCAGGCTCCAGGGGCTCTTGACTACCCTGATTGGCTGCCATAGACCGGGTGGATACGCATACCCACCCAGGCAGACCCAACATCTCCAAGTGAGACCTGTGTTCCACCTCCTTCCAAGGGGAATCCTCCAGGTCGTTACCTAGCAAACAATCAACAGGCATGGTTGGACTCACAGCTACTTTCCAGGAACCTGAGACCCCCCCATTCAAAGGGAACCTGCGCCACTCTGCAGAGGCGCTCAGAGTTGTCTACCGCAACTACTTGGTGAAGTACCCGGGGATCAATCTGCTCTTCAGACACCAGGTGACTCCTCACTGTAGTCACACTGGCTCCTGTGTCTCTCAGAGCCTCCACCCTCTGTCCACTGATGGTCACCCATTGCCTGTACTTCTTAGTGTTATCAGGCACTAGGTTTCTCTGGACCATCTCACTGTCCACTAGTGAGACAAGGGTCATTTCTGCTGGTTCCCACCCACCGGAAACCAACTCCTCCCCAAGCACTACACTGCCCAAACCCTGGGACGGTGCACCAGTGGGTGCCGGTGTACTTTTGGGGCATTTGGGGTCCCCCCTCACATGACCCACCTGGTCACATGCATAGCACTTACGTGGGGGACCACCTGCCACTGGCTTCCCTTTGGACAACCATGGCTTCTTTTCACTGGGGGGTTGGGAATCCTTACCCTGGGAATCAGTTTGGGGCCCTTTAGAGAACTCCCCCTGTTTGCCCTTACTCCCCCCTTTCTTCTGAGAGGGACCCTGCCCACCCTTGGCGTGGTCTCCCCCATACCTCTTTTGGACCCTGGTGCTCTCACAGCGGTCCGCTTCCTGTGCAAGCTTCCTGGGGTCAGTCAGCTTGCTGTCAATGAGGTGCTGGCGCAGCTCTGGAAAACATAAACTGTACAAGTGCTCCCAAGCAATTAAATTGTAAAGCCCCTCATACGTGTTTACCTTACTGCCCTTCGCCCAACCATCCAGTGACCTCTAAAAAGAATCAACACATTCCAACCATGTTTGGGATTCCTTTCTCTTGTAGGATCTAAACTTCTCCTTGTACTGGTCAGGGGAGAGACCATACCGGGTGAGTAAGGCCTCCTTCATGACAGGGTAGGTGAGATCCTGAGCATCCCCTAAGGCTGTCAGTGTGTCCCTCCCCTCTGCCTCAAAATGCTTCCACAGGGCTGCCCCCCAATGAGCTTCAGGGACCAGGTTCATGTGGAGAGCTGACTCATAACCCTTGAACCACAAGTAGATATCATCCTTCCTCTTATAATCCCTCACAAGGTCTTTTGGGATGTGTACCCTTCTCTCAGGCTGCACTGTAGGATTGCTGCCACCATCTCTACTGGACTGGCTTCTATGATCCATTTCTCTCAAGCTAAGCTCATGAGCCATTGCTAACTTCCTCTCCTCAAGGGCTAGCCTCCTCTGCTCCAATTGGTACACCCTTTCTGCCTGTCTGTCCTGTAACTCCTCAGGTGTCAGACCCTTGGATGAGACACTGCTACCTGCCCTGGAGACCTTCTCCATGGACATAACAGGCCCACCCACAATACCATTGTGTACTGAACACTCTTTCTCATCCTCCTCATCTCCCTCATCCTCTGTGTGCCCTTCAGTGCTCTTGGCTGTCACCCAGGCCCTCAGCGCCTTTTGCAGCTCCTCCTTCCCGGATGAGCTCTTAATGGGACAGTCAAAACTTTTACAGAACTGCTTCAACTGAGCTTTGGTATAACTCTCCAATTTCTCAAGGTCAAAGTCAGCTCCAACTGATGCATCTCCAAGTAGAGACATGATGAAAGGTAAAAAGAGTGCAAAGTTCCAAATGCAGAAACAAGTTCCCAAATGAAGTTCCAGAAAAGTCAATCACAGGATCAGCAAAAAAAGAAACCGAATGCAGAGCAAAAACAGTCCAAATAGAAAAAAACAAAAATCACCAGACTAGTAGTATGTGGTCACGTAGTGGTCTGAACTCAAACAGTAGTGTACACTTAATTACTGTATGTCAAGTACAAATACAAGTCCAAATCCCAACCGCTGATCACCAATGTTAGAAATGGGGTCTTTGGTTGACAGTCAGGTTACCCCCTGTTCAAGCAAGGACCCTCACTCTAGTCAGGGTAAAAGAGAATCACCCTCAGCTAACCCCTGCTTACCCCCTTGGTAGCTTGGCAGAGCAGTAGGCTTAACTTCAGAGCGCTAGGTGTAAAGTATTTGTACCAACACACACAGTAACTTAATGAAAACACTACAAAATGACACAACACGGTTTAGAACAATAGGAAATATTTATCTAAACAAAACAAGACCGAAACGACAAAAATCCGACATACACAAGTCAAGTTATGAATGTTTAAAGATTAAACTAAAAAATAGCGCTTAGAAACAAAAATGCTTCAATGAGATGTTAACACGGCGTCGTGACGGAGTCGTTCCAAACAAGCCGACACCAGCGGCGCCGGACACGGAGTCGTGTAGACCCCCAAGTACAGTAGTTTTGGTGAAGGGTGAAAACAAGCCGATGCGCGAAGTCGGGAATCGCGGCGTCTGTGCGAAATGTTGAATCCGTGCACTTCGAGCGGCGTCGGTCACGACGTGGTGCGGCGATTTCCACGGAGTGGCGGACTTCAGCGGGGCTGCTGCGGTGTCGGGCCTGCGAAGAGCGTCGCGTTCCAGCGAAGGTCACGGCATCAGGTGCAGGCGGCGTTACCGGATTCAGCAGCGGCGTCGGTCCGAAATCGTCCGAAGTCGATTTCCTTGGATTCCACCAGCTTTCCTTTCAAGGGCCCAGGGACTGGGTAGGGCACTACTTGTCAGAGCAGGAGTCTCTCCAGAGACTCCAGGTGCTGGCAGAGAGAAGTCTTTGCTGTCCCTGAGACTTCAAACAACAGGCGGCAAGCTCTAACTCAAGCCCTTGGAGATTTCTCCACAAGATGGAAGGCACACAAAGTCCAGTCTTTGCCCTCTTACTCTGGCAGAAGCAGCACTGCAGAAAAGCTCCACAAATCACAGTCACAGGCAGGGGAGCACTTCTTCCTCAGCTATCAGCTCTTCTCCAGGCAGAGGTTCCTCTTGGTTCCAGAAGTGTTTCTAAAGTCTGTAGATTTGGGTGCCTTTCTTATACCCATTTTAGTCTTTGAAGTCACCTTTCTTCAAAGGGGACTCACACCTACTTGTGAAATCCTGCCTTGCCCAGGCAAGGCATCAGACACACAGCAGAGGGTTGGAGCCGGCATTGTCAGAGGCAGGCACAGTCCTTTCAGATGAGAGTGACCACTCCACCCCTCCCTCCTAGCAGAGATGGCTAATCAGGAAATGCAGGTTACACCCCAGCCCCCTTTGTGTCACTGTCTAGTGTGAGGTGAAAAACAACCCAACTGTCAAACTGACCCAGACAGGGAATCCACAAACAAGGCAGAGTCACAAAATGGTTTAAGCAAGAAAATGCTCACTTTCTAAAAATGGCATTTTCAAACGCACAATCTCAAAATCAACTTTACTAAAAGATGTATTTTTAAATTGTGAGTTCAGGGACCCCAAACTCCACATGTCCATCTACTCTCTAGGGGAATCTACGCTTTAATCATATTTAAAGGTAGCCCCCATATTATCCTATGAGAGAGACAGTCCTTGCTACAGTGAAAAACAAATTTAACAATATTTCACTGTCAGGACATTTAAACCACATTACTATATGTCCTACCTGAACCATACACTGCACCCTGCCCTTGGGGCTACCTAGGGCCTACCTTAGGGGTGCCTTACATGTAAGAAAAGGGAAGGTTTAGGCCTGGCAAGTGGGTACCCTTGCCAAGTCGAATTTACAGAGTAAAAATACACACACAGACACTGCAGTGGCAGGTGTGAGACATGATTACAGGGTTACTTGTGTGGGTGGCACAACCAGTGCTGCAGGCCCACTAGTAACATTTGATTTACAGGCCCTGGGCACCTCTAGTGCACTTTACTAGGGACTTAACAGTAAAACAAATATGCCAATCATGGAGAACTAATTACGTACATTTTTAAACAGGAGCCCTTGCACTTTAGCACTGGTTAGCAGCGGTAAAGTGCCCAGAGTAACAAAAACAGTAAAATCAGAGTCCAGCACACATCAACAACCTGGGGAACAGAGGCAAAAAGTTAAGGGAGATCACGCCAAGGATGAAAAGTCTAACATGTGTCCCCCCCAGCTAAAAGTGGGGAGCAACTACCCAACCTCATGGGAGTTCTCATCACTAAGGCGGAAGAACCTGGACAGACCATCAGCATTGGGTTGCTCTGTACCAGGACGGTGTTCCACCGTAAAGTCCATCCCCTGTAGGGAAATGGACCACCTCAACAGTTTTGGATTCTCACCCCTCATCTGCATTAACCATCTGAGGGGCCTGTGGTCGGTCTGAACTCGGAAGTGAGTCCCAAACAAGTAGGGTCTTAGCTTCTTCAGTGCCCAGACCACAGCAAACGCTTCACGTTCTATGGCACTCCACCTACGTTCCCTGGGTAGTAACCTCCTGGTAATGAAGGCTACGGGTTGATCTAGGCCCTCTTCATTAAGCTGTGAGAGTACTGCTCCAATACCATGCTCTGAGGCGTCTGTTTGCACAACAAACTCCTTGGAGTAGTCAGGTGCCTTCAGCACAGGTGCTGTGCACATGGCAGCCTTCAGGGCATCAAAAGCGCTCTGGCAAGCCTCTGTCCAGATCACTTTCTTGGGTTGCTTCTTAGAAGTCAACTCAGTTAAGGGGGTAACAATGGTACCATATCCCTTAACAAACCTCCTGTAATATCCTGTGAGACCTAAAAAGGCTCTCACTTCAGTCTGGGTCTTGGGAGGCTCCCAAGCCAGAATCGTGTCAATCTTAGGCTGTAGGGGTGCCACCTGGCCACTCCCCACCTGGTGTCCTAAGTACACCACAGAACCCTGCCCTATTTGGCACTTGCTCGCCTTAATAGTGAGGCCTGCCTTCTGCAGGGCCTCTAACACTCTCCAGAGGTGTTGCAGGTGTTCCTCCCATGTGGAACTAAACACAGCAATGTCATCCAGGTAGGCGGCACTGAACTCATCCAGTCCTGCCAACACCTGGTTGACCAACCTCTGAAAGGTGGCAGGGGCATTCTTCATCCCAAAGGGCATCACGTTGAAGTGGAAGTGCCCATCTGGGGTAGAGAATGCTGACCTCTCCTTTGCCCCCTCAGTTAAGGCAATCTGCCAGTACCCAGATGTTAAATCAAACGTACTGAGGTACTTGGCAGCTCCTAACCGATCAATGAGCTCATCAGCTCGGGGGATGGGGTGTGCGTCAGTCTTGCTGACCGCATTGAGACCCCGGTAGTCCACACAGAACCTAAGTTCTGGAGTGGCACCAGGAGCTGCAGCCTTTGGGACCAATACCACTGGGCTGGCCCAAGGACTGCTGGAGTCCTCAATAACCCCTAGGGTTAACATTTTGGAGACTTCCTCCTTAATGCAAGCCCTAACCCTGTCAGTCACTCTGTAAACCTTATTTTTAACAGGTGTACTGTCCCCAGTGTCCACATCATGTGTGCACAGGTGTGTGACTCCTGGACTCAGGGAAAACAGCGAGGCGAACTGTCCCAACACGTGGCGACAGTCCCTCTGCTGTTCCTCAGTCAGGGATGGGGAGAGGATCACTCCCTCCACAGACCCATCTTTCTCTCCTGCAGACAGGAGGTCAGGAAGAGGCTCACTCTCTTCCTCCACCCCGTCATCTGTCGCTAGGAGCATGGATAGCTCAGTTCGCTCAAAGTGTGGTTTGAGGCGATTGACATGTAGGACCCGCAAAGGGTTCCTGGAGGATTGCAAGTCTACCAGATAGGTGACCTCGCTCTTTCTTTCCACCACCTCAAAAGGCCCAGTCCACTTATCTTGGAGAGCCCTAGGCTCCACTGGTGCCATGACCCACACTTTTTGTCCAGGCTGAAACTCAACCAGAGTGGCATTCTGGTCGTACCACCGTTTCATATCCTCCTGGCTTGCTTCCAGGTTCTCCTGAGCGAGACTCCTGAAGAGCGCAGTCTGCTTTCTTAGTGCCAGCATGTAGCTAAATACATCCTGGGGTGGTTTACTAGGAGCTTTCTCCAAAGCCTCCTTCACCAGACTGAGCGGTCCCCTCACAGGGTGGCCATAGATGAGCTCAAAGGGGCTAAAGCCAAGTCCCTTTTGAGGCACCTCCCTGTAAGCGAACTGAAGGCATGGCAAGAGGACGTCCCATTTACGCCTCAAGGGCTCTGACAGGCCCTGAATCATGCCTTTCAAGGTGCGGTTGAATCTCTCAACCAGACCATTACTTTGGGGGTGGTAAGGTGTGGTGAACTTGTACGTTACCCCACAAACCTTCCACAGAGACTTCATATAGGTGGATATGAAGTTTGTACCTCTATCGGATACCACTTTCTTGGGGAACCCCATGCGGGTAAAAACTCCCATCAAGGCACGTCCCACCACGGGGGCAGTGACCGTCCTTAGATAAAATGGCTTCTGGGTACCGAGTGGCATGGTCCACCAAGACCAGGATGAACCTGTTGCCCATGGCTGTCTTGGGATCCAGAGGCCCCACAATGTCAATTCCTACCCTTTCAAAGGGAGTACTGACTACAGGTAAAGGTTGGAGGGGAGCTTTGCATTTCCCCCCACTCTTGCCACTTGCCTGACAAGTCTGACAAGACCTACAATAAGCAGCTGACTGCTTGTCCATCAAGGGCCAGTAAAAGTGGGAGACAAGCCTCTTATAGGTCTTGTCCTGCCCTACATGTCCTGCCAAAGCACATCATGAGCCAAACCCAGTAGGAAGGCCCTGAAGCACTGGGGTACCACCAGCATACGAGCTGACCCAGGCTCAGGAACCTTAGGCTCACTATACAGGAGGCCATCCTCCCAATATATCAGGTGAGTACCTGGCGCCTCGCCAGCCGCCTGGGCTGCAGCCTGCTGCCGCAGCCCCTCAACAGTAGGGCACTCCTTCTGCGCTGTGCAGAATGCTTCCCTGGTGGGTCCCCCTTCCTGCTGCCACTGTGACAGCTCAGGGACCTCCCCCAGTTCAGCCACCTGCTCCCCTGTAGGTTCCGGGGCGTCACCCTCAGGCTCCGCCTCCTCCCGGACCGTGGGAACCTCGGGCCGGTTTCCCGCGCCCCCCGCCCTTCCTCTTCTTGGCGGTCCCCTGGGCCACTGTTTCAGGCTCCAGGGGCTCTTGACTACCCTGATTGGCTGCCATAGACCGGGTGGATACGCATACCCACCCAGGCAGACCCAACATCTCCAAGTGAGACCTGTGTTCCACCTCCTTCCAAGGGGAATCCTCCAGGTCGTTACCTAGCAAACAATCAACAGGCATGGTTGGACTCACAGCTACTTTCCAGGAACCTGAGACCCCCCCCCCATTCAAAGGGAACCTGCGCCACTCTGCAGAGGCGCTCAGAGTTGTCTACCGCAACTACTTGGTGAAGTACCCGGGGATCAATCTGCTCTTCAGACACCAGGTGACTCCTCACTGTAGTCACACTGGCTCCTGTGTCTCTCAGAGCCTCCACCCTCTGTCCATTGATGGTCACCCATTGCCTGTACTTCTTAGTGTTATCAGGCACTAGGTTTCTCTGGACCATCTCACTGTCCCCTAGTGAGACAAGGTTCATTTCTGCTGGTTCCCACCCACCTGAAACCAACTCCTCCCCAAGCACTACACTGCCCAAACCCTGGGACGGTGCACCAGTGGGTGCCAGTGTACTTTTAGGGCATTTGGGGTCCCCCCTCACATGACCCACCTGGTCACATGCATAGCACTTACGTGGGGGACCACCTGCCACTGGCTTCCCTTTGGACAACCATGGCTTCTTTTCACTGGGGGGTTGGGAATCCTTACCCTGGGAATCAGTTTGGGGCCCTTTAGAGAACTCCCCCTGTTTGCCCTTACTCCCCCCTTTCTTCTGAGAGGGACCCTGCCCACCCTTGGCGTGGTCTCCCCCATACCTCTTTTGGACCCTGGTGCTCTCCCAGCGGTCCGCTTCCTGTGCAACCTTCCTGGGGTCAGTCAGCTTGCTGTCAATGAGGTGCTGGCGCAGCTCTGGAAAACATAAACTGTACAAGTGCTCCCAAGCAATTAAATTGTAAAGCCCCTCATACGTGTTTACCTTACTGCCCTTCGCCCAACCATCCAGTGACCTCTAAAAAGAATCAACACATTCCAACCATGTTTGGGATTCCTTTCTCTTGTAGGATCTAAACTTCTCCTTGTACAGCTCAGGGGTGAGACCATACCGGGTGAGTAAGGCCTCCTTCATGACAGGGTAGGTGAGATCCTGAGCATCCCCTAAGGCTGTCAGTGTGTCCCTCCCCTCTGCCTCAAAATGCTTCCACAGGGCTGCCCCCCAATGAGCTTCAGGGACCAGGTTCATGTGGGGAGCTGACTCATAACCCTTGAACCACAAGTAGATATCATCCTTCCTCTTATAATCCCTCACAAGGTCTTTTGGGATGTGTACCCTTCTCTCAGGCTGCACTGTAGGATTGCTGCCACCATCTCTACTGGACTGGCTTCTATGATCCATTTCTCTCAAGCAAAGCTCATGAGCCATTGCTAACTTCCTCTCCTCAAGGGCTAGCCTCCTCTGCTCCAATTGGTACTCCCTTTCTGCCTGTCTGTCCTGTAACTCCTCAGGTGTCAGACCCTTGGATGAGACACTGCTACCTGCCCTGGAGACCTTCTCCATGGACATAACAGGCCCACCCACAATACCATTGTGTACTGAACACTCTTTCTCATCCTCCTCATCTCCCTCATCCTCTGTGTGCCCTTCAGTGCTCTTGGCTGTCACCCAGGCCCTCAGCGCCTTTTGCAGCTCCTCCTTCCTGGATGAGCTCTTAATGGGACAGTCAAAACTTTTACAGAACTGCTTCAACTGAGCTTTGGTATAACTCTCCAATTTCTCAAGGTCAAAGTCAGCTCCAACTGATGCATCTCCAAGTAGAGACATGATGAAAGGTAAAAAGAGTGCAAAGTTCCAAATGCAGAAACAAGTTCCCAAATGAAGTTCCAGAAAAGTCAATCACAGGATCAGCAAAAAAAGAAACTGAATGCAGAGCAAAAACAGTCCAAATAGAAAAAAACAAAAATCACCAGACTAGTAGTATGTGGTCACGTAGTGGTCTGAACTCAAACAGTAGTGTTCACTTAATTACTGTATGTCAAGTACAAATACAAGTCCAAATCCCAACCGCTGATCACCAATGTTAGAAATGGGGTCTTTGGTTGACAGTCAGGTTACCCCCTGTTCAAGCAAGGACCCTCACTCTAGTCAGGGTAAAAGAGAATCACCCTCAGCTAACCCCTGCTTACCTCCTTGGTAGCTTGGCAGAGCAGTAGGCTTAACTTCAGAGCGCTAGGTGTAAAGTATTTGTACCAACACACACAGTAACTTAATGAAAACACTACAAAATGACACAACACGGTTTAGAACAATAGGAAATATTTATCTAAACAAAACAAGACCGAAACGACAAAAATCCGACATACACAAGTCAAGTTATGAATGTTTAAAGATTAAACTAAAAAATAGCGCTTAGAAACAAAAATGCTTCAATGAGATGTTAACACGGCGTCGTGACGGAGTCGTTCCAAACAAGCCGACACCAGCGGCGCCGGACACGGAGTCGTGTAGACCCCCAAGTACAGTAGTTTTGGTGTAGGGTGAAAACAAGCCGATGCGCGAAGTCGGGAATCGCGGCGTCTGTGCGAAATGTTGAATCCGTGCACTTCGAGCGGCGTCGGTTACGACGTGGTGCGGCGACTTCCACAGAGTCGCGGACTTCAGCGGGGCTGCTGCGGTGTCTGGCCTGCGAAGAGCGTCGCGTTCCAGCGAAGGTCACGGCATCAGGTGCAGGCGGCGTTACCGGATTCAGCAGCGGCGTCGGTCCGAAATCGTCCGAAGTCGATTTCCTTGGATTCCACCAGCTTTCCTTTCAAGGGCCCAGGGACTGGGTAGGGCACTACTTGTCAGAGCAGGAGTCTCTCCAGAGACTCCAGGTGCTGGCAGAGAGAAGTCTTTGCTGTCCCTGAGACTTCAAACAACAGGAGGCAAGCTCTAACTCAAGCCCTTGGAGATTTCTCCACAAGATGGAAGGCACACAAAGTCCAGTCTTTGCCCTCTTACTCTGGCAGAAGCAGCACTGCAGAAAAGCTCCACAAAGCACAGTCACAGGCAGGGGAGCACTTCTTCCTCAGCTATCAGCTCTTCTCCAGGCAGAGGTTCCTCTTGGTTCCAGAAGTGTTTCTAAAGTCTGTAGATTTGGGTGCCTTTCTTATACCCATTTTAGTCTTTGAAGTCACCTTTCTTCAAAGGGGACTCACACCTACTTGTGAAATCCTGCCTTGCCCAGGCAAGGCATCAGACACACAGCAGAGGGTTGGAGCCGGCATTGTCAGAGGCAGGCACAGTCCTTTCAGATGAGAGTGACCACTCCACCCCTCCCTCCTAGCAGAGATGGCTAATCAGGAAATGCAGGTTACACCCCAGCCCCCTTTGTGTCACTGTCTAGTGCGAGGTGAAAAACAACCCAACTGTCAAACTGACCCAGACAGGGAATCCACAAACAAGGCAGAGTCACAAAATGGTTTAAGCAAGAAAATGCTCACTTTCTAAAAATGGCATTTTCAAACGCACAATCTCAAAATCAACTTTACTAAAAGATGTATTTTTAAATTGTGAGTTCAGGGACCCCAAACTCCACATGTCCATCTACTCTCTAGGGGAATCTACGCTTTAATCATATTTAAAGGTAGCCCCCATATTATCCTATGAGAGAGACAGTCCTTGCAACAGTGAAAAACAAATTTAACAATATTTCACTGTCAGGACATTTAAACCACATTACTATGAGGGTCATTCTGACCCTGGCGGCCGGTGGCCGCCAGGGCCACCGACCACGGGAGCACCGCCAACAGGCTGGCGGTGCTCCAATGAGCATTCTGACCGCAGCGGTTCAGCCGCGGTCAGAAGCGGAAAGTCAGCGGTCTCCCGCTGACTTTCCGCTGCTCTTTGGAATCCTCCATGGCTGCGGAGCACGCTCCGCAGCCATGAGGATTCTGACCCCCCCTACCGCCATCCAGTTCATGGCGGGAAAGCCGCCATGAACAGGATGGCGGTAGGGGGGGTCGCGGGGCCCCTGGGGGCCCCTGCCGTGCCCATGCCAATGGCATGGGCACGGCAGGGGCCCCCGTAAGAGGGCCCCGAAAAGTATTTCAGTGTCTGCCTTGCAGACACTGAAATACGCGACGGGTGCCACTGCACCCGTCGCACCTTCCCACTCCGCCGGCTCGATTACGAGCCGGCATCCTCGTGGGAAGGTCGTTTTCCCCTGGGCTGGCGGGCGGTTTTACTGGAACCGCCCGCCAGCCCAGGGGAAAACTCGTAATACCCGCCGCGGTCTTTTGACCGCGGCGCGGTAATTTGGAGGGCGGGATCCTGGCGGGCGGCCTCCGCCGCCCGCCAGGGTCATAATGAGGCCCTATATGTCCTACCTTAACCATACACTGCACCCTGCCCTTGGGGCTACCTAGGGCCTACCTTAGGGGTGCCTTACATGTAAGAAAAGGGAAGGTTTAGGCCTGGCAAGTGGGTACACTTGCCAAGTCGAATTTACAGAGTAAAAATACACACACAGACACTGCAGTGGCAGGTGTGAGACATGATTACAGGGTTACTTGTGTGGGTGGCACAACCAGTGCTGCAGGCCCACTAGTAACATTTGATTTACAGGCCCTGGGCACCTCTAGTGCACTTTACTAGGGACTTAACAGTAAAACAAATATGCCAATCATGGAGAACTAATTACGTACATATTTTAAACAGGAGCCCTTGCACTTTAGCACTGGTTAGCAGCGGTAAAGTGCCCAGAGTAACAAAAACAGTAAAATCAGAGTCCAGCACACATCAACAACCTGGGGAACAGAGGCAAAAAGTTAAGGGAGATCACGCCAAGGATGAAAAGTCTAACATGTGTCCCCCCCAGCTAAAAGTGGGGAGCAACTACCCAACCTCATGGGAGTTCTCATCACTAAGGCGGAAGAACCTGGACAGACCATCAGCATTGGGTTGCTCTGTACCAGGACGGTGATCCACCGTACAGTCCATCCCCTGTAGGGAAATGGACCACCTCAACAGTTTTGGATTCTCACCCCTCATCTGCATTAACCATCTGAGGGGCCTGTGGTCGGTCTGAACTCGGAAGTGAGTCCCAAACAAGTAGGGTCTTAGCTTCTTCAGTGCCCAGACCACAGCAAACGCTTCACGTTCTATGGCACTCCACCTACGTTCCCTGGGTAGTAACCTCCTGGTAATGAAGGCTACGGGTTGATCTAGGCCCTCTTCATTAAGCTGTGAGAGTACTGCTCCAATACCATGCTCTGAGGCGTCTGTTTGCACAACAAACTCCTTGGAGTAGTCAGGTGCCTTCAGCACAGGTGCTGTGCACATGGCAGCCTTCAGGGCATCAAAAGCGCTCTGGCAAGCCTCTGTCCAGATCACTTTCTTGGGTTGCTTCTTAGAAGTCAACTCAGTTAAGGGGGTAACAATGGTACCATATCCCTTAACAAACCTCCTGTAATATCCTGTGAGACCTAAAAAGGCTCTCACTTCAGTCTGGGTCTTGGGAGGCTCCCAAGCCAGAATCGTGTCAATCTTAGGCTGTAGGGGTGCCACCTGGCCACTCCCCACCTGGTGTCTTAAGTACACCACAGAACCCTGCCCTATTTGGCACTTGCTCGCCTTAATAGTGAGGCCTGCCTTCTGCAGGGCCTCTAACACTCTCCAGAGGTGTTGCAGGTGTTCCTCCCATGTGGAACTAAACACAGCAATGTCATCCAGGTAGGCGGCACTGAACTCATCCAGTCCTGCCAACACCTGGTTGACCAACCTCTGAAAGGTGGCAGGGGCATTCTTCATCCCAAAGGGCATCACGTTGAAGTGGAAGTGCCCATCTGGGGTAGAGAATGCTGACCTCTCCTTTGCCCCCTCAGTTAAGGCAATCTGCCAGTACCCAGATGTTAAATCAAACGTACTGAGGTACTTGGCAGCTCCTAACCGATCAATGAGCTCATCAGCTCGGGGGATGGGGTGTGCGTCAGTGTTGCTGACCGCATTGAGACCCCGGTAGTCCACACAGAACCTAAGTTCTGGAGTGGCACCAGGAGCAGCAGCCTTTGGGACCAATACCACTGGGCTGGCCCAAGGACTGCTGGAGTCCTCAATAACCCCTAGGGTTAACATTTTGGAGACTTCCTCCTTAATGCAAGCCCTAACCCTGTCAGTCACTCTGTAAACCTTATTTTTAACAGGTGTACTGTCCCCAGTGTCCACATCATGTGTGCACAGGTGTGTGACTCCTGGACTCAGGGAAAACAGCGAGGCGAACTGTCCCAACACGTGGCGACAGTCCCTCTGCTGTTCCTCAGTCAGGGAGGGGTAGAGGATCACTCCCTCCACAGACCCATCTTTCTCTCCTGCAGACAGGAGGTCAGGAAGAGGCTCACTCTCTTCCTCCACCCCGTCATCTGTCGCTAGGAGCATGGATAGCTCAGTTCGCTCAAAGTGTGGTTTGAGGCGATTGACATGTAGGACCCGCAAAGGGTTCCTGGAGGATTGCAAGTCTACCAGATAGGTGACCTCGCTCTTTCTTTCCACCACCTCAAAAGGCCCAGTCCACTTATCTTGGAGAGCCCTAGGCTCCACTGGTGCCATGACCCACACTTTTTGTCCAGGCTGAAACTCAACCAGAGTGGCATTCTGGTCGTACCACCGTTTCATATCCTCCTGGCTTGCTTCCAGGTTCTCCAGAGCGAGACTCCTGAAGCGGGCAGTCTGGTTTCTTAGTGCCAGCATGTAGCTAAATACATCCTGGGGTGGTTTACTAGGAGCTTTCTCCAAAGCCTCCTTCACCAGACTGAGCGGTCCCCTCACAGGGTGGCCATAGATGAGCTCAAAGGGGCTAAAGCCAAGTCCCTTTTGAGGCACCTCCCTGTAAGCGAACTGAAGGCATGGCAAGAGGACGTCCCATTTACGCCTCAAGGGCTCTGATAGGCCCTGAATCATGCCTTTCAAGGTGCGGTTGAATCTCTCAACCAGACCATTACTTTGGGGGTGGTAAGGTGTGGTGAACTTGTACGTTACCCCACAAACCTTCCACAGAGACTTCATATAAGTGGATATGAAGTTTGTACCTCTATCGGATACCACTTTCTTGGGGAACCCCATGCGGGTAAAAACTCCCATCAAGGCACGTCCCACCACGGGGGCAGTGACCGTCCTTAGAGGAATGGCTTCTGGGTACCGAGTGGCATGGTCCACCAAGACCAGGATGAACCTGTTGCCCATGGCTGTCTTGGGATCCAGAGGCCCCACAATGTCAATTCCTACCCTTTCAAAGGGAGTACTGACTACAGGTAAAGGTTGGAGGGGAGCTTTGCATTTCCCCCCACTCTTGCCACTTGCCTGACAAGTCTGACAAGACCTACAATAAGCAGCTGACTGCTTGTCCATCAAGGGCCAGTAAAAGTGGGAGACAAGCCTCTTATAGGTCTTGTCCTGCCCTAGATGTCCTGCCAAAGCACATCATGAGCCAAACCCAGTAGGAAGGCCCTGAAGCACTGGGGTACCACCAGCATATGAGCTGACCCAGGCTCAGGAACCTTAGGCTCACTATACAGGAGGCCATCCTCCCAATATATCAGGTGAGTACCTGGCGCCTCGCCAGCCGCCTGGGCTGCAGCCTGCTGCCGCAGCCCCTCAAGAGTAGGGCACTCCTTCTGCGCTGTGCAGAATGCTTCCCTGGTGGGTCCCCCTTCCTGCTGCCACTGTGACAGCTCAGGGACCTCCCCCAGTTCAGCCACCTGCTCCCCTGTAGGTTCCGGGGCGTCACCCTCAGGCTCCGCCTCCTCCCGGACCGTGGGAACCTCGGGCCGGTTTCCCGCGCCCCCCGCCCTTCCTCTTCTTGGCGGTCCCCTGGGCCACTGTTTCAGGCTCCAGGGGCTCTTGACTACCCTGATTGGCTGCCATAGACCGGGTGGATACGCAAACCCACCCAGGCAGACCCAACATCTCCAAGTGAGACCTGTGTTCCACCTCCTTCCAAGGGGAATCCTCCAGGTCGTTACCTAGCAAACAATCAACTGGCATGGTTGGACTCACAGCTACTTTCCAGGAACCTGAGACCCCCCCCCATTCAAAGGGAACCTGCGCCACTCTGCAGAGGCGCTCAGAGTTGTCTACCGCAACTACTTGGTGAAGTAGCCGGGGATCAATCTGCTCTTCAGACACCAGGTGACTCCTCACTGTAGTCACACTGGCTCCTGTGTCTCTCAGAGCCTCCACCCTCTGTCCATTGATGGTCACCCATTGCCTGTACTTCTTAGTGTTATCAGGCACTAGGTTTCTCTGGACCATCTCACTGTCCCCTAGTGAGACAAGGGTCATTTCTGCTGGTTCCCACCCACCTGAAACCAACTCCTCCCCAAGCACTACACTGCCCAAACCCTGGGACGGTGCACCAGTGGGTGCCAGTGTACTTTTGGGGCATTTGGGGTCCCCCCTTACATGACCCACCTGGTCACATGCATAGCACTTACGTGGGGGACCACCTGCCACTGGCTTCCCTTTGAACAACCATGGCTTCTTTTCACTGGGGGGTTGGGAATCCTTACCCTGGGAATCAGTTTGGGGCCCTTTAGAGAACTCCCCCTGTTTGCCCTTACTCCCCCCTTTCTTCTGAGAGGGACCCTGCCCACCCTTGGCATGGTCTCCCCCATACCTCTTTTGGACCCTGGTGCTCTCCCAGCGGTTCGCTTCCTGTGCAAGCTTCCTGGGGTCAATCAGCTTGCTGTCAATGAGGTGCTGGCGCAGCTCTGGAAAACATAAACTGTACAAGTGCTCCCAAGCAATTAAATTGTAAAGCCCCTCATACGTGTTTACCTTACTGCCCTTCGCCCAACCATCCAGTGACCTCTAAAAAGAATCAAGACATTCCAACCATGTTTGGGATTCCTTTCTCTTGTAGGATCTAAACTTCTCCTTGTACTGCTCAGGGGTGAGACCATACCGGGTGAGTAAGGCCTCCTTCATGACAGGGTAGGTGAGATCCTGAGCATCCCATAAGGCTGTCAGTGTGTCCCTCCCCTCTGCCTCAAAATGCTTCCACAGGGCTGCCCCCCAATGAGCTTCAGGGACCAGGTTCATGTGGAGAGCTGACTCATAACCCTTGAACCACAAGTAGATATCATCCTTCCTCTTATAATCCCTCACAAGGTCTTTTGGGATGTGTACCCTTCTCTCAGGCTGCACTGTAGGATTGCTGCCACCATCTCTACTGGACTGGCTTCTATGATCCATTTCTCTCAAGCTAAGCTCATGAGCCATTGCTAACTTCCTCTCCTCAAGGGCTAGCCTCCTCTGCTCCAATTGGTACTCCCTTTCTGCCTGTCTGTCCTGTAACTCCTCAGGTGTCAGACCCTTGGATGAGACACTGCTACCTGCCGTGGAGACCTTCTCCATGGACATAACAGGCCCACCCACAATACCATTGTGTACTGAACACTCTTTCTCATCCTCCTCATCTCCCTCATCCTCTGTGTGCCCTTCAGTGCTCTTGGCTGTCACCCAGGCCCTCAGCGCCTTTTGCAGCTCCTCCTTCCTGGATGAGCTCTTAATGGGACAGTCAAAACTTTTACAGAACTGCTTCAACTGAGCTTTGGTATAACTCTCCAATTTCTCAAGGTCAAAGTCAGCTCCAACTGATGCATCTCCAAGTAGAGACATGATGAAAGGTAAAAAGAGTGCAAAGTTCCAAATGCAGAAACAAGTTCCCAAATGAAGTTCCAGAAAAGTCAATCACAGGATCAGCAAAAAAAGAAACTGAATGCAGAGCAAAAACAGTCCAAATAGAAAAAAACAAAAATCACCAGACTAGTAGTATGTGGTCACGTAGTGGTCTGAACTCAAACAGTAGTGTACACTTAATTACTGTATGTCAAGTACAAATACAAGTCCAAATCCCAACCGCTGATCACCAATGTTAGAAATGGGGTCTTTGGTTGACAGTCAGGTTACCCCCTGTTCAAGCAAGGACCCTCACTCTAGTCAGGGTAAAAGAGAATCACCCTCAGCTAACCCCTGCTTACCCCCTTGGTAGCTTGGCAGAGCAGTAGGCTTAACTTCAGAGCGCTAGGTGTAAAGTATTTGTACCAACACACACAGTAACTTAATGAAAACACTACAAAATGACACAACACGGTTTAGAACAATAGGAAATATTTATCTAAACAAAACAAGACCGAAACGACAAAAATCTGACATACACAAGTCAAGTTATGAATGTTTAAAGATTAAACTAAAAAATAGCGCTTAGAAACAAAAATGCTTCAATGAGATGTTAACACGGCGTCGTGACGGAGTCGTTCCAAACAAGCCGACACCAGCGGCGCCGGACACGGAGTCGTGTAGACCCCCAAGTACAGTAGTTTTGGTGAAGGGTGAAAACAAGCCGATGCGCGAAGTCGGGAATCGCGGCGTCTGTGCGAAATGTTGAATCCGTGCACTTCGAGCGGCGTCGGTCACGACGTGGTGCGGCGACTTCCACGGAGTCGCGGACTTCAGCGGGGCTGCTGCGGTGTCGGGCCTGCGAAGAGCATCGCGTTCCAGCGAAGGTCACGGCATCAGGTGCAGGCGGCGTTACCGGATTCAGCAGCGGCGTCGGTCCGAAATCGTCCGAAGTCGATTTCCTTGGATTCCACCAGCTTTCCTTTCAAGGGCCCAGGGACTGGGTAGGGCACTACTTGTCAGAGCAGGAGTCTCTCCAGAGACTCCAGGTGCTGGCAGAGAGAAGTCTTTGCTGTCCCTGAGACTTCAAACAACAGGAGGCAAGCTCTAACTCAAGCCCTTGGAGATTTCTCCACAAGATGGAAGGCACACAAAGTCCAGTCTTTGCCCTCTTACTCTGGCAGAAGCAGCACTGCAGAAAAGCTCCACAAAGCACAGTCACAGGCAGGGGAGCACTTCTTCCTCAGCTATCAGCTCTTCTCCAGGCAGAGGTTCCTCTTGGTTCCAGAAGTGTTTCTAAAGTCTGTAGATTTGGGTGCCTTTCTTATACCCATTTTAGTCTTTGAAGTCACCTTTCTTCAAAGGGGACTCACACCTACTTGTGAAATCCTGCCTTGCCCAGGCAAGGCATCAGACACACAGCAGAGGGTTGGAGCCGGCATTGTCAGAGGCAGGCACAGTCCTTTCAGATGAGAGTGACCACTCCACCCCTCCCTCCTAGCAGAGATGGCTAATCAGGAAATGCAGGTTACACCCCAGCCCCCTTTGTGTCACTGTCTAGTGCGAGGTGAAAAACAACCCAACTGTCAAACTGACCCAGACAGGGAATCCACAAACAAGGCAGAGTCACAAAATGGTTTAAGCAAGAAAATGCTCACTTTCTAAAAATGGCATTTTCAAACGCACAATCTCAAAATCAACTTTACTAAAAGATGTATTTTTAAATTGTGAGTTCAGGGACCCCAAACTCCACATGTCCATCTACTCTCTAGGGGAATCTACGCTTTAATCATATTTAAAGGTAGCCCCCATATTATCCTATGAGAGAGACAGTCCTTGCAACAGTGAAAAACAAATTTAACAATATTTCACTGTCAGGACATTTAAACCACATTACTATGAGGGTCATTCTGACCCTGGCGGCCGGTGGCCGCCAGGGCCACCGACCACGGGAGCACCGCCAACAGGCTGGCGGTGCTCCAATGAGCATTCTGACCGCGGCGGTTCAGCCGCGGTCAGAAGCGGAAAGTCAGCGGTCTCCCGCTGACTTTCCGCTGCTCTTTGGAATCCTCCATGGCTGCGGAGCGCGCTCCGCAGCCATGAGGATTCTGACCCCCCCTACCGCCATCCAGTTCATGGCGGGAAAGCCGCCATGAACAGGATGGCGGTAGGGGGGGTCGCGGGGCCCCTGGGGGCCCCTGCCGTGCCCATGCCAATGGCATGGGCACGGCAGGGGCCCCCGTAAGAGGGCCCCGAAAAGTATTTCAGTGTCTGCCTTGCAGACACTGAAATACGCGACGGGTGCCACTGCACCCGTCGCACCTTCCCACTCCGCCGGCTCGATTACGAGCCGGCATCCTCGTGGGAAGGTCGTTTTCCCCTGGGCTGGCGGGCGGTTTTACTGGAACCGCCCGCCAGCCCAGGGGAAAACTCGTAATACCCGCCGCGGTCTTTTGACCGCGGCGCGGTAATTTGGAGGGCGGGATCCTGGCGGGCGGCCTCCGCCGCCCGCCAGGGTCATAATGAGGCCCTATATGTCCTACCTTAACCATACACTGCACCCTGCCCTTGGGGCTACCTAGGGCCTACCTTAGGGGTGCCTTACATGTAAGAAAAGGGAAGGTTTAGGCCTGGCAAGTGGGTACACTTGCCAAGTCGAATTTACAGAGTAAAAATACACACACAGACACTGCAGTGGCAGGTGTGAGACATGATTACAGGGTTACTTGTGTGGGTGGCACAACCAGTGCTGCAGGCCCACTAGTAACATTTGATTTACAGGCCCTGGGCACCTCTAGTGCACTTTACTAGGGACTTAACAGTAAAACAAATATGCCAATCATGGAGAACTAATTACGTACATATTTTAAACAGGAGCCCTTGCACTTTAGCACTGGTTAGCAGCGGTAAAGTGCCCAGAGTAACAAAAACAGTAAAATCAAAGTCCAGCACACATCAACAACCTGGGGAACAGAGGCAAAAAGTTAAGGGAGATCACGCCAAGGATGAAAAGTCTAACATGTGTCCCCCCCAGCTAAAAGTGGGGAGCAACTACCCAACCTCATGGGAGTTCTCATCACTAAGGCGGAAGAACCTGGACAGACCATCAGCATTGGGTTGCTCTGTACCAGGACGGTGATCCACCGTACAGTCCATCCCCTGTGGGGAAATGGACCACCTCAACAGTTTTGGATTCTCACCCCTCATCTGCATTAACCATCTGAGGGGCCTGTGGTCGGTCTGAACTCGGAAGTGAGTCCCAAACAAGTAGGGTCTTAGCTTCTTCAGTGCCCAGACCACAGCAAACGCTTCACGTTCTATGGCACTCCACCTACGTTCCCTGGGTAGTAACCTCCTGGTAATGAAGGCTACGGGTTGATCTAGGCCCTCTTCATTAAGCTGTGAGAGTACTGCTCCAATACCATGCTCTGAGGCGTCTGTTTGCACAACAAACTCCTTGGAGTAGTCAGGTGCCTTCAGCACAGGTGCTGTGCACATGGCAGCCTTCAGGGCATCAAAAGCGCTCTGGCAAGCCTCTGTCCAGATCACTTTCTTGGGTTGCTTCTTAGAAGTCAACTCAGTTAAGGGGGTAACAATGGTACCATATCCCTTAACAAACCTCCTGTAATATCCTGTGAGAACTAAAAAGGCTCTCACTTCAGTCTGGGTCTTGGGAGGCTCCCAAGCCAGAATCGTGTCAATCTTAGGCTGTAGGGGTGCCACCTGGCCACTCCCCACCTGGTGTCCTAAGTACACCACAGAACCCTGCCCTATTTGGCACTTGCTCGCCTTAATAGTGAGGCCTGCCTTCTGCAGGGCCTCTAACACTCTCCAGAGGTGTTGCAGGTGTTCCTCCCATGTGGAACTAAACACAGCAATGTCATCCAGGTAGGCGGCACTGAACTCATCCAGTCCTGCCAACACCTGGTTGACCAACCTCTGAAAGGTGGCAGGGGCATTCCTCATCCCAAAGGGCATCACGTTGAAGTGGAAGTGCCCATCTGGGGTAGAGAATGCTGACCTCTCCTTTGCCCCCTCAGTTAAGGCAATCTGCCAGTACCCAGATGTTAAATCAAACGTACTGAGGTACTTGGCAGCTCCTAACCGATCAATGAGCTCATCAGCTCGGGGGATGGGGTGTGCGTCAGTCTTGCTGACCGCATTGAGACCCCGGTAGTCCACACAGAACCTAAGTTCTGGAGTGGCACCAGGAGCAGCAGCCTTTGGGACCAATACCACTGGGCTGGCCCAAGGACTGCTGGAGTCCTCAATAACCCCTAGGGTTAACATTTTGGAGACTTCCTCCTTAATGCAAGCCCTAACCCTGTCAGTCACTCTGTAAACCTTATTTTTAACAGGTGTACTGTCCCCAGTGTCCACATCATGTGTGCACAGGTGTGTGACTCCTGGACTCAGGGAAAACAGCGAGGCGAACTGTCCCAACACGTGGCGACAGTCCCTCTGCTGTTCCTCAGTCAGGGAGGGGTAGAAGATCACTCCCTCCACAGACCCATCTTTCTCTCCTGCAGACAGGAGGTCAGGAAGAGGCTCACTCTCTTCCTCCACCCCGTCATCTGTCGCTAGGAGCATGGATAGCTCAGTTCGCTCAAAGTGTGGTTTGAGGCGATTGACATGTAGGACCCGCAAAGGGTTCCTGGAGGATTGCAAGTCTACCAGATAGGTGACCTCGCTCTTTCTTTCCACCACCTCAAAAGGCCCAGTCCACTTATCTTGGAGAGCCCTAGGCTCCACTGGTGCCATGACCCACACTTTTTGTCCAGGCTGAAACTCAACCAGAGTGGCATTCTGGTCGTACCACCGTTTCATATCCTCCTGGCTTGCTTCCAGGTTCTCCTGAGCGAGACTCCTGAAGCGGGCAGTCTGGTTTCTTAGTGCCAGCATGTAGCTAAATACATCCTGGGGTGGTTTACTAGGAGCTTTCTCCAAAGCGTCCTTCACCAGACTGAGCGGTCCCCTCACAGGGTGGCCATAGATGAGCTCAAAGGGGCTAAAGCCAAGTCCCTTTTGAGGCACCTCCCTGTAAGCGAACTGAAGGCATGGCAAGAGGACGTCCCATTTACGCCTCAAGGGCTCTGATAGGCCCTGAATCATGCCTTTCAAGGTGCGGTTGAATCTCTCAACCAGACCATTACTTTGGGGGTGGTAAGGTGTGGTGAACTTGTACGTTACCCCACAAACCTTCCACAGAGACTTCATATAAGTGGATATGAAGTTTGTACCTCTATCGGATACCACTTTCTTGGGGAACCCCATGCGGGTAAAAACTCCCATCAAGGCACGTCCCACCACGGGGGCAGTGACCGTCCTTAGAGGAATGGCTTCTGGGTACCGAGTGGCATGGTCCACCAAGACCAGGATGAACCTGTTGCCCATGGCTGTCTTGGGATCCAGAGGCCCCACAATGTCAATTCCTACCCTTTCAAAGGGAGTACTGACTACAGGTAAAGGTTGGAGGGGAGCTTTGCATTTCCCCCCACTCTTTCCACTTGCCTGACAAGTCTGACAAGACCTACAATAAGCAGCTGACTGCTTGTCCATCAAGGGCCAGTAAAAGTGGGAGACAAGCCTCTTATAGGTCTTGTCCTGCCCTAGATGTCCTGCCAAAGCACATCATGAGCCAAACCCAGTAGGAAGGCCCTGAAGCACTGGGGTACCACCAGCATATGAGCTGACCCAGGCTCAGGAACCTTAGGCTCACTATACAGGAGGCCATCCTCCCAATATATCAGGTGAGTACCTGGCGCCTCGCCAGCCGCCTGGGCTGCAGCCTGCTGCCGCAGCCCCTCAAGAGTAGGGCACTCCTTCTGCGCTGTGCAGAATGCTTCCCTGGTGGGTCCCCCTTCCTGCTGCCACTGTGACAGCTCAGGGACCTCCCCCAGTTCAGCCACCTGCTCCCCTGTAGGTTCCGGGGCATCACCCTCAGGCTCCGCCTCCTCCCGGACCGTGGGAACCTCGGGCCGGTTTCCCGCGCCCCCCGCCCTTCCTCTTCTTGGCGGTCCCCTGGGCCACTGTTTCAGGCTCCAGGGGCTCTTGACTACCCTGATTGGCTGCCATAGACCGGGTGGATACGCAAACCCACCCAGGCAGACCCAACATCTCCAAGTGAGACCTGTGTTCCACCTCCTTCCAAGGGGAATCCTCCAGGTCGTTACCTAGCAAACAATCAACTGGCATGGTTGGACTCACAGCTACTTTCCAGGAACCTGAGACCCCCCCCCATTCAAAGGGAACCTGCGCCACTCTGCAGAGGCGCTCAGAGTTGTCTACCGCAACTACTTGGTGAAGTAGCCGGGGATCAATCTGCTCTTCAGACACCAGGTGACTCCTCACTGTAGTCACACTGGCTCCTGTGTCTCTCAGAGCCTCCACCCTCTGTCCATTGATGGTCACCCATTGCCTGTACTTCTTAGTGTTATCAGGCACTAGGTTTCTCTGTACCATCTCACTGTCCCCTAGTGAGACAAGGGTCATTTCTGCTGGTTCCCACCCACCTGAAACCAACTCCTCCCCAAGCACTACACTGCCCAAACCCTGGGACGGTGCACCAGTGGGTGCCAGTGTACTTTTGGGGCATTTGGGGTCCCCCCTTACATGACCCACCTGGTCACATGCATAGCACTTACGTGGGGGACCACCTGCCACTGGCTTCCCTTTGAACAACCATGGCTTCTTTTCACTGGGGGGTTGGGAATCCTTACCCTGGGAATCAGTTTGGGGCCCTTTAGAGAACTCCCCCTGTTTGCCCTTACTCCCCCCTTTCTTCTGAGAGGGACCCTGCCCACCCTTGGCGTGGTCTCCCCCATACCTCTTTTGGACCCTGGTGCTCTCCCAGCGGTTCGCTTCCTGTGCAAGCTTCCTGGGGTCAATCAGCTTGCTGTCAATGAGGTGCTGGCGCAGCTCTGGAAAACATAAACTGTACAAGTGCTCCCAAGCAATTAAATTGTAAAGCCCCTCATACGTGTTTACCTTACTGCCCTTCGCCCAACCATCCAGTGACCTCTAAAAAGAATCAAGACATTCCAACCATGTTTGGGATTCCTTTCTCTTGTAGGATCTAAACTTCTCCTTGTACAGCTCAGGGGTGAGACCATACCGGGTGAGTAAGGCCTCCTTCATGACAGGGTAGGTGAGATCCTGAGCATCCCATAAGGCTGTCAGTGTGTCCCTCCCCTCTGCCTCAAAATGCTTCCACAGGGCTGCCCCCCAATGAGCTTCAGGGACCAGGTTCATGTGGAGAGCTGACTCATAACCCTTGAACCACAAGTAGATATCATCCTTCCTCTTATAATCCCTCACAAGGTCTTTTGGGATGTGTACCCTTCTCTCAGGCTGCACTGTAGGATTGCTGCCACCATCTCTACTGGACTGGCTTCTATGATCCATTTCTCTCAAGCTAAGCTCATGAGCCATTGCTAACTTCCTCTCCTCAAGGGCTAGCCTCCTCTGCTCCAATTGGTACTCCCTTTCTGCCTGTCTGTCCTGTAACTCCTCAGGTGTCAGACCCTTGGATGAGACACTGCTACCTGCCCTGGAGACCTTCTCCATGGACATAACAGGCCCACCCACAATACCATTGTGTACTGAACACTCTTTCTCATCCTCCTCATCTCCCTCATCCTCTGTGTGCCCTTCAGTGCTCTTGGCTGTCACCCAGGCCCTCAGCGCCTTTTGCAGCTCCTCCTTCCTGGATGAGCTCTTAATGGGACAGTCAAAACTTTTACAGAACTGCTTCAACTGAGCTTTGGTATAACTCTCCAATTTCTCAAGGTCAAAGTCAGCTCCAACTGATGCATCTCCAAGTAGAGACATGATGAAAGGTAAAAAGAGTGCAAAGTTCCAAATGCAGAAACAAGTTCCCAAATGAAGTTCCAGAAAAGTCAATCACAGGATCAGCAAAAAAAGAAACTGAATGCAGAGCAAAAACAGTCCAAATAGAAAAAAACAAAAATCACCAGACTAGTAGTATGTGGTCACGTAGTGGTCTGAACTCAAACAGTAGTGTACACTTAATTACTGTATGTCAAGTACAAATACAAGTCCAAATCCCAACCGCTGATCACCAATGTTAGAAATGGGTTCTTTGGTTGACAGTCAGGTTACCCCCTGTTCAAGCAAGGACCCTCACTCTAGTCAGGGTAAAAGAGAATCACCCTCAGCTAACCCCTGCTTACCCCCTTGGTAGCTTGGCAGAGCAGTAGGCTTAACTTCAGAGCGCTAGGTGTAAAGTATTTGTACCAACACACACAGTAACTTAATGAAAACACTACAAAATGACACAACACGGTTTAGAACAATAGGAAATATTTATCTAAACAAAACAAGACCGAAACGACAAAAATCCGACATACACAAGTCAAGTTATGAATGTTTAAAGATTAAACTAAAAAATAGCGCTTAGAAACAAAAATGCTTCAATGAGATGTTAACACGGCGTCGTGACGGAGTCGTTCCAAACAAGCCGACACCAGCGGCGCCGGACACGGAGTCGTGTAGACCCCCAAGTACAGTAGTTTTGGTGAAGGGTGAAAACAAGCCGATGCGCGAAGTCGGGAATCGCGGCGTCTGTGCGAAATGTTGAATCCGTGCACTTCGAGCGGCGTCGGTCACGACGTGGTGCGGCGACTTCCACGGAGTCGCGGACTTCAGCGGGGCTGCTGCGGTGTCGGGCCTGCGAAGAGCATCGCGTTCCAGCGAAGGTCACGGCATCAGGTGCAGGCGGCGTTACCGGATTCAGCAGCGGCGTCGGTCCGAAATCGTCCGAAGTCGATTTCCTTGGATTCCACCAGCTTTCCTTTCAAGGGCCCAGGGACTGGGTAGGGCACTACTTGTCAGAGCAGGAGTCTCTCCAGAGACTCCAGGTGCTGGCAGAGAGAAGTCTTTGCTGTCCCTGAGACTTCAAACAACAGGAGGCAAGCTCTAACTCAAGCCCTTGGAGATTTCTCCACAAGATGGAAGGCACACAAAGTCCAGTCTTTGCCCTCTTACTCTGGCAGAAGCAGCACTGCAGAAAAGCTCCACAAAGCACAGTCACAGGCAGGGGAGCACTTCTTCCTCAGCTATCAGCTCTTCTCCAGGCAGAGGTTCCTCTTGGTTCCAGAAGTGTTTCTAAAGTCTGTAGATTTGGGTGCCTTTCTTATACCCATTTTAGTCTTTGAAGTCACCTTTCTTCAAAGGGGACTCACACCTACTTGTGAAATCCTGCCTTGCCCAGGCAAGGCATCAGACACACAGCAGAGGGTTGGAGCCGGCATTGTCAGAGGCAGGCACAGTCCTTTCAGATGAGAGTGACCACTCCATCCCTCCCTCCTAGCAGAGATGGCTAATCAGGAAATGCAGGTTACACCCCAGCCCCCTTTGTGTCACTGTCTAGTGCGAGGTGAAAAACAACCCAACTGTCAAACTGACCCAGACAGGGAATCCACAAACAAGGCAGAGTCACAAAATGGTTTGAGCAAGAAAATGCTCACTTTCTAAAAATGGCATTTTCAAACGCACAATCTCAAAATCAACTTTACTAAAAGATGTATTTTTAAATTGTGAGTTCAGGGACCCCAAACTCCACATGTCCATCTACTCTCTAGGGGAATCTACGCTTTAATCATATTTAAAGGTAGCCCCCATATTATCCTATGAGAGAGACAGTCCTTGCTACAGTGAAAAACAAGTTTAACAATATTTCACTGTCAGGACATTTAAACCACATTACTATATGTCCTACCTTAACCATACACTGCACCCTGCCCTTGGGCTACCTAGGGCCTACCTTAGGGGTGCCTTACATGTAAGAAAAGGGAAGGTTTAGGCCTGGCAAGTGGGTACACTTGCCAAGTCGAATTTACAGAGTAAAAATACACACACAGACACTGCAGTGGCAGGTGTGAGACATGATTACAGGGTTACTTGTGTGGGTGGCACAACCAGTGCTGCAGGCCCACTAGTAACATTTGATTTACAGGCCCTGGGCACCTCTAGTGCACTTTACTAGGGACTTAACAGTAAAACAAATATGCCAATCATGGAGAACTAATTACGTACATATTTTAAACTGGAGCCCTTGCACTTTAGCACTGGTTAGCAGCGGTAAAGTGCCCAGAGTAACAAAAACAGTAAAATCAGAGTCCAGCACACATCAACAACCTGGGGAACAGAGGCAAAAAGTTAAGGGAGATCACGCCAAGGATGAAAAGTCTAACATGTGTCCCCCCCAGCTAAAAGTGGGGAGCAACTACCCAACCTCATGGGAGTTCTCATCACTAAGGCGGAAGAACCTGGACAGACCATCAGCATTGGGTTGCTCTGTACCAGGACGGTGATCCACCGTAAAGTCCATCCCCTGTAGGGAAATGGACCACCTCAACAGTTTTGGATTCTCACCCCTCATCTGCATTAACCATCTGAGGGGCCTGTGGTCGGTCTGAACTCGGAAGTGAGTCCCAAACAAGTAGGGTCTTAGCTTCTTCAGTGCCCAGACCACAGCAAACGCTTCACGTTCTATGGCACTCCACCTACGTTCCCTGGGTAGTAACCTCCTGGTAATGAAGGCTACGGGTTGATCTAGGCCCTCTTCATTAAGCTGTGAGAGTACTGCTCCAATACCATGCTCTGAGGCGTCTGTTTGCACAACAAACTCCTTGGAGTAGTCAGGTGCCTTCAGCACAGGTGCTGTGCACATGGCAGCCTTCAGGGCATCAAAAGCGCTCTGGCAAGCCTCTGTCCAGATCACTTTCTTGGGTTGCTTCTTAGAAGTCAACTCAGTTAAGGGGGTAACAATGGTACCATATCCCTTAACAAACCTCCTGTAATATCCTGTGAGACCTAAAAAGGCTCTCACTTCAGTCTGGGTCTTGGGAGGCTCCCAAGCCAGAATCGTGTCAATCTTAGGCTGTAGGGGTGCCACCTGGCCACTCCCCACCTGGTGTCCTAAGTACACCACAGAACCCTGCCCTATTTGGCACTTGCTCGCCTTAATAGTGAGGCCTGCCTTCTGCAGGGCCTCTAACACTCTCCAGAGGTGTTGCAGGTGTTCCTCCCATGTGGAACTAAACACAGCAATGTCATCCAGGTAGGCGGCACTGAACTCATCCAGTCCTGCCAACACCTGGTTGACCAACCTCTGAAAGGTGGCAGGGGCATTCTTCATCCCAAAGGGCATCACGTTGAAGTGGAAGTGCCCATCTGGGGTAGAGAATGCTGACCTCTCCTTTGCCCCCTCAGTTAAGGCAATCTGCCAGTACCCAGATGTTAAATCAAACGTACTGAGGTACTTGGCAGCTCCTAACCGATCAATGAGCTCATCAGCTCGGGGGATGGGGTGTGCGTCAGTCTTGCTGACCGCATTGAGACCCCGGTAGTCCACACAGAACCTAAGTTCTGGAGTGGCACCAGGAGCAGCAGCCTTTGGGACCAATACCACTGGGCTGGCCCAAGGACTGCTGGAGTCCTCAATAACCCCTAGGGTTAACATTTTGGAGACTTCCTCCTTAATGCAAGCCCTAACCCTGTCAGTCACTCTGTAAACCTTATTTTTAACAGGTGTACTGTCCCCAGTGTCCACATCATGTGTGCACAGGTGTGTGACTCTTGGACTCAGGGAAAACAGCGAGGCGAACTGTCCCAACACGTGGCGACAGTCCCTCTGCTGTTCCTCAGTCAGGGAGGGGGAGAGGATCACTCCCTCCACAGACCCATCTTTCTCTCCTGCAGACAGGAGGTCAGGAAGAGGCTCACTCTCTTCCTCCACCCCGTCATCTGTCGCTAGGAGCATGGATAGCTCAGTTCGCTCAAAGTGTGGTTTGAGGCGATTGACATGTAGGACCCGCAAAGGGTTCCTGGAGGATTGCAAGTCTACCAGATAGGTGACCTCGCTCTTTCTTTCCACCACCTCAAAAGGCCCAGTCCACTTATCTTGGAGAGCCCTAGGCTCCACTGGTGCCATGACCCACACTTTTTGTCCAGGCTGAAACTCAACCAGAGTGGCATTCTGGTCGTACCACCGTTTCATATCCTCCTGGCTTGCTTCCAGGTTCTCCTGAGCGAGACTCCTGAAGAGCGCAGTCTGCTTTCTTAGTGCCAGCATGTAGCTAAATACATCCTGGGGTGGTTTACTAGGAGCTTTCTCCAAAGCCTCCTTCACCAGACTGAGCGGTCCCCTCACAGGGTGGCCATAGATGAGCTCAAAGGGGCTAAAGCCAAGTCCCTTTTGAGGCACCTCCCTGTAAGCGAACTGAAGGCATGGCAAGAGGACGTCCCATTTACGCCTCAAGGGCTCTGACAGGCCCTGAATCATGCCTTTCAAGGTGCGGTTGAATCTCTCAACCAGACCATTACTTTGGGGGTGGTAAGGTGTGGTGAACTTGTACGTTACCCCACAAACCTTCCACAGAGACTTCATATAAGTGGATATGAAGTTTGTACCTCTATCGGATACCACTTTCTTGGGGAACCCCATGCGGGTAAAAACTCCCATCAAGGCACGTCCCACCACGGGGGCAGTGACCGTCCTTAGAGGAATGGCTTCTGGGTACCGAGTGGCATGGTCCACCAAGACCAGGATGAACCTGTTGCCCATGGCTGTCTTGGGATCCAGAGGCCCCACAATGTCAATTCCTACCCTTTCAAAGGGAGTACTGACTACAGGTAAAGGTTGGAGGGGAGCTTTGCATTTCCCCCCACTCTTGCCACTTGCCTGACAAGTCTGACAAGACCTACAATAAGCAGCTGACTGCTTGTCCATCAAGGGCCAGTAAAAGTGGGAGACAAGCCTCTTATAGGTCTTGTCCTGCCCTAGATGTCCTGCCAAAGCACATCATGAGCCAAACCCAGTAGGAAGGCCCTGAAGCACTGGGGTACCACCAGCATATGAGCTGACCCAGGCTCAGGAACCTTAGGCTCACTATACAGGAGGCCATCCTCCCAATATATCAGGTGAGTACCTGGCGCCTCGCCAGCCGCCTGGGCTGCAGCCTGCTGCCGCAGCCCCTCAAGAGTAGGGCACTCCTTCTGCGCTGTGCAGAATGCTTCCCTGGTGGGTCCCCCTTCCTGCTGCCACTGTGACAGCTCAGGGACCTCCCCCAGTTCAGCCACCTGCTCCCCTGTAGGTTCCGGGGCGTCACCCTCAGGCTCCGCCTCCTCCCGGACCGTGGGAACCTCGGGCCGGTTTCCCGCGCCCCCCGCCCTTCCTCTTCTTGGCGGTCCCCTGGGCCACTGTTTCAGGCTCCAGGGGCTCTTGACTACCCTGATTGGCTGCCATAGACCGGGTGGATACGCAAACCCACCCAGGCAGACCCAACATCTCCAAGTGAGACCTGTGTTCCACCTCCTTCCAAGGGGAATCCTCCAGGTCGTTACCTAGCAAACAATCAACAGGCATGGTTGGACTCACAGCTACTTTCCAGGAACCTGAGACCCCCCCCCATTCAAAGGGAACCTGCGCCACTCTGCAGAGGCGCTCAGAGTTGTCTACCGCAACTACTTGGTGAAGTAGCCGGGGATCAATCTGCTCTTCAGACACCAGGTGACTCCTCACTGTAGTCACACTGGCTCCTGTGTCTCTCAGAGCCTCCACCCTCTGTCCATTGATGGTCACCCATTGCCTGTACTTCTTAGTGTTATCAGGCACTAGGTTTCTCTGGACCATCTCACTGTCCCCTAGTGAGACAAGGGTCATTTCTGCTGGATCCCACCCACCTGAAACCAACTCCTCCCCAAGCACTACATTGCCCAAACCCTGGGACGGTGCACCAGTGGGTGCCAGTGTACTTTTGGGGCATTTGGGGTCCCCCCTCACATGACCCACCTGGTCACATGCATAGCACTTACGTGGGGGACCACCTGCCACTGGCTTCCCTTTGAACAACCATGGCTTCTTTTCACTGGGGGGTTGGGAATCCTTACCCTGGGAATCAGTTTGGGGCCCTTTAGAGAACTCCCCCTGTTTGCCCTTACTCCCCCCTTTCGTCTGAGAGGGACCCTGCCCACCCTTGGCGTGGTCTCCCCCATACCTCTTTTGGACCCTGGTGCTCTCCCAGCGGTTCGCTTCCTGTGCAAGCTTCCTGGGGTCAGTCAGCTTGCTGTCAATGAGGTGCTGGCGCAGCTCTGGAAAACATAAACTGTACAAGTGCTCCCAAGCAATTAAATTGTAAAGCCCCTCATACGTGTTTACCTTACTGCCCTTCGCCCAACCATCCAGTGACCTCTAAAAAGAATCAAGACATTCCAACCATGTTTGGGATTCCTTTCTCTTGTAGGATCTAAACTTCTCCTTGTACTGCTCAGGGGTGAGACCATACCGGGTGAGTAAGGCCTCCTTCATGACAGGGTAGGTGAGATCCTGAGCATCCCATAAGGCTGTCAGTGTGTCCCTCCCCTCTGCCTCAAAATGCTTCCACAGGGCTGCCCCCCAATGAGCTTCAGGGACCAGGTTCATGTGGAGAGCTGACTCATAACCCTTGAACCACAAGTAGATATCATCCTTCCTCTTATAATCCCTCACAAGGTCTTTTGGGATGTGTACCCTTCTCTCAGGCTGCACTGTAGGATTGCTGCCACCATCTCTACTGGACTGGCTTCTATGATCCATTTCTCTCAAGCTAAGCTCATGAGCCATTGCTAACTTCCTCTCCTCAAGGGCTAGCCTCCTCTGCTCCAATTGGTACTCCCTTTCTGCCTGTCTGTCCTGTAACTCCTCAGGTGTCAGACCCTTGGATGAGACACTGCTACCTGCCCTGGAGACCTTCTCCATGGACATAACAGGCCCACCCACAATACCATTGTGTACTGAACACTCTTTCTCATCCTCCTCATCTCCCTCATCCTCTGTGTGCCCTTCAGTGCTCTTGGCTGTCACCCAGGCCCTCAGCGCCTTTTGCAGCTCCTCCTTCCTGGATGAGCTCTTAATGGGACAGTCAAAACTTTTACAGAACTGCTTCAACTGAGCTTTGGTATAACTCTCCAATTTCTCAAGGTCAAAGTCAGCTCCAACTGATGCATCTCCAAGTAGAGACATGATGAAAGGTAAAAAGAGTGCAAAGTTCCAAATGCAGAAACAAGTTCCCAAATGAAGTTCCAGAAAAGTCAATCACAGGATCAGCAAAAAAAGAAACTGAATGCAGAGCAAAAACAGTCCAAATAGAAAAAAACAAAAATCACCAGACTAGTAGTATGTGGTCACGTAGTGGTCTGAACTCAAACAGTAGTGTACACTTAATTACTGTATGTCAAGTACAAATACAAGTCCAAATCCCAACCGCTGATCACCAATGTTAGAAATGGGTTCTTTGGTTGACAGTCAGGTTACCCCCTGTTCAAGCAAGGACCCTCACTCTAGTCAGGGTAAAAGAGAATCACCCTCAGCTAACCCCTGCTTACCCCCTTGGTAGCTTGGCAGAGCAGTAGGCTTAACTTCAGAGCGCTAGGTGTAAAGTATTTGTACCAACACACACAGTAACTTAATGAAAACACTACAAAATGACACAACACGGTTTAGAACAATAGGAAATATTTATCTAAACAAAACAAGACCGAAACGACAAAAATCCGACATACACAAGTCAAGTTATGAATGTTTAAAGATTAAACTAAAAAATAGCGCTTAGAAACAAAAATGCTTCAATGAGATGTTAACACGGCGTCGTGACGGAGTCGTTCCAAACAAGCCGACACCAGCGGCGCCGGACACGGAGTCGTGTAGACCCCCAAGTACATTAGTTTTGGTGAAGGGTGAAAACAAGCCGATGCGCGAAGTCGGGAATCGCGGCGTCTGTGCGAAATGTTGAATCCGTGCACTTCGAGCGGCGTCGGTCACGACGTGGTTTGGCGACTTCCACGGAGTCGCGGACTTCAGCGGGGCTGCTGCGGTGTCGGGCCTGCGAAGAGCGTCGCGTTCCAGCGAAGGTCACGGCATCAGGTGCAGGCGGCGTTACCGGATTCAGCAGCGGCGTCGGTCCGAAATCGTCCGAAGTCGATTTCCTTGGATTCCACCAGCTTTCCTTTCAAGGGCCCAGGGACTGGGTAGGGCACTACTTGTCAGAGCAGGAGTCTCTCCAGAGACTCCAGGTGCTGGCAGAGAGAAGTCTTTGCTGTCCCTGAGACTTCAAACAACAGGAGGCAAGCTCTAACTCAAGCCCTTGGAGATTTCTCCACAAGATGGAAGGCACACAAAGTCCAGTCTTTGCCCTCTTACTCTGGCAGAAGCAGCACTGCAGAAAAGCTCCACAAAGCACAGTCACAGGCAGGGGAGCACTTCTTCCTCAGCTATCAGCTCTTCTCCAGGCAGAGGTTCCTCTTGGTTCCAGAAGTGTTTCTAAAGTCTGTAGATTTGGGTGCCTTTCTTATACCCATTTTAGTCTTTGAAGTCACCTTTCTTCAAAGGGGACTCACACCTACTTGTGAAATCCTGCCTTGCCCAGGCAAGGCATCAGACACACAGCAGAGGGTTGGAGCCGGCATTGTCAGAGGCAGGCACAGTCCTTTCAGATGAGAGTGACCACTCCACCCCTCCCTCCTAGCAGAGATGGCTAATCAGGAAATGCAGGTTACACCCCAGCCCCCTTTGTGTCACTGTCTAGTGCGAGGTGAAAAACAACCCAACTGTCAAACTGACCCAGACAGGGAATCCACAAACAAGGCAGAGTCACAAAATGGTTTAAGCAAGAAAATGCTCACTTTCTAAAAATGGCATTTTCAAACGCACAATCTCAAAATCAACTTTACTAAAAGATGTATTTTTAAATTGTGAGTTCAGGGACCCTAAACTCCACATGTCCATCTACTCTCTAGGGGAATCTACGCTTTAATCATATTTAAAGGTAGCCCCCATATTATCCTATGAGAGAGACAGTCCTTGCAACAGTGAAAAACAAATTTAACAATATTTCACTGTCAGGACATTTAAACCACATTACTATGAGGGTCATTCTGACCCTGGCGGCCGGTGGCCGCCAGGGCCACCGACCACGGGAGCACCGCCAACAGGCTGGCGGTGCTCCAATGAGCATTCTGACCGCGGCGGTTCAGCCGCGGTCAGAAGCGGAAAGTCAGCGGTCTCCCGCTGACTTTCCGCTGCTCTTTGGAATCCTCCATGGCTGCGGAGCGCGCTCCGCAGCCATGAGGATTCTGACCCCCCCTACCGCCATCCAGTTCATGGCGGGAAAGCCGCCATGAACAGGATGGCGGTAGGGGGGGTAGCGGGGCCCCTGGGGGCCCCTGCCGTGCCCATGCCAATGGCATGGGCACGGCAGGGGCCCCCGTAAGAGGGCCCCGAAAAGTATTTCAGAGTCTGCCTTGCAGACACTGAAATACGCGACGGGTGCCACTGCACCCGTCGCACCTTCCCACTCCGCCGGCTCGATTACGAGCCGGCATCCTCGTGGGAAGGTCGTTTTCCCCTGGGCTGGCGGGCGGTTTTACTGGAACCGCCCGCCAGCCCAGGGGAAAACTCGTAATACCCGCCGCGGTCTTTTGACCGCGGCGCGGTAATTTGGAGGGCGGGATCCTGGCGGGCGGACTCCGCCGCCCGCCAGGGTCATAATGAGGCCCTATATGTCCTACCTTAACCATACACTGCACCCTGCCCTTGGGGCTACCTAGGGCCTACCTTAGGGGTGCCTTACATGTAAGAAAAGGGAAGGTTTAGGCCTGGCAAGTGGGTACACTTGCCAAGTCGAATTTACAGAGTAAAAATACACACACAGACACTGCAGTGGCAGGTGTGAGACATGATTACAGGGTTACTTGTGTGGGTGGCACAACCAGTGCTGCAGGCCCACTAGTAACATTTGATTTACAGGCCCTGGGCACCTCTAGTGCACTTTACTAGGGACTTAACAGTAAGACAAATATGCCAATCATGGAGAACTAATTACGTACATATTTTAAACAGGAGCCCTTGCACTTTAGCACTGGTTAGCAGCGGTAAAGTGCCCAGAGTAACAAAAACAGTAAAATCAGAGTCCAGCACACATCAACAACCTGGGGAACAGAGGCAAAAAGTTAAGGGAGATCACGCCAAGGATGAAAAGTCTAACATGTGTCCCCCCCAGCTAAAAGTGGGGAGCAACTACCCAACCTCATGGGAGTTCTCATCACTAAGGCGGAAGAACCTGGACAGACCATCAGCATTGGGTTGCTCTGTACCAGGTCGGTGATCCACCGTACAGTCCATCCCCTGTAGGGAAATGGACCACCTCAACAGTTTTGGATTCTCACCCCTCATCTGCATTAACCATCTGAGGGGCCTGTGGTCGGTCTGAACTCGGAAGTGAGTCCCAAACAAGTAGGGTCTTAGCTTCTTCAGTGCCCAGACCACAGCAAACGCTTCACGTTCTATGGCACTCCACCTACGTTCCCTGGGTAGTAACCTCCTGGTAATGAAGGCTACGGGTTGATCTAGGCCCTCTTCATTAAGCTGTGAGAGTACTGCTCCAATACCATGCTCTGAGGCGTCTGTTTGCACAACAAACTCCTTGGAGTAGTCAGGTGCCTTCAGCACAGGTGCTGTGCACATGGCAGCCTTCAGGGCATCAAAAGCGCTCTGGCAAGCCTCTGTCCAGATCACTTTCTTGGGTTGCTTCTTAGAAGTCAACTCAGTTAAGGGGGTAACAATGGTACCATATCCCTTAACAAACCTCCTGTAATATCCTGTGAGACCTAAAAAGGCTCTCACTTCAGTCTGGGTCTTGGGAGGCTCCCAAGCCAGAATCGTGTCAATCTTAGGCTGTAGGGGTGCCACCTGGCCACTCCCCACCTGGTGTCCTAAGTACACCACAGAACCCTGCCCTATTTGGCACTTGCTCGCCTTAATAGTGAGGCCTGCCTTCTGCAGGGCCTCTAACACTCTCCAGAGGTGTTGCAGGTGTTCCTCCCATGTGGAACTAAACACAGCAATGTCATCCAGGTAGGCGGCACTGAACTCATCCAGTCCTGCCAACACCTGGTTGACCAACCTCTGAAAGGTGGCAGGGGCATTCTTCATCCCAAAGGGCATCACGTTGAAGTGGAAGTGCCCATCTGGGGTAGAGAATGCTGACCTCTCCTTTGCCCCCTCAGTTAAGGCAATCTGCCAGTACCCAGATGTTAAATCAAACGTACTGAGGTACTTGGCAGCTCCTAACCGATCAATGAGCTCATCAGCTCGGGGGATGGGGTGTGTGTCAGTCTTGCTGACCGCATTGAGACCCCGGTAGTCCACACAGAACCTAAGTTCTGGAGTGGCACCAGGAGCAGCAGCCTTTGGGACCAATACCACTGGGCTGGCCCAAGGACTGCTGGAGTCCTCAATAACCCCTAGGGTTAACATTTTGGAGACTTCCTCCTTAATGCAAGCCCTAACCCTGTCAGTCACTCTGTAAACCTTATTTTTAACAGGTGTACTGTCCCCAGTGTCCACATCATGTGTGCACAGGTGTGTGACTCCTGGACTCAGGGAAAACAGCGAGGCGAACTGTCCCAACACGTGGCGACAGTCCCTCTGCTGTTCCTCAGTCAGGGAGGGGGAGAGGATCACTCCCTCCACAGACCCATCTTTCTCTCCTGCAGACAGGAGGTCAGGAAGAGGCTCACTCTCTTCCTCCACCCCGTCATCTGTCGCTAGGAGCATGGATAGCTCAGTTCGCTCAAAGTGTGGTTTGAGGCGATTGACATGTAGGACCCGCAAAGGGTTCCTGGAGGATTGCAAGTCTACCAGATAGGTGACCTCGCTCTTTCTTTCCACCACCTCAAAAGGCCCAGTCCACTTATCTTGGAGAGCCCTAGGCTCCACTGGTGCCATGACCCACACTTTTTGTCCAGGCTGAAACTCAACCAGAGTGGCATTCTGGTCGTACCACCGTTTCATATCCTCCTGGCTTGCTTCCAGGTTCTCCTGAGCGAGACTCCTGAAGCGGGCAGTCTGGTTTCTTAGTGCCAGCATGTAGCTAAATACATCCTGGGGTGGTTTACTAGGAGCTTTCTCCAAAGCGTCCTTCACCAGACTGAGCGGTCCCCTCACAGGGTGGCCATAGATGAGCTCAAAGGGGCTAAAGCCAAGTCCCTTTTGAGGCACCTCCCTGTAAGCGAACTGAAGGCATGGCAAGAGGACGTCCCATTTACGCCTCAAGGGCTCTGATAGGCCCTGAATCATGCCTTTCAAGGTGCGGTTGAATCTCTCAACCAGACCATTACTTTGGGGGTGGTAAGGTGTGGTGAACTTGTACGTTACCCCACAAACCTTCCACAGAGACTTCATATAAGTGGATATGAAGTTTGTACCTCTATCGGATACCACTTTCTTGGGGAACCCCATGCGGGTAAAAACTCCCATCAAGGCACGTCCCACCACGGGGGCAGTGACCGTCCTTAGAGGAATGGCTTCTGGGTACCGAGTGGCATGGTCCACCAAGACCAGGATGAACCTGTTGCCCATGGCTGTCTTGGGATCCAGAGGCCCCACAATGTCAATTCCTACCCTTTCAAAGGGAGTACTGACTACAGGTAAAGGTTGGAGGGGAGCTTTGCATTTCCCCCCACTCTTGCCACTTGCCTGACAAGTCTGACAAGACCTACAATAAGCAGCTGACTGCTTGTCCATCAAGGGCCAGTAAAAGTGGGAGACAAGCCTCTTATAGGTCTTGTCCTGCCCTAGATGTCCTGCCAAAGCACATCATGAGCCAAACCCAGTAGGAAGGCCCTGAAGCACTGGGGTACCACCAGCATATGAGCTGACCCAGGCTCAGGAACCTTAGGCTCACTATACAGGAGGCCATCCTCCCAATATATCAGGTGAGTACCTGGCGCCTCGCCAGCCGCCTGGGCTGCAGCCTGCTGCCGCAGCCCCTCAAGAGTAGGGCACTCCTTCTGCGCTGTGCAGAATGCTTCCCTGGTGGGTCCCCCTTCCTGCTGCCACTGTGACAGCTCAGGGACCTCCCCCAGTTCAGCCACCTGCTCCCCTGTAGGTTCCGGGGCGTCACCCTCAGGCTCCGCCTCCTCCCGGACCGTGGGAACCTCGGGCCGGTTTCCCGCGCCCCCCGCCCTTCCTCTTCTTGGCGGTCCCCTGGGCCACTGTTTCAGGCTCCAGGGGCTCTTGACTACCCTGATTGGCTGCCATAGACCGGGTGGATACGCAAACCCACCCAGGCAGACCCAACATCTCCAAGTGAGACCTGTGTTCCACCTCCTTCCAAGGGGAATCCTCCAGGTCGTTACCTAGCAAACAATCAACTGGCATGGTTGGACTCACAGCTACTTTCCAGGAACCTGAGACCCCCCCCCATTCAAAGGGAACCTGCGCCACTCTGCAGAGGCGCTCAGAGTTGTCTACCGCAACTACTTGGTGAAGTAGCCGGGGATCAATCTGCTCTTCAGACACCAGGTGACTCCTCACTGTAGTCACACTGGCTCCTGTGTCTCTCAGAGCCTCCACCCTCTGTCCATTGATGGTCACCCATTGCCTGTACTTCTTAGTGTTATCAGGCACTAGGTTTCTCTGGACCATCTCACTGTCCCCTAGTGAGACAAGGGTCATTTCTGCTGGTTCCCACCCACCTGAAACCAACTCCTCCCCAAGCACTACACTGCCCAAACCCTGGGACGGTGCACCAGTGGGTGCCAGTGTACTTTTGGGGCATTTGGGGTCCCCCCTTACATGACCCACCTGGTCACATGCATAGCACTTACGTGGGGGACCACCTGCCACTGGCTTCCCTTTGAACAACCATGGCTTCTTTTCACTGGGGGGTTGGGAATCCTTACCCTGGGAATCAGTTTGGGGCCCTTTAGAGAACTCCCCCTGTTTGCCCTTACTCCCCCCTTTCTTCTGAGAGGGACCCTGCCCACCCTTGGCGTGGTCTCCCCCATACCTCTTTTGGACCCTGGTGCTCTCCCAGCGGTTCGCTTCCTGTGCAAGCTTCCTGGGGTCAATCAGCTTGCTGTCAATGAGGTGCTGGCGCAGCTCTGGAAAACATAAACTGTACAAGTGCTCCCAAGCAATTAAATTGTAAAGCCCCTCATACGTGTTTACCTTACTGCCCTTCGCCCAACCATCCAGTGACCTCTAAAAAGAATCAAGACATTCCAACCATGTTTGGGATTCCTTTCTCTTGTAGGATCTAAACTTCTCCTTGTACTGCTCAGGGGTGAGACCATACCGGGTGAGTAAGGCCTCCTTCATGACAGGGTAGGTGAGATCCTGAGCATCCCATAAGGCTGTCAGTGTGTCCCTCCCCTCTGCCTCAAAATGCTTCCACAGGGCTGCCCCCCAATGAGCTTCAGGGACCAGGTTCATGTGGAGAGCTGACTCATAACCCTTGAACCACAAGTAGATATCATCCTTCCTCTTATAATCCCTCACAAGGTCTTTTGGGATGTGTACCCTTCTCTCAGGCTGCACTGTAGGATTGCTGCCACCATCTCTACTGGACTGGCTTCTATGATCCATTTCTCTCAAGCTAAGCTCATGAGCCATTGCTAACTTCCTCTCCTCAAGGGCTAGCCTCCTCTGCTCCAATTGGTACTCCCTTTCTGCCTGTCTGTCCTGTAACTCCTCAGGTGTCAGACCCTTGGATGAGACACTGCTACCTGCCCTGGAGACCTTCTCCATGGACATAACAGGCCCACCCACAATACCATTGTGTACTGAACACTCTTTCTCATCCTCCTCATCTCCCTCATCCTCTGTGTGCCCTTCAGTGCTCTTGGCTGTCACCCAGGCCCTCAGCGCCTTTTGCAGCTCCTCCTTCCTGGATGAGCTCTTAATGGGACAGTCAAAACTTTTACAGAACTGCTTCAACTGAGCTTTGGTATAACTCTCCAATTTCTCAAGGTCAAAGTCAGCTCCAACTGATGCATCTCCAAGTAGAGACATGATGAAAGGTAAAAAGAGTGCAAAGTTCCAAATGCAGAAACAAGTTCCCAAATGAAGTTCCAGAAAAGTCAATCACAGGATCAGCAAAAAAAGAAACTGAATGCAGAGCAAAAACAGTCCAAATAGAAAAAAACAAAAATCACCAGACTAGTAGTATGTGGTCACGTAGTGGTCTGAACTCAAACAGTAGTGTACACTTAATTACTGTATGTCAAGTACAAATACAAGTCCAAATCCCAACCGCTGATCACCAATGTTAGAAATGGGGTCTTTGGTTGACAGTCAGGTTACCCCCTGTTCAAGCAAGGACCCTCACTCTAGTCAGGGTAAAAGAGAATCACCCTCAGCTAACCCCTGCTTACCCCCTTGGTAGCTTGGCAGAGCAGTAGGCTTAACTTCAGAGCGCTAGGTGTAAAGTATTTGTACCAACACACACAGTAACTTAATGAAAACACTACAAAATGACACAACACGGTTTAGAACAATAGGAAATATTTATCTAAACAAAACAAGACCGAAACGACAAAAATTCGACATACACAAGTCAAGTTATGAATGTTTAAAGATTAAACTAAAAAATAGCGCTTAGAAACAAAAATGCTTCAATGAGATGTTAACACGGCGTCGTGACGGAGTCGTTCCAAACAAGCCGACACCAGCGGCGCCGGACACGGAGTCGTGTAGACCCCCAAGTACAGTAGTTTTGGTGAAGGGTGAAAACAAGCCGATGCGCGAAGTCGGGAATCGCGGCGTCTGTGCGAAATGTTGAATCCGTGCACTTCGAGCGGCATCGGTCACGACGTGGTGCGGCGACTTCCACGGAGTCGCGGACTTCAGCGGGGCTGCTGCGGTGTCGGGCCTGCGAAGAGCATCGCTTTCCAGCGAAGGTCACGGCATCAGGTGCAGGCGGCGTTACCGGATTCAGCAGCGGCGTCGGTCCGAAATCGTCCGAAGTCGATTTCCTTGGATTCCACCAGCTTTCCTTTCAAGGGCCCAGGGACTGGGTAGGGCACTACTTGTCAGAGCAGGAGTCTCTCCAGAGACTCAAGGTGCTGGCAGAGAGAAGTCTTTGCTGTCCCTGAGACTTCAAACAACAGGAGGCAAGCTCTAACTCAAGCCCTTGGAGATTTCTCCACAAGATGGAAGGCACACAAAGTCCAGTCTTTGCCCTCTTACTCTGGCAGAAGCAGCACTGCAGAAAAGCTCCACAAAGCACAGTCACAGGCAGGGGAGCACTTCTTCCTCAGCTATCAGCTCTTCTCCAGGCAGAGGTTCCTCTTGGTTCCAGAAGTGTTTCTAAAGTCTGTAGATTTGGGTGCCTTTCTTATACCCATTTTAGTCTTTGAAGTCACCTTTCTTCAAAGGGGACTCACACCTACTTGTGAAATCCTGCCTTGCCCAGGCAAGGCATCAGACACACAGCAGAGGGTTGGAGCCGGCATTGTCAGAGGCAGGCACAGTCCTTTCAGATGAGAGTGACCACTCCATCCCTCCCTCCTAGCAGAGATGGCTAATCAGGAAATGCAGGTTACACCCCAGCCCCCTTTGTGTCACTGTCTAGTGCGAGGTGAAAAACAACCCAACTGTCAAACTGACCCAGACAGGGAATCCACAAACAAGGCAGAGTCACAAAATGGTTTGAGCAAGAAAATGCTCACTTTCTAAAAATGGCATTTTCAAACGCACAATCTCAAAATCAACTTTACTAAAAGATGTATTTTTAAATTGTGAGTTCAGGGACCCCAAACTCCACATGTCCATCTACTCTCTAGGGGAATCTACGCTTTAATCATATTTAAAGGTAGCCCCCATATTATCCTATGAGAGAGACAGTCCTTGCTACAGTGAAAAACAAATTTAACAATATTTCACTGTCAGGACATTTAAACCACATTACTATATGTCCTACCTTAACCATACACTGCACCCTGCCCTTGGGCTACCTAGGGCCTACCTTAGGGGTGCCTTACATGTAAGACAAGGGAAGGTTTAGGCCTGGCAAGTGGGTACACTTGCCAAGTCGAATTTACAGAGTAAAAATACACACACAGACACTGCAGTGGCAGGTGTGAGACATGATTACAGGGTTACTTGTGTGGGTGGCACAACCAGTGCTGCAGGCCCACTAGTAACATTTGATTTACAGGCCCTGGGCACCTCTAGTGCACTTTACTAGGGACTTAACAGTAAGACAAATATGCCAATCATGGAGAACTAATTACGTACATATTTTAAACAGGAGCCCTTGCACTTTAGCACTGGTTAGCAGCGGTAAAGTGCCCAGAGTAACAAAAACAGTAAAATCAGAGTCCAGCACACATCAACAACCTGGGGAACAGAGGCAAAAAGTTAAGGGAGATCACGCCAAGGATGAAAAGTCTAACATGTGTCCCCCCCAGCTAAAAGTGGGGAGCAACTACCCAACCTCATGGGAGTTCTCATCACTAAGGCGGAAGAACCTGGACAGACCATCAGCATTGGGTTGCTCTGTACCAGGACGGTGATCCACCGTACAGTCCATCCCCTGTAGGGAAATGGACCACCTCAACAGTTTTGGATTCTCACCCCTCATCTGCATTAACCATCTGAGGGGCCTGTGGTCGGTCTGAACTCGGAAGTGAGTCCCAAACAAGTAGGGTCTTAGCTTCTTCAGTGCCCAGACCACAGCAAACGCTTCACGTTCTATGGCACTCCACCTACGTTCCCTGGGTAGTAACCTCCTGGTAATGAAGGCTACGGGTTGATCTAGGCCCTCTTCATTAAGCTGTGAGAGTACTGCTTCAATACCATGCTCTGAGGCGTCTGTTTGCACAACAAACTCCTTGGAGTAGTCAGGTGCCTTCAGCACAGGTGCTGTGCACATGGCAGCCTTCAGGGCATCAAAAGCGCTCTGGCAAGCCTCTGTCCAGATCACTTTCTTGGGTTGCTTCTTAGAAGTCAACTCAGTTAAGGGGGTAACAATGGTACCATATCCCTTAACAAACCTCCTGTAATATCCTGTGAGACCTAAAAAGGCTCTCACTTCAGTCTGGGTCTTGGGAGGCTCCCAAGCCAGAATCGTGTCAATCTTAGGCTGTAGGGGTGCCACCTGGCCACTCCCCACCTGGTGTCCTAAGTACACCACAGAACCCTGCCCTATTTGGCACTTGCTCGCCTTAATAGTGAGGCCTGCCTTCTGCAGGGCCTCTAACACTCTCCAGAGGTGTTGCAGGTGTTCCTCCCATGTGGAACTAAACACAGCAATGTCATCCAGGTAGGCGGCACTGAACTCATCCAGTCCTGCCAACACCTGGTTGACCAACCTCTGAAAGGTGGCAGGGGCATTCTTCATCCCAAAGGGCATCACGTTGAAGTGGAAGTGCCCATCTGGGGTAGAGAATGCTGACCTCTCCTTTGCCCCCTCAGTTAAGGCAATCTGCCAGTACCCAGATGTTAAATCAAACGTACTGAGGTACTTGGCAGCTCCTAACCGATCAATGAGCTCATCAGCTCGGGGGATGGGGTGTGCGTCAGTCTTGCTGACCGCATTGAGACCCCGGTAGTCCACACAGAACCTAAGTTCTGGAGTGGCACCAGGAGCAGCAGCCTTTGGGACCAATACCACTGGGCTGGCCCAAGGACTGCTGGAGTCCTCAATAACCCCTAGGGTTAACATTTTGGAGACTTCCTCCTTAATGCAAGCCCTTACCCTGTCAGTCACTCTGTAAACCTTATTTTTAACAGGTGTACTGTCCCCAGTGTCCACATCATGTGTGCACAGGTGTGTGACTCCTGGACTCAGGGAAAACAGCGAGGCGAACTGTCCCAACACGTGGCGACAGTCCCTCTGCTGTTCCTCAGTCAGGGAGGGGGAGAGGATCACTCCCTCCACAGACCCATCTTTCTCTCCTGCAGACAGGAGGTCAGGAAGAGGCTCACTCTCTTCCTCCACCCCGTCATCTGTCGCTAGGAGCATGGATAGCTCAGTTCGCTCAAAGTGTGGTTTGAGGCGATTGACATGTAGGACCCGCAAAGGGTTCCTGGAGGATTGCAAGTCTACCAGATAGGTGACCTCGCTCTTTCTTTCCACCACCTCAAAAGGCCCAGTCCACTTATCTTGGAGAGCCCTAGGCTCCACTGGTGCCATGACCCACACTTTTTGTCCAGGCTGAAACTCAACCAGAGTGGCATTCTGGTCGTACCACCGTTTCATATCCTCCTGGCTTGCTTCCAGGTTCTCCTGAGCGAGACTCCTGAAGCGGGCAGTCTGGTTTCTTAGTGCCAGCATGTAGCTAAATACATCCTGGGGTGGTTTACTAGGAGCTTTCTCCAAAGCGTCCTTCACCAGACTGAGCGGTCCCCTCACAGGGTGGCCATAGATGAGCTCAAAGGGGCTAAAGCCAAGTCCCTTTTGAGGCACCTCCCTGTAAGCGAACTGAAGGCATGGCAAGAGGACGTCCCATTTACGCCTCAAGGGCTCTGATAGGCCCTGAATCATGCCTTTCAAGGTGCGGTTAAATCTCTCAACCAGACCATTACTTTGGGGGTGGTAAGGTGTGGTGAACTTGTACGTTACCCCACAAACCTTCCACAGAGACTTCATATAAGTGGATATGAAGTTTGTACCTCTATCGGATACCACTTTCTTGGGGAACCCCATGCGGGTAAAAACTCCCATCAAGGCACGTCCCACCACGGGGGCAGTGACCGTCCTTAGAGGAATGGCTTCTGGGTACCGAGTGGCATGGTCCACCAAGACCAGGATGAACCTGTTGCCCATGGCTGTCTTGGGATCCAGAGGCCCCACAATGTCAATTCCTACCCTTTCAAAGGGAGTACTGACTACAGGTAAAGGTTGGAGGGGAGCTTTGCATTTCCCCCCACTCTTGCCACTTGCCTGACAAGTCTGACAAGACCTACAATAAGCAGCTGACTGCTTGTCCATCAAGGGCCAGTAAAAGTGGGAGACAAGCCTCTTATAGGTCTTGTCCTTCCCTAGATGTCCTGCCAAAGCACATCATGAGCCAAACCCAGTAGGAAGGCCCTGAAGCACTGGGGTACCACCAGCATATGAGCTGACCCAGGCTCAGGAACCTTAGGCTCACTATACAGGAGGCCATCCTCCCAATATATCAGGTGAGTACCTGGCGCCTCGCCAGCCGCCTGGGCTGCAGCCTGCTGCCGCAGCCCCTCAAGAGTAGGGCACTCCTTCTGCGCTGTGCAGAATGCTTCCCTGGTGGGTCCCCCTTCCTGCTGCCACTGTGACAGCTCAGGGACCTCCCCCAGTTCAGCCACCTGCTCCCCTGTAGGTTCCGGGGCGTCACCCTCAGGCTCCGCCTCCTCCCGGACCGTGGGAACCTCGGGCCGGTTTCCCGCGCCCCCCGCCCTTCCTCTTCTTGGCGGTCCCCTGGGCCACTGTTTCAGGCTCCAGGGGCTCTTGACTACCCTGATTGGCTGCCATAGACCGGGTGGATACGCAAACCCACCCAGGCAGACCCAACATCTCCAAGTGAGACCTGTGTTCCACCTCCTTCCAAGGGGAATCCTCCAGGTCGTTACCTAGCAAACAATCAACTGGCATGGTTGGACTCACAGCTACTTTCCAGGAACCTGAGACCCCCCCCCATTCAAAGGGAACCTGCGCCACTCTGCAGAGGCGCTCAGAGTTGTCTACCGCAACTACTTGGTGAAGTAGCCGGGGATCAATCTGCTCTTCAGACACCAGGTGACTCCTCACTGTAGTCACACTGGCTCCTGTGTCTCTCAGAGCCTCCACCCTCTGTCCATTGATGGTCACCCATTGCCTGTACTTCTTAGTGTTATCAGGCACTAGGTTTCTCTGGACCATCTCACTGTCCCCTAGTGAGACAAGGGTCATTTCTGCTGGTTCCCACCCACCTGAAACCAACTCCTCCCCAAGCACTACACTGCCCAAACCCTGGGACGGTGCACCAGTGGGTGCCAGTGTACTTTTGGGGCATTTGGGGTCCCCCCTTACATGACCCACCTGGTCACATGCATAGCACTTACGTGGGGGACCACCTGCCACTGGCTTCCCTTTGAACAACCATGGCTTCTTTTCACTGGGGGGTTGGGAATCCTTACCCTGGGAATCAGTTTGGGGCCCTTTAGAGAACTCCCCCTGTTTGCCCTTACTCCCCCCTTTCTTCTGAGAGGGACCCTGCCCACCCTTGGCGTGGTCTCCCCCATACCTCTTTTGGACCCTGGTGCTCTCCCAGCGGTTCGCTTCCTGTGCAAGCTTCCTGGGGTCAATCAGCTTGCTGTCAATGAGGTGCTGGCGCAGCTCTGGAAAACATAAACTGTACAAGTGCTCCCAAGCAATTAAATTGTAAAGCCCCTCATACGTGTTTACCTTACTGCCCTTCGCCCAACCATCCAGTGACCTCTAAAAAGAATCAAGACATTCCAACCATGTTTGGGATTCCTTTCTCTTGTAGGATCTAAACTTCTCCTTGTACTGCTCAGGGGTGAGACCATACCGGGTGAGTAAGGCCTCCTTCATGACAGGGTAGGTGAGATCCTGAGCATCCCATAAGGCTGTCAGTGTGTCCCTTCCCTCTGCCTCAAAATGCTTCCACAGGGCTGCCCCCCAATGAGCTTCAGGGACCAGGTTCATGTGGAGAGCTGACTCATAACCCTTGAACCACAAGTAGATATCATCCTTCCTCTTATAATCCCTCACAAGGTCTTTTGGGATGTGTACCCTTCTCTCAGGCTGCACTGTAGGATTGCTGCCACCATCTCTACTGGACTGGCTTCTATGATCCATTTCTCTCAAGCTAAGCTCATGAGCCATTGCTAACTTCCTCTCCTCAAGGGCTAGCCTCCTCTGCTCCAATTGGTACTCCCTTTCTGCCTGTCTGTCCTGTAACTCCTCAGGTGTCAGACCCTTGGATGAGACACTGCTACCTGCCCTGGAGACCTTCTCCATGGACATAACAGGCCCACCCACAATACCATTGTGTACTGAACACTCTTTCTCATCCTCCTCATCTCCCTCATCCTCTGTGTGCCCTTCAGTGCTCTTGGCTGTCACCCAGGCCCTCAGCGCCTTTTGCAGCTCCTCCTTCCTGGATGAGCTCTTAATGGGACAGTCAAAACTTTTACAGAACTGCTTCAACTGAGCTTTGGTATAACTCTCCAATTTCTCAAGGTCAAAGTCAGCTCCAACTGATGCATCTCCAAGTAGAGACATGATGAAAGGTAAAAAGAGTGCAAAGTTCCAAATGCAGAAACAAGTTCCCAAATGAAGTTCCAGAAAAGTCAATCACAGGATCAGCAAAAAAAGAAACTGAATGCAGAGCAAAAACAGTCCAAATAGAAAAAAACAAAAATCACCAGACTAGTAGTATGTGGTCACGTAGTGGTCTGAACTCAAACAGTAGTGTACACTTAATTACTGTATGTCAAGTACAAATACAAGTCCAAATCCCAACCGCTGATCACCAATGTTAGAAATGGGGTCTTTGGTTGACAGTCAGGTTACCCCCTGTTCAAGCAAGGACCCTCACTCTAGTCAGGGTAAAAGAGAATCACCCTCAGCTAACCCCTGCTTACCCCCTTGGTAGCTTGGCAGAGCAGTAGGCTTAACTTCAGAGCGCTAGGTGTAAAGTATTTGTACCAACACACACAGTAACTTAATGAAAACACTACAAAATGACACAACACGGTTTAGAACAATAGGAAATATTTATCTAAACAAAACAAGACCGAAACGACAAAAATCCGACATACACAAGTCAAGTTATGAATGTTTAAAGATTAAACTAAAAAATAGCGCTTAGAAACAAAAATGCTTCAATGAGATGTTAACACGGCGTCGTGACGGAGTCGTTCCAAACAAGCCGACACCAGCGGCGCCGGACACGGAGTCGTGTAGACCCCCAAGTACAGTAGTTTTGGTGAAGGGTGAAAACAAGCCGATGCGCGAAGTCGGGAATCGCGGCGTCTGTGCGAAATGTTGAATCCGTGCACTTCGAGCGGCGTCGGTCACGACGTGGTGCGGCGACTTCCACGGAGTCGCGGACTTCAGCGGGGCTGCTGCGGTGTCGGGCCTGCGAAGAGCATCGCGTTCCAGCGAAGGTCACGGCATCAGGTGCAGGCGGCGTTACCGGATTCAGCAGCGGCGTCGGTCCGAAATCGTCCGAAGTCGATTTCCTTGGATTCCACCAGCTTTCCTTTCAAGGGCCCAGGGACTGGGTAGGGCACTACTTGTCAGAGCAGGAGTCTCTCCAGAGACTCAAGGTGCTGGCAGAGAGAAGTCTTTGCTGTCCCTGAGACTTCAAACAACAGGAGGCAAGCTCTAACTCAAGCCCTTGGAGATTTCTCCACAAGATGGAAGGCACACAAAGTCCAGTCTTTGCCCTCTTACTCTGGCAGAAGCAGCACTGCAGAAAAGCTCCACAAAGCACAGTCACAGGCAGGGGAGCACTTCTTCCTCAGCTATCAGCTCTTCTCCAGGCAGAGGTTCCTCTTGGTTCCAGAAGTGTTTCTAAAGTCTGTAGATTTGGGTGCCTTTCTTATACCCATTTTAGTCTTTGAAGTCACCTTTCTTCAAAGGGGACTCACACCTACTTGTGAAATCCTGCCTTGCCCAGGCAAGGCATCAGACACACAGCAGAGGGTTGGAGCCGGCATTGTCAGAGGCAGGCACAGTCCTTTCAGATGAGAGTGACCACTCCATCCCTCCCTCCTAGCAGAGATGGCTAATCAGGAAATGCAGGTTACACCCCAGCCCCCTTTGTGTCACTGTCTAGTGCGAGGTGAAAAACAACCCAACTGTCAAACTGACCCAGACAGGGAATCCACAAACAAGGCAGAGTCACAAAATGGTTTGAGCAAGAAAATGCTCACTTTCTAAAAATGGCATTTTCAAACGCACAATCTCAAAATCAACTTTACTAAAAGATGTATTTTTAAATTGTGAGTTCAGGGACCCCAAACTCCACATGTCCATCTACTCTCTAGGGGAATCTACGCTTTAATCATATTTAAAGGTAGCCCCCATATTATCCTATGAGAGAGACAGTCCTTGCAACAGTGAAAAACAAATTTAACAATATTTCACTGTCAGGACATTTAAACCACATTACTATATGTCCTACCTTAACCATACACTGCACCCTGCCCTTGGGCTACCTAGGGCCTACCTTAGGGGTGCCTTACATGTAAGAAAAGGGAAGGTTTAGGCCTGGCAAGTGGGTACACTTGCCAAGTCGAATTTACAGAGTAAAAATACACACACAGACACTGCAGTGGCAGGTGTGAGACATGATTACAGGGTTACTTGTGTGGGTGGCACAACCAGTGCTGCAGGCCCACTAGTAACATTTGATTTACAGGCCCTGGGCACCTCTAGTGCACTTTACTAGGGACTTAACAGTAAAACAAATATGCCAATCATGGAGAACTAATTACGTACATATTTTAAACTGGAGCCCTTGCACTTTAGCACTGGTTAGCAGCGGTAAAGTGCCCAGAGTAACAAAAACAGTAAAATCAGAGTCCAGCACACATCAACAACCTGGGGAACAGAGGCAAAAAGTTAAGGGAGATCACGCCAAGGATGAAAAGTCTAACATGTGTCCCCCCCAGCTAAAAGTGGGGAGCAACTACCCAACCTCATGGGAGTTCTCATCACTAAGGCGGAAGAACCTGGACAGACCATCAGCATTGGGTTGCTCTGTACCAGGACGGTGATCCACCGTAAAGTCCATCCCCTGTAGGGAAATGGACCACCTCAACAGTTTTGGATTCTCACCCCTCATCTGCATTAACCATCTGAGGGGCCTGTGGTCGGTCTGAACTCGGAAGTGAGTCCCAAACAAGTAGGGTCTTAGCTTCTTCAGTGCCCAGACCACAGCAAACGCTTCACGTTCTATGGCACTCCACCTACGTTCCCTGGGTAGTAACCTCCTGGTAATGAAGGCTACGGGTTGATCTAGGCCCTCTTCATTAAGCTGTGAGAGTACTGCTCCAATACCATGCTCTGAGGCGTCTGTTTGCACAACAAACTCCTTGGAGTAGTCAGGTGCCTTCAGCACAGGTGCTGTGCACATGGCAGCCTTCAGGGCATCAAAAGCGCTCTGGCAAGCCTCTGTCCAGATCACTTTCTTGGGTTGCTTCTTAGAAGTCAACTCAGTTAAGGGGGTAACAATGGTACCATATCCCTTAACAAACCTCCTGTAATATCCTGTGAGACCTAAAAAGGCTCTCACTTCAGTCTGGGTCTTGGGAGGCTCCCAAGCCAGAATCGTGTCAATCTTAGGCTGTAGGGGTGCCACCTGGCCACTCCCCACCTGGTGTCCTAAGTACACCACAGAACCCTGCCCTATTTGGCACTTGCTCGCCTTAATAGTGAGGCCTGCCTTCTGCAGGGCCTCTAACACTCTCCAGAGGTGTTGCAGGTGTTCCTCCCATGTGGAACTAAACACAGCAATGTCATCCAGGTAGGCGGCACTGAACTCATCCAGTCCTGCCAACACCTGGTTGACCAACCTCTGAAAGGTGGCAGGGGCATTCTTCATCCCAAAGGGCATCACGTTGAAGTGGAAGTGCCCATCTGGGGTAGAGAATGCTGACCTCTCCTTTGCCCCCTCAGTTAAGGCAATCTGCCAGTACCCAGATGTTAAATCAAACGTACTGAGGTACTTGGCAGCTCCTAACCGATCAATGAGCTCATCAGCTCGGGGGATGGGGTGTGCATCAGTCTTGCTGACCGCATTGAGACCCCGGTAGTCCACACAGAACCTAAGTTCTGGAGTGGCACCAGGAGCAGCAGCCTTTGGGACCAATACCACTGGGCTGGCCCAAGGACTGCTGGAGTCCTCAATAACCCCTAGGGTTAACATTTTGGAGACTTCCTCCTTAATGCAAGCCCTAACCCTGTCAGTCACTCTGTAAACCTTATTTTTAACAGGTGTACTGTCCCCAGTGTCCACATCATGTGTGCACAGGTGTGTGACTCCTGGACTCAGGGAAAACAGCGAGGCGAACTGTCCCAACACGTGGCGACAGTCCCTCTGCTGTTCCTCAGTCAGGGAGGGGGAGAGGATCACTCCCTCCACAGACCCATCTTTCTCTCCTGCAGACAGGAGGTCAGGAAGAGGCTCACTCTCTTCCTCCACCCCGTCATCTGTCGCTAGGAGCATGGATAGCTCAGTTCGCTCAAAGTGTGGTTTGAGGCGATTGACATGTAGGACCCGCAAAGGGTTCCTGGAGGATTGCAAGTCTACCAGATAGGTGACCTCGCTCTTTCTTTCCACCACCTCAAAAGGCCCAGTCCACTTATCTTGGAGAGCCCTAGGCTCCACTGGTGCCATGACCCACACTTTTTGTCCAGGCTGAAACTCAACCAGAGTGGCATTCTGGTCGTACCACCGTTTCCTATCCTCCTGGCTTGCTTCCAGGTTCTCCTGAGCGAGACTCCTGAAGAGCGCAGTCTGCTTTCTTAGTGCCAGCATGTAGCTAAATACATCCTGGGGTGGTTTACTAGGAGCTTTCTCCAAAGCCTCCTTCACCAGACTGAGCGGTCCCTCACAGGGTGGCCATAGATGAGCTCAAAGGGACTAAAGCCAAGTCCCTTTTGAGGCACCTCCCTGTAAGCGAACTGAAGGCATGGCAAGAGGACGTCCCATTTACGCCTCAAGGGCTCTGACAGGCCCTGAATCATGCCTTTCAAGGTGCGGTTGAATCTCTCAACCAGACCATTACTTTGGGGGTGGTAAGGTGTGGTGAACTTGTACGTTACCCCACAAACCTTCCACAGAGACTTCATATAAGTGGATATGAAGTTTGTACCTCTATCGGATACCACTTTCTTGGGGAACCCCATGCGGGTAAAAACTCCCATCAAGGCACGTCCCACCACGGGGGCAGTGACCGTCCTTAGAGGAATGGCTTCTGGGTACCGAGTGGCATGGTCCACCAAGACCAGGATGAACCTGTTGCCCATGGCTGTCTTGGGATCCAGAGGCCCCACAATGTCAATTCCTACCCTTTCAAAGGGAGTACTGACTACAGGTAAAGGTTGGAGGGGAGCTTTGCATTTCCCCCCACTCTTGCCACTTGCCTGACAAGTCTGACAAGACCTACAATAAGCAGCTGACTGCTTGTCCATCAAGGGCCAGTAAAAGTGGGAGACAAGCCTCTTATAGGTCTTGTCCTGCCCTAGATGTCCTGCCAAAGCACATCATGAGCCAAACCCAGTAGGAAGGCCCTGAAGCACTGGGGTACCACCAGCATATGAGCTGACCCAGGCTCAGGAACCTTAGGCTCACTATACAGGAGGCCATCCTCCCAATATATCAGATGAGTACCTGGCGCCTCGCCAGCCGCCTGGGCTGCAGCCTGCTGCCGCAGCCCCTCAAGAGTAGGGCACTCCTTCTGCGCTGTGCAGAATGCTTCCCTGGTGGGTCCCCCTTCCTGCTGCCACTGTGACAGCTCAGGGACCTCCCCCAGTTCAGCCACCTGCTCCCCTGTAGGTTCCGGGGCGTCACCCTCAGGCTCCGCCTCCTCCCGGACCGTGGGAACCTCGGGCCGGTTTCCCGCGCCCCCCGCCCTTCCTCTTCTTGGCGGTCCCCTGGGCCACTGTTTCAGGCTCCAGGGGCTCTTGACTACCCTGATTGGCTGCCATAGACCGGGTGGATACGCAAACCCACCCAGGCAGACCCAACATCTCCAAGTGAGACCTGTGTTCCACCTCCTTCCAAGGGGAATCCTCCAGGTCGTTACCTAGCAAACAATCAACAGGCATGGTTGGACTCACAGCTACTTTCCAGGAACCTGAGACCCCCCCCCATTCAAAGGGAACCTGCGCCACTCTGCAGAGGCGCTCAGAGTTGTCTACCGCAACTACTTGGTGAAGTAGCCGGGGATCAATCTGCTCTTCAGACACCAGGTGACTCCTCACTGTAGTCACACTGGCTCCTGTGTCTCTCAGAGCCTCCACCCTCTGTCCATTGATGGTCACCCATTGCCTGTACTTCTTAGTGTTATCAGGCACTAGGTTTCTCTGGACCATCTCACTGTCCCCTAGTGAGACAAGGGTCATTTCTGCTGGATCCCACCCACCTGAAACCAACTCCTCCCCAAGCACTACATTGCCCAAACCCTGGGACGGTGCACCAGTGGGTGCCAGTGTACTTTTGGGGCATTTGGGGTCCCCCCTCACATGACCCACCTGGTCACATGCATAGCACTTACGTGGGGGACCACCTGCCACTGGCTTCCCTTTGAACAACCATGGCTTCTTTTCACTGGGGGGTTGGGAATCCTTACCCTGGGAATCAGTTTGGGGCCCTTTAGAGAACTCCCCCTGTTTGCCCTTACTCCCCCCTTTCTTCTGAGAGGGACCCTGCCCACCCTTGGCGTGGTCTCCCCCATACCTCTTTTGGACCCTGGTGCTCTCCCAGCGGTTCGCTTCCTGTGCAAGCTTCCTGGGGTCAGTCAGCTTGCTGTCAATGAGGTGCTGGCGCAGCTCTGGAAAACATAAACTGTACAATTGCTCCCAAGCAATTAAATTGTAAAGCCCCTCATACGTGTTTACCTTACTGCCCTTCGCCCAACCATCCAGTGACCTCTAAAAAGAATCAAGACATTACATCCATGTTTGGGATTCCTTTCTCTTGTAGGATCTAAACTTCTCCTTGTACTGCTCAGGGGTGAGACCATACCGGGTGAGTAAGGCCTCCTTCATGACAGGGTAGGTGAGATCCTGAGCATCCCATAAGGCTGTCAGTGTGTCCCTCCCCTCTGCCTCAAAATGCTTCCACAGGGCTGCCCCCCAATGAGCTTCAGGGACCAGGTTCATGTGGAGAGCTGACTCATAACCCTTGAACCACAAGTAGATATCATCCTTCCTCTTATAATCCCTCACAAGGTCTTTTGGGATGTGTACCCTTCTCTCAGGCTGCACTGTAGGATTGCTGCCACCATCTCTACTGGACTGGCTTCTATGATCCATTTCTCTCAAGCTAAGCTCATGAGCCATTGCTAACTTCCTCTCCTCAAGGGCTAGCCTCCTCTGCTCCAATTGGTACTCCCTTTCTGCCTGTCTGTCCTGTAACTCCTCAGGTGTCAGACCCTTGGATGAGACACTGCTACCTGCCCTGGAGACCTTCTCCATGGACATAACAGGCCCACCCACAATACCATTGTGTACTGAACACTCTTTCTCATCCTCCTCATCTCCCTCATCCTCTGTGTGCCCTTCAGTGCTCTTGGCTGTCACCCAGGCCCTCAGCGCCTTTTGCAGCTCCTCCTTCCTGGATGAGCTCTTAATGGGACAGTCAAAACTTTTACAGAACTGCTTCAACTGAGCTTTGGTATAACTCTCCAATTTCTCAAGGTCAAAGTCAGCTCCAACTGATGCATCTCCAAGTAGAGACATGATGAAAGGTAAAAAGAGTGCAAAGTTCCAAATGCAGAAACAAGTTCCCAAATGAAGTTCCAGAAAAGTCAATCACAGGATCAGCAAAAAAAGAAACTGAATGCAGAGCAAAAACAGTCCAAATAGAAAAAAACAAAAATCACCAGACTAGTAGTATGTGGTCACGTAGTGGTCTGAACTCAAACAGTAGTGTACACTTAATTACTGTATGTCAAGTACAAATACAAGTCCAAATCCCAACCGCTGATCACCAATGTTAGAAATGGGGTCTTTGGTTGACAGTCAGGTTACCCCCTGTTCAAGCAAGGACCCTCACTCTAGTCAGGGTAAAAGAGAATCACCCTCAGCTAACCCCTGCTTACCCCCTTGGTAGCTTGGCAGAGCAGTAGGCTTAACTTCAGAGCGCTAGGTGTAAAGTATTTGTACCAACACACACAGTAACTTAATGAAAACACTACAAAATGACACAACACGGTTTAGAACAATAGGAAATATTTATCTAAACAAAACAAGACCGAAACGACAAAAATCCGACATACACAAGTCAAGTTATGAATGTTTAAAGATTAAACTAAAAAATAGCGCTTAGAAACAAAAATGCTTCAATGAGATGTTAACACGGCGTCGTGACGGAGTCGTTCCAAACAAGCCGACACCAGCGGCGCCGGACACGGAGTCGTGTAGACCCCCAAGTACAGTAGTTTTGGTGAAGGGTGAAAACAAGCCGATGCGCGAAGTCGGGAATCGCGGCGTCTGTGCGAAATGTTGAATCTGTGCACTTCGAGCGGCGTCGGTCACGACGTGGTTTGGCGACTTCCACGGAGTCGCGGACTTCAGCGGGGCTGCTGCGGTGTCGGGCCTGCGAAGAGCGTCGCGTTCCAGCGAAGGTCACGGCATCAGGTGCAGGCGGCGTTACCGGATTCAGCAGCGGCGTCGGTCCGAAATCGTCCGAAGTCGATTTCCTTGGATTCCACCAGCTTTCCTTTCAAGGGCCCAGGGACTGGGTAGGGCACTACTTGTCAGAGCAGGAGTCTCTCCAGAGACTCCAGGTGCTGGCAGAGAGAAGTCTTTGCTGTCCCTGAGACTTCAAACAACAGGAGGCAAGCTCTAACTCAAGCCCTTGGAGATTTCTCCACAAGATGGAAGGCACACAAAGTCCAGTCTTTGCCCTCTTACTCTGGCAGAAGCAGCACTGCAGAAAAGCTCCACAAAGCACAGTCACAGGCAGGGGAGCACTTCTTCCTCAGCTATCAGCTCTTCTCCAGGCAGAGGTTCCTCTTGTTTCCAGAAGTGTTTCTAAAGTCTGTAGATTTGGGTGCCTTTCTTATACCCATTTTAGTCTTTGAAGTCACCTTTCTTCAAAGGGGACTCACACCTACTTGTGAAATCCTGCCTTGCCCAGGCAAGGCATCAGACACACAGCAGAGGGTTGGAGCCGGCATTGTCAGAGGCAGGCACAGTCCTTTCAGATGAGAGTGACCACTCCACCCCTCCCTCCTAGCAGAGATGGCTAATCAGGAAATGCAGGTTACACCCCAGCCCCCTTTGTGTCACTGTCTAGTGCGAGGTGAAAAACAACCCAACTGTCAAACTGAACCAGACAGGGAATCCACAAACAAGGCAGAGTCACAAAATGGTTTAAGCAAGAAAATGCTCACTTTCTAAAAATGGCATTTTCAAACGCACAATCTCAAAATCAACTTTACTAAAAGATGTATTTTTTAATTGTGAGTTCAGGGACCCCAAACTCCACATGTCCATCTACTCTCTAGGGGAATCTACGCTTTAATCATATTTAAAGGTAGCCCCCATATTATCCTATGAGAGAGACAGTCCTTGCAACAGTGAAAAACAAATTTAACAATATTTCACTGTCAGGACATTTAAACCACATTACTATATGTCCTACCTTAACCATACACTGCACCCTGCCCTTGGGGCTACCTAGGGCCTACCTTAGGGGTGCCTTACATGTAAGAAAAGGGAAGGTTTAGGCCTGGCAAGTGGGTACACTTGCCAAGTCGAATTTACAGAGTAAAAATACACACACAGACACTGCAGTGGCAGGTGTGAGACATGATTACAGGGTTACTTGTGTGGGTGGCACAACCAGTGCTGCAGGCCCACTAGTAACATTTGATTTACAGGCCCTGGGCACCTCTAGTGCACTTTACTAGGGACTTAACAGTAAAACAAATATGCCAATCATGGAGAACTAATTACGTACATATTTTAAACAGGAGCCCTTGCACTTTAGCACTGGTTAGCAGCGGTAAAGTGCCCAGAGTAACAAAAACAGTAAAATCAGAGTCCAGCACACATCAACAACCTGGGGAACAGAGGCAAAAAGTTAAGGGAGATCACGCCAAGGATGAAAAGTCTAACAGGCACTTACAAGTTAATTCTCCAGGGCATAGGCAGCCCACAGATGGGGGTTCAAGGCAACCCCCAACACCCAGTACCAGCAACACAGGGCCGGTTAGGTGCAGAGGTCAAAGTAGGGCCCAAATAACATAGGCGCCTATGGAGACTGGGGGTGCTCCGGTTCCCGTCTGCTGGCAGGTAAGTACCTGTGTCCTTGGGGAGCAGACCAGGGGTGTTTGTAGAGCACGGGGGGGGTCACAAACAGGCACACAAAATACACCCACAGCGGCACAGGGGCGGCCGGGTGCAGTGTGCAAAGTAGGTGTCGGGTTTGGTATTGAAATCAATGGAGGGACCCTGGGGTCACTCTGGCTATGCAGGCATGGCACAGGTGGGCTTCTCGGGCCAGCCACTGACTGGGCAACGATGAGGGCCACCTGCTGGTCACTCCTGCACCGGTAGCTGGTTCCTCTCAGGCCTGGGGGCTGAGGGTGCAGTGCTTCTTCCAGGCGTCAGGTTCATTGTTCCCGGGCAGTCGCGGTCAGGGGGAGCCTCTGGATTCTCTCTGCAGGTGTCGCGGGGGGGTCCAGGGAGGTAATTTCAGGGTGTCCACGTCGTGGGAGTCTCCTGGGGGTCCTCGCTGTAGTGTTGGTTACTCTGGGCACGAGCCGGGGGCATCGTGTGCAGAGTGATGGGGACTCATGATTCCAGAGTGACTCTGGAGTCCCTTTAAAGATGGTTTCTTCTTTGTAGATTAGACAGAGCCGCTGTCCACAGGAGTTTCTTGGTCCTTTGGGTTGCAGGGTAGAGGTCACTGGTCCCAATGGATGCCTCGCTGTTGCAGTTTTTTTTTAGTCTGGAGACAGGCCTGTAGGGCTGGGGTCAAGTCAGTTGTTGTCTCCGTCATCTGTGCTGGGCTTCCAGGTCAGCAGTCCTTCTTCTTGTTCAGGTCGTCAGGAAATCTGAAATCCTGGGTTCAGGGTTGCCCCTAAATACTAAATTTAGGGGTGTGTAAGGGCTAAAGGACAGTAGTCAATGGCTACTGTCCCTGAGGGTGGCTACACCATCCTTGTGCCTCCTCCCTTTGGGGAGGGGGGCACATCCCTATCCCTATTGGCATAAATCCTCCAAACCAAGAAGGAGGATTTTCTAAGGAGGGGGTCACTTCAGCTCTGGTAACCTTAGGTGTGGACCTGGCTGAGGGGGTGACTTCTCCTTGTTTTTCTCATTATCTCCCCGGACTTGCTGCCGAAACTGGGGGCTGTGTCCGGTGAGTGGGCATCTCCACTAGCTGGAGTGCCCTGGGGCATTGTAACACGAAGCCTGAGCCTTTGAGGCTCACTGCTAGGTGTTACAGTTCCTGCAGGGGGAGGTGTGAAGCACCTCCACCCTGAGCAGGCTTTGTTTCTAGCCTCAGAGAGCACAAAGGCTCTCACCCCATGGGATCAGAAACTTGTCTCAGTGGCAGGTTGGCACAGACCAGTACGTCCTGCATTGAAGGATTGGGTAAAATACAGGGGGCATCTCTAAGATGCCCTCTGTGTGCATTTTGTAATAAATCTAGCACTGGCATCAGTGTGGGTTTATTATTCTGAGAAGTTTAATACCAAACTTTCCAGTATTTAGTGTAGCCATTATGGAGCTGTGGAGTTCGTTTTGACAAACTCCCAGACCATATACTTAATATGGTCACACTGTACTTTCAATGTCTAAGAATGGACTTAGACAGGGTAGTGGCATATTGCTCATGCAATTATGCCCTCACCTGTGGTATAGTGCACCCTGCCTTAGGGCTTTAAGGCCTGCTAGAGGGGTGACTTACATATGCCACAAGCAGCATTTTGTGTGCATGGCATCCTGAGGGGGATGCCTTGTCGACTTTGCCTTTTTCTCCCCACCAAAACACACAATCTGCAATGGCAGTGTGCATGTGGTAGGTGAGGGGTCCCTTAGGGTAGCACAACACATGCTGCAGCCCTTAAGGACCTTCCCTGATCACAGGGCCCTTGGTACCACTGGTACCTTTTACAAGGTCTGGTATCTGTGTGCCAGGGGTGTGCCAATTGTGGAAAAATGGTACATTTTTAGTGAGAGAACACTGGTGCTGGGGCTTGGTTAGCAGGTCCCGGCACACTTCTCAGTGAAGTCAGCATCAATCTGAGGCAAAACTTGGGAGGGGGGGGTAACTCCAACAAGGAGCCATTTTCCTACAGGTGTTCCTCCACAAAAATGCTATACACCTGTTGTTTGGCAAAGATTTGTAAGAAAATGTGACGAGAGGTCCAGAGATCCTCTCTCTGCTTCCCTATCTGATATACTTCTTTTCATTATTTTTCTTGTCCAACAGAGTTCTGCTCTGGGCACTCTGAAAGGCTATCTTACTGCTCTGTCCTCCTTTCTGTGGCTGCCTGATCAACCCTCTCTGTTCAAGTCCCTCTTGTAAATAGGTTTCTTAATGTGATTGGACATAACTTCCCCCTACACCCTCTACCATGCCTCAGTGTGATTTTACCTAGTTCTCACTTACTTTATGTATTTTCCCTTAGAGCCACTTCACAATTGTCCCCTCTGGCTTCTTACCATCAAGGTAGCCTTCTTAGTTGCAATAACATATGTCTGGAGGGTGATTAAGATACAGGCCTTACCATCTAAGTCACCATATCTCACGATATTTCCAGACAAGGTAGTGCTAGGCACCCGTGCCTCTTTCCTTCCTAACGTGGTGACCCCCCATTCCATCTGGGTCAAACTGTCACATTGCCCACCTTCTTTGCTCCCCCACATCTCTCTAAGGAAGAAGAGGGCCCCACCAGCTGGACCCAAAGAGAGTGTTGTCATTCTATCTTGACCGCGCAATTGTTTCAGGTGGACGACCAACTCTTTTTGGGGTATGTGGTAGCAAAGAAAGGTCAGGCAGTACAGAAGCGTACCATTTCATGCTGGGTCATTCTCTATCTTAAGATCTGCTACAAACTGGTTAAGAAGCAGCCTCCTGAGGGCTTGTGAGCCCATTCAACCAGGGGAAAAGCTGCAATCTCGGCATTAGCACATGGAGTCACAGTCCTAGACATCTGTCAGGCAGCAACATGGGCGTCACTGCACCTGTTTGCCAAACACGACTGCCTAGACAGTCAGGTCCGCAGCGACAGACATTTCGCCCGTTCGGTCCTGCAGGATTTTTTAGTCTAAAGACATTGTCCACAGCCCACCACCAGGAGGATATAGCTTCAATATCTAATCAATAGTAAGGAATCTGCAGCTAGAAGTCATTTTCAGATGAACAAGTTACTTACCTTCGGTAACGCATTATCTAGTAGAGACTCTATCCAGCTACAGATTCCTTACACCCACCCATGCCTCCTAGCTCTGCTGGCTTGTTTACTAGGATTAGAGTGAACACTTTTTCAGGGCCCTAGTTTTACCACAAATATTCTGGGTGGCGCCTATGTAGGTGACTGTCATGTCACTTCCGGCGCCCACAATGCCAGCTATGCCACATGGCCTGAATGGAGCCACCCGGCAGCACGCACAAGAGGTATTGCTGAGCAAAAGTTTTCAGATCCAGCCTAACGCCTGGGAAAATCAAAGGTAAGGAATATGCAGCTAGATAGAATCTCTAGCAGATAATGCATTACCAAAGGTAATTAATTTGTTCTTTAGGATGATGGGTATTGGATATGAGATGAAAGATGAGGAATGATAGATTAGTGATAAGAAATGAGATGATGAAGAAGGGATGATGGATGATGAATGGTGGAAGAAGACTCATGGATGATAGCTGATCAGTGAAGAATGATAGATGAAGAATGTGGGAAGAGAAATGTTAGATGAGGCATGATAGATAAGGAGTGGTGGGAGGATTCATTTCTGAGAAGTGATGCATATGGGTCATGGGTATAACATATGAGATCAGGGGGGTGAAATGATGGATGAGGGTTTTTTAAAAACTTGTCTTTATCAGCATTTTCCATACTTAAAACATTAAGAACAACACTTCAGAAAATGGACATCAAAAGAGTGCACCTGGAGCAGACGAATGATAGTTAAGAAGTGAGGTAGTTGGTGAGGTCAGCAGCTGAGGTGTTGTGTGGTGCAAGGGCCTGGAAGTGAGGTCTCAGAATGGGTGTATGGGCTGTTTCTGAAGTCTGATGAATGTGCTGACTAAGGTTAGATGTGGGGTCGGTGTGCTGATGTCAGTTTCCTTTTTTCCTGTACACTGTATTGAGGGAGCTTCTTCATCAAGTTTTCTTTGTGCTACAATGTCTTCACCGAAGAAGTCTGGCTTTAAGCCTTGCAGGGAGTGTGATGGTCATATGTCAGACACTGACCTGCATGAAAAGTTTCTCTGGTGCTTGAGTTCCGATCACAATGTCGGGGATGCTCTTCTTACCAGTGTATGAACCCAAAGGTACTGAAAGAAAGAGAGGCAAAGCTGTTCATGGCAAAGGCCAAAAAGGAGAAGCAGGGTTGTTGAAGATCCAGAACTCCAGAGGAGTCGTTTTCCCATAGAGCTTCGAAATCACACAAGAAGCAGCGTCGCCACAGCTCCCGAGATGCTAGCCCGAGGTCCTTGTCACAGGCTTCCAAGTCTTGATGCCATTCGACCTGGGAAGTAGGCCCCGTCCGTTCTCCTCCGCAACCAAAGTCGCCAGAGGTATTGGCGCCGACTTTGGTTGAAATCTAGACGTCGCCTTCAAGTCCTGCGACGCAGTTCTTTCCTGTTACTCCACAGGAGATGGAGGAGCGAAACTCAGGTCAGGTCCAGCCTCAACAAGAATATCCGGCTTCCCTACTCCTTGGTGTGGATCCTTCTGCCTTTTTAAATGTTTTGTCCAGCATTGTTAACAGGGCAGTGACCTCTGCTGGTGCACCTGTTGGCCCCACAGGTCCATTAGCCTTCAATCTAGGCTTCCCGGCACCGTATAACAGGCTTCTTTTATGCCCTTTTACTGTTTGTCCGACTTCAAGTCATTCAACGCCTACCAGAGGAAAGGTCACGATGTTGGCTCCGGCTTCACCAGCGCCGCAACATACATCCTCGGCGTCAGTTCATTCTTTATCAATGCCGAAATTGGAGTCCAGGTTAAGGTCAAGGCGAGAGGCATTGAGACTCTTGGAGAAAGAGCAATACCTAGAGGAACATCAGGATTTGGAGGAAGTAGAAATCTCTTTAAATGTTCATGGTTTTGAAGGGATTGAGGGGGCAAGTGGTCTGGACACCTCCCCGGAGTGGGAATCGCTATCTCCTCGAGGTATTCAGCCTCCAGAAGTAACTTCTTATCACAGTGTGATCAGGAAAGCTGCTGATCTTTTGAAGTTACCATTGGCATCATCGGGGCTAAAGTCCAACATATTGAAAGAGTTTCTCTACTCCTCCTCAGCTACATCAGAACCTTTTCCTCCATTTAATGGGGCATTGTTGGATCCGGTTCTGGATTTGTGGCAGAAGCCTGTAACTTCTCCGGCTGTGTCCAAGGTCATTGCTAGGAGACATACGGCTGCACCTGGTGACCCGCAATTCCTCAGCCACGATCCGACACCTGAAAGTCTGGTGACAACCAGGCTTCTTGTTTTGCTAAATCGGCTCCTTCCCTACAAGTCCTGCAGATAGGGTGTTGAAACGTATGGAACAGTCTGCCAAAAAGGTGTTTTCCTCATGTAGCATGACATTAAAATCTGTAAAGGCTACAAGTGTCTTGGGCAGATACATTCATTTGCTGATGGACTCTGCTGTGGAAGTGGTTCCTAAGCTACCTCAGGAAGTGCAGGAGCATTTTAAAGAGTTGTTGCAAGACAGTCAGGCAGCGGCTAAGCAGGTCATCCAATCTGGCTTGGACACTGAGGTTCTGTTGCCACGGCCATGGGTACATAGGTGGCCAGCAGAAGGCATGCATGGTTAAGGGGATCAGGGTTTTCCCTGATGTTCAGTCCCACTCAATGGATCTCCATTTTGATGGATCGAGATTATTTGGAGAGAAGGCTGACTCTGCACTTTAGAGATTGAAGGAGAGTAAGGCCACGGCTAAGTCTCTGGATCTCCAATCTCTCTCCTCGGCCTATGGATCTTTCAGAAGATTTAGGAGTTTGGATGCTGCTCCTCCTTTTGTGGGAGGCAGCAGCTCCAAGGACAACAATCTGCTGACCACCTCTTTGGGTCGTACAGGGGTCGGGGAAGACTTAGGCCGCGTGGTGCCGCCTACCAGCCTTCCTCCTCCTCCACTTCATCTTCCGCTGGAAACCTGTCAGGAAAGTAGCCCTAGTTCTCTCCCCTATCAGCAGCATGTGTTGCCCATAGGGAGAAGGTTAATTAATTTTCTTCAAGAGTCGGAGTCAATAACATCAGACTCATGGGTGTTGAGCATTGAAGGAAATTGGTATGCCCTTCCCTTCCCTCCCCAGCATTCTTTTTCTTCAGAGGATCACCTGCTGTTGCTTCAGCAGAAGGTACAAAATCTGCTGTTAAAGGGCGCAGTGGAGTTGTTGCCGGAGCAGGAAAGGGGTCAGGGATGTTATTCAAGATATTTCCTGATCCCCAAGAAAGATGGTCGTTTGAGGCCCATCCTAGACCTGAGGACTTTGAACTGGTACCTCAAACAGGAGAGGTTCAAAATGCTGACCCTAGCTCAGGTGCTTCTGACGCTGGAAAAGGAAGATTGGATGGTTTCTATCGACTTGCACAATGCTTAATTTCACATCTCCATCCTGCAGTCGCACAGGAAGTATATCCGGTTCATGGTAGGGTTGCGGCACTACAAGTTTGTGGTCCTTCCTTTTGGTCTTACTTCCGGACCTCTAGTCTTTACAAAGGTGATGGCAGGGGTTGCAGCGCATCTCGGAAGGAAGGAAATTTCGGTATTCCCTTACCTGGACGATTGGCTGCTCAAAGCCAAGACTCCAGAGTTAGTATTGCACCATTTGCAACCCAGTTGTTGTTCAACCTGAGCTTTTCATTGAATTGTGCCCAAATCTCACCTGGAGCCCTCTCACTGCCTCCTGTTCATAGGACCAGTACTAGACACAACATTGAGTCATGCATTCCACCATTTTCAGATGATTCTGTATATTTAGGCTATGATTCCAATGTTTCAGGATGGAGCGTTTGTTCCAGTCAAAAGGTCCTACGCCTGCTCGGTCTGATCGCTTCCTATATTCTGCTGGTCACTCATGCACGTTGACACATTAGGGCTCTCCAGGGGTGCCTTTGCAACAGTGGTTTCAACACAGCGGGGATATCAAGAAATCCATACAGTCTCCAGAGACACTGCAGTGGATCTTCTATGGTGGAGTGTGGACAGCAACCTACCACAGGGGAGGCCGTTTGGTCTTCCACCTCTGGTGACCACAGTTATAACGGATGCTTCCACTCTAGGTTGGGGAGCACATCTGGGGGATCTGGAGATCAAAGGGGCTGGGTCTCCAGTGAAACAGTTGTTTCACATAAAGCTGTTACGGGTGATGCATCTGGCTCTCAAGGCCTTCCTTCCTTCCATTCGTGGTCAGTTGGTTCAAGTCTTATCGTACAACGCTACTGCAATGAGATACATCAACAAGCAGAAGGGAGTAGGGTTGTATCTTCTCTGCAGAAAGCCTTTACAACTCTGGTCCTGGGCTAAAGACCATCAGATTTGCATGGTAGCAACCCAATATTTGGCCAGTGTTCTCAATGTACGTGTGGACAGTATCAGCTGGCAATTTTCAGCCGACCATGAGTGGCGTCTCCATCTGGAGGTGGTTCTTCACGTCTTCCAGTTGTGGGGGACGCCTCAGATAGACCTGTTTGCCACTCACGAGAATGTGCACTGTCTGTCCTTCTGCAGCCTCCAGTTTCCAATACTCGGAGCATTAGAGGGCCCTGTTTAAGTTGAACTGGAGCAACCAGCTTCTTTATGCATTTCTCTCCATACCCTTGATTCCCCAGGTTCTGAGGAAGATTCGCCAAGACCAGGGCCAGTCATATAATAGCCCTGAATTGGCCAAGAAGGGTGTGGTATACAGACCTCCTTCAGCTCTTGATGTGCCCTCTGCTTTGTCTCCCTCACAGGGCAGACCTCCTGCCGTAGTCTCAGGGGCAGGTTCTACACCCCCCACCTCCAGAGCCGGCACCTACATATCTGGAGATTGAACAGGGCAACCTGAATTCCTTTTCTCTCTCCCCCCAGAAGTGGTGGATGTTATTTTATCGACCAGGTGACACTCCACCAACACTGTTTATGCTGGTAGATGGGCCGAGTTTGTTAAATGGTATGAGGAGGACACATTGAACCTTTAAAGGCTTATTTGTCCAGAGATTTACATTTTGCTCTTTCCTTGCACAACAAGGTTGTGCAGTTGCGATAGTGAAGGTCTATCTGTCTGCACTGTCGACATTTATTTGTTTGCCTGATCAGCCCTCTTTATTTAAGTCCCTCATAGTTGTAAGGTTTCTTAAGGGTTTGACTAATAGGGTTCCTCCCACTCCGTTTATAATGCCTCAGTGGAATTTAAATTTATTTTTAACGTACCTGTTGAGTACACCATTTGAACCATTGCATAGTTGCCCGTTGAGACTCCTCACATTTAAAACTGTTTTTCTTATAGCAATCATGTCGGCTAGACATGTTAGTGAACTGCAACCTCTAAGTGAAAATCCCCGTTTACCACTTTTCATGCTAACAAAGTGGTTTTAAGAACCAAGGCAGCTTTCCTACCAAAGGTGGTGACTCCTTTTCATTTAGGGTAGTCCATCACCCTTCTCCCCTTCCCTCTAAGGAGGAGGAAAGGCTGCATTGTCTGGATCCAAAGAGAGTGCTGAGCTTCTGTGTGGGCAGGACGAGAGACTTCAGGACCGATGATCAGCTTTTTGTTGGTTACGTGGGCAAGATGAAAGGCAAAGCCGTCCATAAAAGAACGCTATCAAGGTGGGTCATTCTTTGCATTCAAATATAATATTCACTGGCAAAGAAGGATCCTCCTGAGGGCATTAGAGCTCATTCAACCAGAGCTAAGTCTGCTACTTCTGCTTTGGCTAGAAGTGTCCCTGCTGGAGATATTTGCAAAGCAACAACTTGGACTTCCCTCCCCCATTTTTCGCAAAGCATTACTGCTATTACATGGAAGTGAGGAGGGACAGTCATTTTGCCCATTCAGTGTTGCAGGAATTCTTGGTATAGCCAAACAGGCACCCACCTCCGAGTGCGGGACTGCTTTGGGACTCTATTCAAAAGGTTAGTAATCCACAGGTAGATGTGTCCATCACAAGAACAAGTTACTTACCTTCAGTAACACTTTTTCTGGTGGATACAGTATCTACCTGTGGATTCCTCACGGTCCCACCCGCCTCCCTGTAGCCTGTCTGGTATGCAAGAAAGTTGTAAACTGTATATATATTGTAAATCTGTCTTTCTGGCAAGTTGTACCGCATATATGTATGTACAGAATATATATTTATAAATGGATGTTTTTAGGTAAATTATTGTGTTGAGTTCCAAGTGAGTGAAACTGACATCAGCACGCTGGTGAGGACTTCTTATGGCTCTGATGACGTCAGACGGAGTTGCGGGTGGAGCCGTCCCATTATGACATCCTTGTCGATGTGGAGAGCTAGAAAAAAAAGATTTCCGCTGAATGCTGGTGCATTGGGAGAATTCAAAAGGTGAGGAATCCACAGGTAGATACTGTATCCACCAGAAAAAGCTTTACCGAAGGTAAGTAACTTGTTCATTTCTGCAGTACGGTGCATTCCTGTCCTTTATCCTGCACTGGCTCCGTTTCAGCAGCCTAGCGCCAATGCAGGCATCCTTGCACCATGGTTCAAGGGGTCCTGTGTTGCCCATAGGATTGTTTTTGTGCAGGAAAGGCCTCCTTGCTACAGAAAAACAATCCTAGGAGGCTTTTTCCTCTTTCCATGTGTGCTGCAGAATACAGCACACATGGAAAGAGGAAAAAATGAGGAGAAATAAAAGTATTTCTCCTTGTTACGCCTCACCTCGGAAGGCATAAGGTTTTGCCGCATCCCCAGGTTTGTGTGGTTTTGTAAATCTGGGGAATCTTCAAAAAACATTGGTGTTGCGTGGGAACACCCACCGCAATGCCCATGAAATGCTGAGCGCACTGTAGGGAGACGCAGCGATTTACGCTGCCTCATCTTACTCCATATCTGTGAGGTCATTCAAAGCCACACAAAGTGACCTTGCGTGGCCTGATAGATTTAATTTTGTAATCTGCGCTTTCAGAGCATCACAAACAAGCATTTGCAATTCAATAGGTCTCACATTTGCTTGAGTTAGAGCTATTGGCATTGTAAATTCATAACTGGATTTTTCTTGCTACATTAATTGGTTGGCCTGAATTATGGTCATAATTGTAATCAGGAGAGATTATTAAAGCATATACAGTTATCATTTAAACCTTTATCAGGACTAAACATTTGACGTTACACTGTAGTGCTCAAAACAGCCCCTTCAGAGCACCATAACAAAAATATAATTTATAAGAAGCATGGTCATGTAATCATATAATTAGCCTCTAGAAGCACTAACCCCATGAAAAAAACAAGAAAAAAGTATGCAGGGGCATATTTATATTCCGTTTGCGCCGACTGTGCGTCAAAAATTTTGACGCACAATCAGCGCAAACGTTGCCCCATATTTAAAGACTGACGCCCGAGCCGGCGCAAGGGAAAATTCCGCTATGTGCGTCAGTTTCTGGATGCGGCAACCCGCCCTGCGTTAATGACATGCAGGGTAGGCGTTCCCGTCCAAAAAACGACGCACACAGCCGTGCGTCGTATTTATGCTTCCGGGCAAAAATGACTCCCGGCCGGGAGGCGGAGCAAAAAAATTACGCAAAGCACGAATAGCGTCAAAATTTAACGCCTGGGTCAGGGCAGGCGTTAAAATGGGGCAAACACACCTGTATTTAATCAGAACACACAGAACAAACAACAGAGCAGCAGAGCAGCAACAGAGAGACATGGAGGTGATTTTCATTCAGCGTGCACGTAGACGCAGAGCCCTGCAGCAACAACAGCAGCTACAACAACAACAGCAGGGACCCCAAAGGCAGCGCAGAAGGCAGGAGAGGATATTCCGCCCCAGAACAACCCTGCATGGCCTCAGGGAACGGGACATCATCCAGAGGTACCGGTTGAACTGGCAGGCCATTCAGCAGCTGCTGAGAAATATTGAACAGCAGTTGGCCCCCACTTTAGTGGCACCTGCACTATCCCAACAGAAACAAAGCTGCTTGCCGTACTTCACCTGCTGGCAAGTGGCTCGCTTCAGACAACTGGTGCCCTGGTTGGTGGAATATCCCAACCATCATTCTCTGCATTCCTGCCAAAAGTACTGGATGCCATCATTCGCCTGACACCCCGCCACATCTGCTTCCCTAACACACTGCAGAAGCAGCAGGAAACTAAACAGGGGTTCTACGCCATCAGTGGCTTCCCGCACGTCCTTGGTGCAATCGACTGCACACACATACGCCTTGTGCCACCTGCTGCGAGTGAACACCTCTACCGCAACAGGAAGCACACACATTCAATCAACGTGCAGGCCATAGTCGATCACCAAGGATTGATCAGCAACATTGTGGCTAAATATCCTGGGAGTGTACATGACGCATTCATCTTCCGTCACTCTACCATCAACCAACACTTCCAGGATGGACTGTATGGCAATGGACTACTTGTTGGTAAGTACAAAAATCCTACTTATATACACACTGCACAGCAACCCTCTAGGACAAACAACACATACACCACAATAGCAAAACCTAGCCAGGAACACACTGAGGTACTCACATCACTAGCCATGTTTCAGAAGTCACCATTGAACCTGTCACACATTGGAATTTACTCTACAGCTTAATGTGAAGACCTTAATGAGTGTGGTAGCCTAAATGTCACCTTGCAAATTGTAAGTGTCACAATAACCTGTACACTAATACATTGCATAAGTTTTAAGGTATGGGATGTCCTGGGTACTTTCACATGAACGTGTTAACTACACTTTCATGTTTCAACTCTGCATGGAACTATCATCTCACCCCCAGTGAAGACACACGGACACCTGTATGACAAGTCACAATGCTAGGGAGGGCACACTGTACTCAAAAAACAAATACATACTGCTGACAAACGGTTAGCCAACAAACACTTGCTCAGCCAAGGAAAAAAACTCCATGCAAAAGTTTTCACCAACAACTATAGGTTGTCACATTAGTACACAAAAGAGTCACAGACAACACAAGACAACTACTGCCATCAAAGATCTGTACAACAGTGCCTCCTACATCTAATTGATCCCATTCTGTGTTTTTCTTTCAGCTGATCAGGGGTATGGCATCCAGCCTTGGATAATGACACCATTTGTGAACCCAAATACTGCTGCAGAGCGGGCATACAATGACGCCCACAAGAGGACACGCTGCATTGTTGAGCGGACCTTTGGGATCTTAAAGTCAAGGTTCCGCTGCCTTGACATAACTGGCGGTAGCCTACTCTATTCCCCAGAGATGGTCTGTAAGATCACACTCACTTGTGCCATATTGTACAATATTTGTGTAAAAAGGAACATTCCCCTCCTTGAACCGGACCCATACATGCCTGAGGATGACGAAGAGGAGGATGCTGGCCTGCAACAGGAGGGGGAACAACCTAACACGGCAGCAGGAGTGCGTAGGCGCCAACAGCTTGTCAATAATTTTTTTTCATAATTTCTTATAACAACACTTATTGCACAATTGTAAATAAACACAGATAAAAAACACCACATCTTGCTTTGGCCTATGCATTTCTGACCACCTTTAGTTTGAAATTGCTGAAGAAGAATGTCGTCTCATTGAGCAAGAATGCTATAACAATCATCACACCAAAACAAAACATCACAAATGTATGCACAGAGGGTAGGATGTTACATGATACATTACCATCCACAGAGGCCAACAGGAGTACAAATGTGGCAATGACACATGCCTGATCCAGACACCTGAGACAGTCTCTCACCCAGCCCAAAAATGTAGATCATTTGAAAGTCTCATCACACGTGTTCAGAGACAGGGTGGGACCATCCATGTGTACGTGACCATGTCCTCAATGGCTTCTCTCAAGTGTTTGATATGAGAAATACCCAATTGGAACAACATTAGCTGCCACTAACTCATGAGGAGACCTTGAAGTTACAGTGACAACATACACCCAGACAGGTGATAGTGGATCCACATTCCCACACACATATACACATATGTCATCCAATCAACCAAATATTTGAAAGCAGCCCATCACAGTAGTGTCCCAGTTTGAACCTAGCAGGAAGAATGTAACATGCCACTAAACCAGGTAATGCAGAAAGGGCCACAGATATCAACAAAATATTTGTCATCAGCACATGAGGAACGCTGAGATTTTGCAAACATAGTCATTGGAAAACGGTATGCCAGATTGCTCCAAATCATCAATAGTGCAAACGTCAAATGGGCTAATGAGATGAATGAATGGTTAACAGTGATTCATACCATATGGCCTTACATTAGCCTGCTGCTGCAGGTTTTGCATAACAGAATAAATAAAAGCCATGGATAAATTAGCAAATCTGGATGGGCAAACCCTAGGGTGCTGGGGGCCTAAGTCCACCTCTACCGCCCCCCAAATATACAAGAATCTTGTACTTGTGAACTAAACACATGCATAAGGCACATGTGTGGGCTACATGTCAAAAGTAAAACAAAAATCAGAAACTCAAATTCATAATAGGACATGGTTAGCCCCATAAAAACTGTAAGTGACTATTGCACTCCCTGTTCGGACTATAGATAAAAGCATCACCATCATAATTGTGGACACATTTTCGAGAATGAATACATCATGGTATCCCATCCATCATTTCAAAATAGCCATCAGCAATTACCCAAAATATGTGTACAAATATGGTTAATACATTATTTAACGTATCATAAATATTACAGTGTGAATGCCTTCTATACATACAATAACGGACATGTGTCATAGCTAACCACAAATGTGTATCACATAGCACCATTTGGCCATGACAAATCTCCTTCCCCAAGTTTAAAAAATGAAGACATAATTTAAAAATTGCTCAAATTTCCACGCATACAGCATGGGCGTCCTAATTTTTTCACGTACAGGAGTGCACAGAATGCAGAGTCAAATATGAATTTTCATAAATGTTTCTCATATTTAGCCATGAAATTATGATTTACATTTCACATTTTTTGACTCTGCATTCTGTGCACTCCTGTACGTGGAAAAAATATGACGCCCATGCTGTATGCGTGGTAATTTTGACGCAACATGGACAATATGTTGGACATGTCATGTACCTTATTAATTTATTAATATTCATATCATATTTTTTGACTCTGCATTCTGTGCACTCCTGTACGTGGAAAAAATATGACGCCCATGCTGTATGCGTGGTAATTTTGACGCAACATGGACAATATGTTGGACATGTCATGTACCTTATTAATTTATTAATATTCATATCATATTTTTTGACTCTGCATTCTGTGCACTCCTGTACGTGGAAAAAATATGACGCCCATGCTGTATGCGTGGTAATTTTGACGCAACATGGACAATATGTTGGACATGTCATGTACCTTATTAATTTATTAATATTCATATCATATTTTTTGACTCTGCATTCTGTGCACTCCTGTACGTGGAAAAAATATGACGCCCATGCTGTATGCGTGGTAATTTTGACGCAACATGGACAATATGGTGGACATGTCATGTACCTTATTAATTTATTAATATTCATATCATATTTTTTGACTCTGCATTCTGTGCACTCCTGTACGTTGAAAAAATATGACGCCCATGCTGTATGCGTGGTAATTTTCGCGCAACATGGACAATATGTTGGACATGTCATGTACCTTATTAATTTATTAATATTCATATCATATTTTTTGACTCTGCATTCTGTGCACTCCTGTACGTGGAAAAAATTAGACGCCCATGCTGTATGCGTGGTAATTTTGACGCAACATGGACAATATGTTGGACATGTCATGTACCTTATTAATTTATTAATATTCATATCATATTTTTTGACTCTGCATTCTGTGCACTCCTGTACGTGGAAAAAATATGACGCCCATGCTGTATGCGTGGTAATTTTGACGCAATATGGACAATATGGTGGACATGTCATGTACCTTATTAATTTATTAATATTCATATCATATTTTTTGACTCTGCATTCTGTGCACTCCTGTACGTGGAAAAAATATGACGCCCATGCTGTATGCGTGGTAATTTTGACGCAACATGGACAATATGGTGGACATGTCATGTACCTTATTAATTTATTAATATTCATATCATATTTTTTGACTCTGCATTCTGTGCACTCCTGTACGTTGAAAAAATATGACGCCCATGCTGTATGCGTGGTAAATTTGACGCAACATGGACAATATGGTGGACATGTCATGTACCTTATTAATTTATTAATATTCATATCATATTTTTTGACTCTGCATTCTGTGCAATATTATGCGTCAAAAAAAATGACGCACATTGTGTATGCGTGAAAATATGACGCATAACGGGAAAATAAAAACGGTGGCCATTTTATGCAGGAAGTGATGTAATAGGATATCCTGTTTACTAAATCTGTACTGGGAGTTAACTTTCACTTTCACTTTGCAGTCTCAGATTTATCTAGACTGTGTGGTTGTGTGAAAGGTGTTGTCCTGTGTTTAACTGCTTTTGTGTCCTGTGTACCTTGTATTTTGTCTTTTTGTGATCCTAGTCTTGTTGCCTAATATTGTCTCAGTCTGTTTAGTCTAGTTTTGTCCAATCTTGTTTTTGTTTGTATTGTCTGTGGGAGTCTGTTCTGGGTAGTATAACTTTGGGGTTAGTTGGGCTATTTTTCTTATTTTTCTTTTTCCTTCACTACTCTACCTTTCCCCATTTCCCACTTTTACTTGTTTATTTAATTTTGCTCATTTTATTCTATTAATATGTCAGGTAGGCCTCGCCTTTCCAGGATGGGTGAGGATGAATTGGGGGGATTCATTTGGCTAGTTTGCCATTTCCTCCCACTCATGCTGGAGGCTGGGGGCCGTGTGATGCAGGGGTATCACACGGAGGCACGGAAAGTCCGGTGGGGGAAGGTGCGCCATCACCTGGTCCGGGTGTATGGGTGCATGCGGAATGACCATCAATTAAAGCACCGCTGGGCAGATCTGATATCCAGGGATCAGGACCTGCTGGACCACCTGGGAATCAGGATTGGTGGCCATGTTGGTGAGTACAAATTAATTACATGTGAATAATTGAAAGCTGTGTGGGGACATGTGATGATTGTTACCCAATCTGCTTGATAAGTAGCTGACTGTGTGTAATGCTAGGGAAACCTAGGCCCATATTTATACATTTCTATCCCCGATTTCGCGCCACATTTTCACGCAAAAACGGCGCCTACTTACGAAATAGAATTGTATTTTGCTAGTTTGCGCCGTCTCTGCGTCAAAAAATTATGCAAATGCGGCGCTACAAAAGTATAAATATGTGCCCTAATTTGTATTTGTTGCACAATGTGTAGGAAGACCAATGCTAGCAGTCAGATGGCTCATGTTTTCAACACATACCAGATGCCTGTAGCTGTATGTAATGTAGTGTTGCATTTGTGTCAGACAAGCGACACGTTAATGCCTCTATTTGAACTCTACAGGTCATATTGGCCAGTGAGTAAGTCATGTAGAAACAACATACCTACATATGTTGACGCCATAGCTAGACAGAAAATTTGAAACCCATGATGATGCTATAAATGTGTGTTGCCTTCACGTCACATGAAGTTAGATATGTTGTCCACGCATATGTCACATGTGTGTCTGGTTGCTGTGTGTTGAACATGTCCACCTAGCCTGTTTGATTGTGAGGGGTCATGCAGTCCTCAAGTAACCAGCTTTTGGATGTATCTCTGGGATGCACATGCTGAGATGTATGGAAGACATTATTGTTTGGGCATACTAATGGAGGGGTATCTTTGACAACACCTGACTGTCCTGGCCACTGCATGTGTGTAGTAGGGTGTGTAACTGTAGCAGGAGACTCATCCAATGTTAATGTTGGATAAAAATTCATCCATGAAGTATGAGCATGTGGGAAAGTGCATCATTACCATGTCATATTCACACAGTGTCATAGTAACTGCAATTATTTGTCAGTGCACCGAGTCTGAGTATATTCTTCCTTTCATGCTTTACAGGTGGACCAGCACCGTACACCGTGGGAGAGGTGGCACATTTTGAGGACCCCGATACCTACAGTGAGTGTGGCCTGAGTGCTATTTTAATTGCTTGCTAGTGATGCATGATGGACTACTGTGTGTTCAACAGAATTCATGATTTGATGCGCTGGCCGTTCATTGGCATTGTTGCTTTAGTGGGATATCAAATAGCACTTCTGTTTCTGTAAACCAATATTTAGCCATCTCTCAGATTTAGGGGCTGTAGGTCATTCCAGTTGGGCCGCAATGGGGAATGGGATGAGTCATTTGGAATACACTGGTTAATGTAAGACTTGCTCAGGGACTTGGCATGAACTGAGTCTGCATATCAGACTGACATTCTCCCATATAGCTTTGGCAAATGGCTTTGATGAAATGTGCATCTTCCTAGTTGAGGATGGACTGTGTACACTGTAGGTTGGATCTTCCGGGGGCATGTACTTCCACAAGGTGAACTAGAAGTGTGTGTGACTTGAGTGCAATGGCCTAGGTGTTCTGTCGACCCATGATGATGGGTGTTCTTGCTCCTCTGTGTGTGTTGTAAAACATGCCTCACTGATAGTATATGATGTTGGCCAAAGTCATAGCATTTTGACATGTGTGGACCTTGGATGTGACAATGTTTGGCTGACTCCAACGTGTTGCTAGCCCTTCATAGGTGTTGTGTGTGAAGGCATATACTTGTTGAACTTTCGATACACTCCTGGGTGTGCATTGAACATGGGATTGTTGGTTGTTCTTCCCACACCACCCTCAAAGACTGCCATGTTAATGTGAAACAGGGTACCTAGGACTGTAGCAACCAGTATTTTACACGTACTTGTGACCTTTTGCGACTTGATTTAGAACCTAGGGCCAGATGTAGCAAACTGTTTACAAGTTGCAAATGGCATAAATTGCTCTTTGTGAGTTGCAAACGTCTGTTTGCTATGCAGAAATGTATTTTGTGATTCTGAACATACTTGCAAAATGCATTTCCAACTCGCAAATAGGAAGGGGTTTTCCCGTCCTATTTGCGACTCGCAGTGGTATGCAATTCCATTTGCAACCGAGTACGTGGTCGCAAAGGGAGTCGCAGTTACCATCCACTTGAAGTGGATGGTAACCCACTTGCTAACTGGAAGGGGTCCCCATAGGAACCCTTCCCCTTTGTGAGTGGACCTAAAAAATTTTTACAAAACAGCCAGTGGTCCAAGGGACCACTACCTGCCCTGAAATAATCCAAGATTGAAGACTTTTTTTTTTTTTTTCTAAGTGCAGCTCGTTTTCCTTTCAGGTAAACGGCCTACACTTGGGAAAAAATAACCAGCTTTATTTAAAAGCAGTCACGGCCATGGAGGTCTGCTGTTCCCAGCAGGCCTCCATCCCCGTGAGTGCCCACAGTCGGGGGCGCAACTTGGGACCCACCTCATTGATGTTAATGAGGTCGGTCTTAGCGACCCCATAGCAACTCGCAGACGGTGTCGGAGACACCGTTCTGCATAGCAAATTGCAAGTCGCAATTTTCCATCTTCCTACATCTGGCCCCTAGTGTACACATTCGGTTATGGCCCATGGGTTCAATATTAGCACACAACAAATTACAAATGGCATTGAGTAAGGATTGTGATAGTTATCACATAGAGTGACATATGTAGTGAAGTCAGTATGCGGAAGAGGTGCAGCCATAATGTCAGATGCCTGAGGTATAATTTAGATGAGTAGTTTAGGGTGATGTCATCCATCATGTAGAGACATGGATATGCTAGGTGTGATATGCCCTTATGTATGCAGGCTTCACATGTACTTCCTCTGAGCCTTTCAGTGAACTATGTTGTGACAATTGCTGCAACCAATACATTTCTAGTAATGTACAAATAACCCATTGTGCTATTCCACCCAATGCAATTCCAAAGGTAAATATTTGCCTTTTCTCTTCACAGTTGCAAACATGAGTGCCGCAGATCGACACCATTTTGAGAGGCGTGCCATGAGATACAGGCACATCCTGCAGGTGCAGTGTGGGTACCGGAGGATGGCCCGCAAATATCATTCGGATCGGGCCTCCGGGGCGTGGTGGGCCACACCACAGGCTCCGCCTACATTGCCAACAACAGCCACCAACACCACATCCACCAGGTCTCACCAAGTGGCCCCAGCAACGTCGGGAACAATAGACCCTGGCTCTTCCTCCAGACCTGGACCCAGCCGTGTTGTAATACCAGGACAGTCCAGTGGGCAACAAACTCCTGGCACAACCTCAACCTCAGCCGGCACACAAACAACTTCAGCCCCTCCTGTGGACCCAGCCGCCTTCCTGGCATTAAGTAGAAAATTGGACAAGCTTGTCAATAAGGTGGACAACCTGAGCCAGGATGTGGCCTATATTAAAAAAAGGGTCAGCTCCATCAGGCGGACCCTACGGAGGGCGAACCTGTAGGACTTTTGCCCTGTTGAACTTTTACCCCTCCCCTCTCTCCTCTTTCCTATTTTCTACTGTTAGTTTGGTTTTGGGGATTAGTATTAGGTAAGTATAGGTAATTAGCTTAGTTAGTGTTAGGGAAGAGGGTAGGGGGTCCTTATTCTTTCTATCTTTATTTTTTGTGTGGGTGGGTGGGTGGGGGGCAATGTTGGGATTCCTGTTTAAAAAAAAAAATATATATATATATAAAATATACAAAAAATTACAAAAAAAGATATGTTTGTTTAGGATAGTATAGTATGTGTGTAGGTTAGTAAGTGTTGTCCTGCATGTGTCCTGTCTCATAATGGTGGGTGGGGGGTTGATGTTTAGATCGTTTCGTTACATGTGTAGAGTAAGTTTAGCTTAGGTTAGTTAGGGACAGTTGTGGGTTAGTAATAGTCAGGTTAGATTAGTGTAGGTTTACCTTTCCCTTAGTTGCCTCTTGTGTTACTCAATAGAAATAAATATATAGTTAACCCTTTACATGATGCGTTAGGTGCTACTTTATCATGTCCTTGACATCAGTGTAGCTGAATGTTTTAGTATGACATTTGTGTCCTATGCTCGCCATCCCCAGGAAATTGAGGTTTCACATGCCAGCTACCCGTGTGCTAACTTGGTAAGTATCCACCATTTGAGAGAACCACCATTGGTAGTTTGCATTGATCACCAAGGTTCTGTGTTGGTATGTATCCTACTTCACAAAGAGTGCTTCCAGACTTATTATTGTGGGTAAATTGATAGGTCGGACTGCAGTGTGAAGTTCAGGGAGATCTTTGTAGATGAGGAGTTGTTCACACTCTTGTCTTGTTGCTTTCATTGCTGACCTACATCATGTGTGTACTAATTCTGCATGACTTTCCTTCATGGAAGTATACTCCGAATGAGTGATTGATGCAGTGTAATTTGTTAATGTTTCATTACATTTTGCGGCATAATTTCTTATTTTAGTATTGCATGGTGCCTACATTTCTCAGCCACCATTAGTTGTTTAGAATAGCTATAGATGGTGCAACATCCTGTCCAACACAGCATGATTGTGTGTGCTTAGTCCCTTCATCAGTTATTTTCCTCAGTATGGTACGGCTATGACGCATTCCTGGCCACTGCACAGATGTTTCAGAATACATGATATCAGGACAGTAGTATTGACAATCTACATGGTTGCCACACAGGCACTTTCGAGTTATGTACTGCACAGTTGAAGTGTGAAATAACACAGAGACATAATAGGTGTGCAAGTGCTATTTATTTATAGGTGCTGTAGTGCAAAATGTCCATTCACCATGTTTGCTGGGTCCGTTCTGGTGCATTCTTACATGGTGATCCTACAGAAGGGGTGTGGATGATGCTCCTGACATGCTGGGGTGATGTCACAGACAGTGCAGAGGGACAGGAATTGGCAAATAGTAGGAGAGAGACATTCACTGGCAATGGGGACAAGTCATACAGTGGATTGCAGAACAGTCATTGAGTGTAGTTGTAGTGAGACTGGCATTTGACAAAACGTAGGACCTTGGTCAAAGTAGGCCATGGTGCAGGGACTAGTGCTTCCGGGTACTCTTCCGTGAGAATGTTATCTGTTCCATGTCTTCTTCTTCTGATGTGTGTGTTCCCTGGTTTGTCCTTGTTGTTGTTGGCTGTGAAGGGGCAACACACACCTCAGTGTTAGAAGACATGGAGGCAGACATCCCGGGGGCTGCTCCCTGTGGAGTTATGAAGGGCAGTACTGCAGCAAGGAGGGCCTGCTGGTTTTTGAGAATGGCAGCCACATCACGATGGTAGGCAGCCAGGTCGGCCCTGAGGGGTTCTATGTTGCATTCGTGCACACGTTGACTGGATTGCAGTTGTAGGTGTTGTGTCAACTGGATGACAGCTGTGCAGATTTCCTTCTGTGTTTTGGCAAGTTCCTGCAAGATAGATGTTCGGGCTTGCATAGTAGCTGCCTGATCAGCAGAAGACATCATGCACGAACGCACCCCCTCAAGGCTGGCTGCCATAGTTTGCATCCCCACCCGCACCTCCTTGGCCAGCTCCCGCTGTACCCCAACGACGGTTCTTTCGAAGCTGGTGCCAGTGTCGTCAGAGTCCTCAGCTGTGTTGGAGCTGGCAGGTCTTACAATTGGGGTGGCGGGTGGTTCTACTGTGGTGGCTGCTTCTTCTGTGCTCCTCCTTGTGACTGAAGGTGGGGTTTGGAGGCTTTCATGGACCATTTGGATGGTCTCCTGTGGAATGTTCATGGGCTCGTCATCCATGTCATCAGGGAAATCAGGGACAGGCATATCGGCAGGAGATCCATGTTCCTCTGCAATGAATCAGGGTACAATTAGTGTGTCTGTGTTGTGACAATTTTGCACTAAGATACAAGCCTTTGGATGCCTTAACTTTGTGCTCTGTTTTTGTCTTGGTATCTGCTGTCCTTCATATGGGCATTGTTGTAGGCCTATGGCCCACCTGTGTGTCACATGTATGATATAGAGCTATCAGACTTGTCTGCCTATTCGCCTCTAGGTGTTGCTTTGTAAAAAATTAGGAATAGGCATGTTTTTGTCCTACTCCTCCCTCCGTGTTTAACTATTCTTATGGAGGGACATTTTGTTGGGTGGGCTCTCATTATCCTACATGAGATTACTGGCTTTCTAGGCAGCAGGATAGCTAATGGTGTGGGGGACTAAGTCTGACACACTTGTAATTAACTCTGTCACCCTGATTCTTTCTTTTTGCTCTGGCTAACTAGCAGTGCCTCTGGTCTCCCACAGCAAAGGAATGATTAGACATCCGAGCGCATGACATCTTTGGAACTTCTCAGGGAAGTCGTGGTCACTCAGATCCTACACAATTCTCTCTTTTCCAGTATGTTCTCATACACAAATGACAAAGACAGTATTTGTTTTATATGATGATTTCATTGTACAACTGACTTGTAGATATTTAGGTGTGAGCCACAATAACCCAAACAATACAAACTGTTAGAATTGAAATAGTCAGCAGGAGAGTAAAACATTAGTACAAAGCTATCATGATGCCTAACTGTTTCTACTATCCCTCTGCTTGTTCTATTTATAGCACAGCATGTTAAGCTTCGAGCTTGCCTGCCTGAATCACTGGGGAGACATCATCCCATATATAAGAGCAATGGCCTGTGATCTGGTTCTGCATCTGCAGCAAGGCAGGCAGCGTCTAGTTGTGGTTCTCTGTTTGGAAACTCCCTCTTGCGTGTCTTGGGACAAGGAAGTGATTTTATAAGTAATATGTCATCGTGATGACAAAGTGTCCCTACGCAGGAATGCCAAATCTTAACCCCTACCACGTCTATCGGCAATGTACCAGACTGTATCCTTGACTGGGGCACAGAGTGAATATGTTCTGGCAAACTCCAGTGCTGAAGTAGGCAAAACAGTGTGATTTGACGAATAAACAACACCGTAGGACTGGCTATTTGCTAAATTAACTGATAGGAAGGCGAATAAAAAGAATTTAGTGCAAAGTGCTCTGAGGCTCTTAGATGTGAGCAAATGCGTTTAAGTACATTCAGGGCAAGGTGCACAAAGGCCTAAAGCCTGAAGCTAATGCGCAAAGTATACGTTACACTTACGACACTACACTTTGACTGACTGTGGGTGTTGTGAATGCCCTGGCAGCACACTTGCCTCTCAGGACCTGCCCCAAACACTTTTTATTCACATTGCTCGAAATGTACATGTGACGTGGCATATCCTATGCATGTCAATGTTAGGATGTGGTATGGATGTAAACATTGTTGATGTTTGAAGATGATGTTGGGTCATGTGTGTTTAATTGGATTGGCCTGTTTATCGTATGAAGGTTCTATTTGGTTGTCAGACTGTGCAGGTGTGTTTCAGTGACCAGTTGCCTGTGTCCCCTCCTCAATGTTGTTGTTTGAGCAGTATGACATTAGTGATGTTGCCTTGTTAGCCAGGCACGTGAGAGACCCTGATGTATGCAGCATGTGTGTGTCCTTAGTGCTGTGTGGCACCTATTGCTGTTTACTTTGGCTTATGTATGTGTCAAGTATGGGCATTCGGCATTTGAGTGTACTGGTGCCTTTGTCTTATTTCTATGAATAGTTGCAGATGTCATCCTCACCCCCTAATTTAGGTATGTATGTTCCATGGGGAGGTTCCTGCCATTTGGTACTATAGCTGCACAGAGATGAGAGGTGTTATTGTCAACTGTTGTGGCAGTTACATTGCAGTTGTTGTTTTGGCTACTGCATTACTGATAGGGACCTAGTTGATGTAGGATAGATTTTGCAAGACAAGTGCCTGGATGTGAGTTTGACGTAGTGGCCTTCCCACCTGTCGCTGCTTTCCCTTGGCTCTATTGTTGTACTTACAGGATGGCCCCATGGGACTGTTGTTGGTGCTGTATTTTGTCGTGCCCCAGATTCAGTCTGTGCTGGGCATGCCCCCCTGCTGTGCCCCTTTACCCATGCCACTTCATATATGTGCTGCCTTACATGCATTGTGTAGTAGGTATCCCCCCCCCCGCTTACAGTCCCCATTATTGCAATTGAATTCCCCATGCGACTTACCCTGCATGTGCGTTGTGTCGTGGTAGTCTGCGCTGTCCTGTCCTTGAATCCCTGTGACGATCTCCTCAGGGATGACGGCTGCGACCATCTCCTCCATGTGGTCCAGGGCCTCCTGGTGTGCTGGACTCCCCCCTCCAGTCTGCATTGCTGCCTTCCTGTTCCTGGCCATTTTTTCTTTTGTCCTATGTTTGCAGTCATGCCAGCATTTCTTACACTCAGTGACTGTCCGGCGTTCTTCAGCCACACTGTTGATCTTGTCCACAATTTGTTTCCATATGGCCTCTCTCCTACTGAGTGGCAATTTAGAGGTGATGAACAATTGGTGCTGGTGTTCCGTCACCTCTTTCACCAGGATTTCCTGCTCCTCTGCACTGAAGCGACACTTTCTTTTTTTTCTGAAAATGTCCTGGTTCCGGTATGGGTCCTCCTGGCTGGTTCCTGGTCTGCTGTCATCCTCCTGGGGTCTGTAGTGGCATCTGGGATCCATTTTGGCTCTCCTCTGCTGAAAGGGCAGTTTTCGCGGGTCAATTTGACGCAACAGCGTAAAAAAAAACAACGCTTTCTGGGTTGCGCTGTCGTAAATCGACCCACAGTGATTTGCGTCGCGTTAACGTTGGTTTCCTTTACGACGTGATGCCGCTGTGTGCGTCACGAAATAATGACTCCCACCTGTTGGTTGCGCCGCCGTGCGTCAAAGTATAAATTTGACGCCCGCACGGCGCTTCAAAATGGCATTAGCCGGCGCTAATTTTTTTGACGCAAAACTGCGTTAGCGCAGTTTTGCGTCAAAAAGTATAAATATGGCCCGCAGTGTAACCATGTACTTAGCCCCTCAAGTGCGTGTTATTAAGGCTAGTAGGCCTACTGCAATGGTCTTACAAACAAGGCCTTTAAAACAAAACGACTTCAATCTATAAAACAAAACTTCTAGTAATAAGAAAGCTTAAAAGACATTGAATGGTGGGGGGGTTATTATTGTGGAGTGCCACAAACATAGTGTGGGGACCCAGCGATGATGTAGACAGAAAGAGCACACTGTTGTTAATGTTTTGAGGGTGGTCCCATTGTCCTAGGACCACCGCAGGCTGAATTATGATAAAAAAATGTTTTGTAAAAGTAATGCCCTGCAAAGCACTGTGGGGAAAGTTTCCTGTGCCACAGATATTTTAATATATTGATGCTACTGTCATGCTTAAAACAGCCTCTAGAGGATACCACAAAGAAAATATCAATTGCAAGAAACATGGTCATATAACTATATAGTTAGCCACCTAGAGGACCTAACCACACAAAAAAGAGCCATAAATAATGCAGAGTAAATATATACGCTATCCCTAGAAAGCATAGTGCATTACATATTTTCAAGAATAGCAGGCCTATAACAATGCTATTACAAATAAGGCCTATAAAAACAAAAGCTATTCCCAGCTAGAAAACAAAAGTTCCAGCCATGCGAATGCTTAAAAAGACACTGAAAGGTGGGAGGTACACTAACCTAGTGTAGGGGCCCGAATATGACATAGACAGAAATAGCATGGCGTGCTGAACGTTTTGGTAGTGGTCCCATTGTCCTAGGACCACCAGAGGCTGAGTTATGGGCAAACATGTTGTGAAAAAGAATGCTTGCAAAGCATTATATGCTGAGTTTCCCTGAGTGCAGTGAAAAGTGTAGTATCAGCTCTCCTGCTGTGCCAGGAGAGACACTTTTGCTTTGAGGATTTCTGTTTTATGCAAAGCATTTACCAATTTTAAGTGTTTTAAGGGGAAAGCCACAAGAAATCACTCTGATTAAGTAACTGTGAACAATGTGACCAGTGCTCTAATACCGCTGATCGAGTTCACGCTGTTGTGCCTGTTCACGTTGTGAATGCCATGGCAATCGTGCAATAATCCACATTACAGGGGCAGTCTGCAAGGAGTGACAAAAACAACCTCAAGGCGGGACAAACGTAAAGCAGTTACCAATGACATCAAGTGATTTTTTAAAGGCAAGCCCACGAAAAAGTGAGAGTGATGGCCGTGGTTAAAAGCCCCCAATAATTACAACAGGTCAAAGCGCTTGCGTGCTAGACCTAAAAATGACGCTCCAGAGGCGCAAGGGGCTCATAAATAAGCCCATGTGTGTTTTTCCTTCTCTTCCGCTCAGTAAATGTCTAGTGCAGAAAAATAAGTGCTGGTCCCTAAAAATAAGTGCAGGTGGCCTCCGCCACCAACCCCTCCGAAGCAACCGTTGCTTCAAATATGCACTGTGCTGCACATAGAATCATGGGTCTGTGCTACTTGATGCTGAGGTGAGAGCTGAAAACTGTGCTGCCGGAGTTTGGAGGTGAGATCTTAGGACAGTGCTGTTTGAGTTTGGAGGTGAGATCTTAGGACAGTGCTGTTTGAGTCTGGAGGTGAGATCTGGGGAATGTGCTGCCTATGGCTGGAGGTAAGATCTTGAGACTGTGCTGTTGGAGCAGGAGGTGAGGCCTTAGGACTGCGCTGCCTGAGCCTGAATGTGAGGCTGGTGAGGTCTTGAGACTATGCTGCCTGGAACCAGAGGTGAGGTCTGGGGAAATGTGCTGCCTGATGCTGAAGGCGAGACCTTGAGACTGCGCTGCCTGGGACTGGAGGAGAGATCTGGACAATGTGCTGCCTGATGCTGAAGGCGAGACCTTGAGACTGTGCTGCCTGGGACTGGAGGCGAGACCTTGAGACTGTGCTGCCTGGGACTGGAGGCGAGACCTTGAGACTGTGCTGCCTGGATCTGGAGGGGAGATCTGGACAATGTGCTGCCTGATGCTGAAGGGGAGATCTTGGGACTTTGCTACCTGGGGCTGAGTATGTGGTATGCTACCGTAGGTGAGATTGCACTGCTTGAGACTGTGTAAGATCTGGGAATGTGCTGCCTGAGGCTATGGGTGAGATTTATATACTGTGCTGCCTGAGGCTAGATAAGAGATCTTGGGACTGTGCTGCCTGAGGCTATGGGTGAGATTTATATACTGTGCTGCCTGAGGCTGGATATGAGATCTTGGGACTGTGCTGCCTGAGGCTATGGGTGAGATTTATATACTGTGCTGCCTGAGGCTAGATAAGAGATCTTGGGGCTGTGCTGTCTGAGGCTGGAGGTGAGATATTGTGAGTATGTGCGGTCTGAGCTGGAGTTAAGACCTGTCAATGTGCTGCCCATTAGTGGAGGTGAAATCTTAGGGATTGTGCTGCCTGAGGGTGGAGGTGAGAATTTAGGACTGTGCTGCACGTAACTGGAAGTGAAATCTGGAAAAAAGATCCGTGGGACTGAAGGTGAGCTCAGCGAAATATACCACCTGGGGAGATAGGTCAGGAAATGTGCAGTCTGCCAGATGCGGTGCGATCTGGAAAAATATGCCTCAAGCTGGAGGTGAGCCAGTCGTGTCCGAGACTGGAAATGAGGTCTGAGGAATATGCTGCTTGAGCTTGGAGGCGTGATCGTAGGCCCCCGCTGCTTGAGGCTGGGGCTTGAGAGCTCTGGTGATCGGGGCAGAGGTTGTATTAGAATGTGGGACATGTGGCTGGGGCCCTGAGGACTTTGTTGTCCAGTCAGAAGTTTTTTAAGAGGAATGTGTTCTCTGATACTTGGGGTGTGAGGGCTCTGGTGTCCAGGGCAGAGGTTGCATCAGCCGATTGTGGTGCCTGAGGGCTTTGGTGTCCAAGACAGATGTCGTGTCAGAGGAATATGGTGCCTGAGGCTGTGGGCCTGAGGTTGTGGGGTCCAATCAGAAGTTTTTGCCACAGAGGAATGTGCTGCCTGAGGCTGTGGGCCTGAGGGCTCTGGTGTCCAGGGCAGAGGTTGCGTCAGAGAAATGTGGCGCCTGGGGCTGAAAGTGAGGCCTATATATTTGCATTGTGTGAAGCTAGGATGCTCTCGGGCAACGCAGTGGAGCTTGCAGAGGAGTGACTGGGCTCTGATATGTTCGAAAGGAGATTCTCTTCTCATATGGCAGAAATGTCACCAAGCCAATTAAAAACTAAATAAAACAATAGTCACTTAGTTATATAACATGTTTTATTCACATCTCGTTCATAAAACAGCTGACACATTATTCAAAGTTTCACAGACCGCAAATAATAATAAATAGATCTACTTATTAAGATAAATAATAAATTACTCAGTGTCAATCCACCAACCAGTACAATTTATCACCACGAATATAAATAACAATAAATACGTTTATTATATAATACTATAAATAACTTATTAAAACATCCACAATACTTTTTATTCAGGTTTCGCGTTCGCTTTTCCCTAAAGACAATGCTTTGGGCACAATAAATAGGCAGCGCAGAGATAGCTGCATCAGCCAATACACAGACTTTACGGAAGACAACAGGGACCATATGTGCATACACTTTTTCCCATAGACACAGAATAGGTCAAAACCTTTGCTACATCTGCCCCAGGTGTGGAGTGTAGGTAACAGGGGGCTTTACGTTCCACTTACAAGTCCATGGAGTCAGAAACCTGAGAGCTCAAGCTGAAAAGCTAAAAACCACGAGCTGCAGCATCAGCTCCTGCTAAGAGGTTTCTAACTTCAATGAGTGGGAGACAAAGATTGAGAAGAGTTTAACGAATCCCTTCCAGTTGAGCATCAGTAACATACGGGACATAGAACAAGTTCAAACACGTATTGTGACGCATTAAACCACCACCGCCCTGAATAACATAATTTTAAATATTAAAATCAGTTAATAAATACTTTGTCGGACTGCTCCTGTGGATTCCTCGTTTTTTTTAACATTATGGTAGGATACAGGCGCTCAGGTGACCCACAAGGAGCAGCCCAAGCTATAAAATATATAAAAATTAAATGATAATAAATAAATGACATCGAATAGGATACCTAACCAGCATATGAGGTGCTAATAGTTCCAAAATCCATTCGACGTTTTTAAATAAGAAGAGTATTCAAAATTCAACATTAAATACTGGTACATCTGTTTGCTCAGTATGTTGTAGAACAGCTTGAAGCCGAAAGTTCATATTCACAAATACGCCAATGTAACTCTTTACCACTGCAGCTCACACTAATCCAGATCTAGGAATAAAGGGATCGTTGTTCTTCTGTCTTGTGTCTTATCTGCTAGGTGCATTCTGGGACTCGTAGTCCGATCCCTTCAATGGGCAGTGCAGGACTATGATAGACTACAGCGCCAGGCAGCAAGTTAAACCCCGGGAGTGGCGCAGGCCCCGAGTCAGGGCACCAGATTCTGAAAGATGGGTAATTCTTTTCACAGTATCTAAATTGTGCTTCGCGTATGCAGCCACGTTTAAAGGGGCCATCCGGAGAATGACGTCACCACAAGTCTCAAGGCCCAAGCTGACATCATCAAACACTGGGACATTCTGAAATGCCTGGTGTTAGTGATAGTTACCTGTGCAGTAGTGATTAAAGACAACTGTTTTCCTCTATAGCGAATGGCCCATTTAAAGTACGAAGCATGTACACTTTACACCTAGTTTAACTGCGGTGTAAGAGTTAACTTGCCAAAGATAACACACAGAATAATCAGTCATCTAATGCCTTGACGCAAAATGCAAGCTCCTGAAATTCCTTCTAGTAAAAACAATTGGGGCCTACAGCCCTCGCGGGGGAAACGAAATATCTGAGTGGTCGTCGTAAGTCATATATAGTCAAATTAAAACACTGTAATTTTAGAGCAGGGAGAGCGCAAATGCACATGCCCTGTATATGTGGTTCCTTTGTGGCACCCCTAGAGGACCGATCCCACACTTTCCTCCGCTTTGAATGCACTAAACAAATGCATGTTTATGTAATGTTTACATTGCGAAACTCAAGGGTTTCCAACTGATCCCTTGATTGCTAGAACAGAAACGCTTGGCAGGACAGGAGTAGTCCAGTCTTAGAATGAGTGAGGTATTTACTTATTCTGTGAATGTGCTCGCTTTATCTCAATGTAATTCAAGGCACGCATCCGAAAACAGTTCGAATAATTGTATATGTTCTGCCCACGCGCACTCGAGAAATTGAAAATATCAGAGTCCCCCTTCCTTGCTTATCCTGTAGACCCCCAAGCTGCTGAGAAATGGGAGTGGGCCCTTCCCAAGGTCCTCATTGCAAAGGAATATATAAATAAATAAATAAATACATAAATAGACAAATAGGTCACACAAAGTACAATTCTGGTCACTAAAGGTCATGTCCTTGTTCACTAGACCGTTTCAGGAGCCCCCAAGGGTGCGGTGGACTCCCCATTCCTGTCAAAGATCCAGTCTTCAGAATGGGCTCTTCTGAAATAGGGGCACAAAAGAGGTTCATGGCAACAAGGAAGAGAGGCTTGAGAGCTGTGTGTGAGGGTTGGTATCTGTCCCACAACACTTAGTGGTATTTCAGCTGCTTGAGTGGGCGCCCTGCAGGAGCGCCCTTCTGCATGAGATGGCGTCTCTGGCTGCATAGCAGCTTACCTCTGCCGCTTAGTCAACAGCAAATGTTCGTGAGTAAGTCAAATCAAAGATTCGTACAGTTCAGTTCCACACAGTGGACTACAAAATACATGAGGGGGTGTGCTCATAGAGGTCTGCCCCCTGTGGATGATCAGTGGTATCAAGACACCCTTCGGGTACCGCACCTCGTGGGCCAGGGCATCTGTCCGCTGCAGCCGAGGGATGCTCACTGCCGGAGGAAGGGCCGCAGGGCACGGGTCAGGGTCTCCAGAGAGCGCTGTAGGTTGCACAGGAGGAGGTAACCCCCCGCCTGCTCATGGAGAGGCGTGGGGAAGCTGACTTCCGCCGAAGGGTAGTTCACTGGCTCGATGCTCATGTGCTCCATCTGTGGGAAAGAACAAGGCAAAACGTAATCAGAAATCCCTCATTGCGTATCTCTTGCTGCAGAGAAAACAAGCCCCGAAACTCAATCTCAGAGACCTGGAAAGAGACTCAAGTAACTTTTCAAGCGTCTTCAATGATATTGGAGGTGCCTCAACCCCTGTGTCCTCGTACATGCCTTTGTGAACTGGCCATAAAACATCTAAAATATGAATAATCGTGCCCAAGTAGAAAGGATGAGCCTTCTTGCACTTTTAGCAATAGAGAGTTGGGCGTTTTGGGCTGATTCACAGATTCAAGAAGGGGTAAGTAACAGGTTATACCTGACGTGCACTTTCCTCACTCATAAATACTTTTGTGAATCAGCCTCAGTATGTTGTGAGCTCTGTGCAGCACAATGGGCAGTGAGCTTTCCTGGACATGCAAGGTAAGTGGGGGGTACATCATTCCTCACCCCTCTGTCTCTAATCTTCTTTTGATATTGGGGGTGCCTCATCCCTGCCTTTTGACCAGTTTATCCCTGCCATCTGATCTCAACCTATGTTTGACATTTGATAATCCTCACTTTTGCTCTATGATATTGGGCCATCCTCAACTCTGCACTGTGACTCCCCATGGCCAGATTGCCCATGGTTCTGGCATTTCGCCCTTATGGTCCGCAGCCTGAGGCGATTATATCCAGAGTTGCATGGGCTGCAGTAACCCCATTCTTGCCACGGCCCCTGATGTGTGGGGCTGGTTGGAACATTTTTGCCAGGACTGACTTGTTTTCCTGTCCAGCCCTGGTGACCCCAGGTTACCTTTAATATTGGTTGAGCACCATATCTGACATCACACCGCAGATCGTCAGTGTGATATCTGTCAATTTCCTGGGGACATTGCATCCCTGGATTGAGTGAGCTTCCTAGCTTATGGACACAGAGGTCCAGTTCTCCAAGGCATCTTACCTGCTGTCTGAAGTTGCTCTGCAGGTCTTCAATGTCACGCCTAAGGCGGCTGACAGCCACAGTGTTTCTGCTCAGGACTTTCTCCAGGATGGGGAAGCGGCTGTGGTAGGTCTGCAGGCCACTCTGCACCTGGTTCAAACACTTCTCCTAGAAAATAAAAAACACATTTAGTCGCTTTTTCACATACCATATGCAATGCAAGAGACCGGCTAAAGTGATACTTTCTTGGAGAAAGGGAATAAAGTGAGTGTTCTCTTTGGGGTGTGTTATGAATCCCTCTGCGGGGCTGACTGAAGTGGTTGTTCCTCCAGAGGGGATTCCAGCAGCTGTAGTGTAGATGGGGTTCACTGGGACATAAAGGTAAGGCCTTGCAAAGCCCAGGGAGAGCATATTTGTATGGATTATAGAAGTGATACGTGAAGCCTTGCAGCATCACCCAGGAATCATCCCTGCCCCCACCTAATGCACCTACAAACCCCTGCACCCTCACCTCTCTCCATGGGAGCAGATACCCGACTTCCCTTAAGGATTAAACCCCCCTCTGTAGCCTATTACCATGTACACAAGATGTATCAGTGTGAGCATCTCTTATGCAGGTGGTACATGGGTAGCAGCGTAAGCCTCCCCTCGCACACAGCCCAGGCAGCATCAGTGGAAGCTTCTCTCACACACAGACCAGGCACAGCATGAGGGCAGCTCCCTTCTAGAACAAGCTTTCCACTTCCCCCTAAGTGAAGGCACCTCGAACTGTGAGGAGGTGCTTGTCCTGAGTCCCAGCTCAGCCGAGCCCCAGTGTGGAATGTGCATCCTGGCACCAGTGTTCAGGTGAGCGAGCTCACGTGTTATTCTTCATTGTCCTCTAGCTCACAGAGGCTCCCTGCCCTGTGATTAAAGGAAGGGTTCTTTCGGTCACTCAGCGCTCTCTGGTTTCAGCTTCATCAGCCCCAGGTACTTGGACGCCGGGAGGCTGGCCAACACAGGCAAGCCCATTGGTGCCCCAAGAGCCTCTGCTAGGCTTTCAGCAAGCGCCAAGAAGAGGGGGCATAAGCTAGCAGCTGTGCAGTGGGCAGAGTTGGGGAGTAAAACATGAGTCGACGACTAAGCAGACAGGAGTCACAGAACCGCTTGAGTCGCAGCTGAGGACCTCAGGGGGGGATGGGCAGAGTTTTACGAAGCAAGTACAATGTAATATTTCACATACTTTGCGCAGTTATACCCTTTTCCTTCGCTCACCCAACATTCCTGGCAGAAATGGAGTACTGTGAAACCATGTTACACCCGTAACTTGCAAATCTTTTGTACCAAGGTAATACCTAGCATAGCGTTTCCCCACAAAAGGAAATCTACGTGAAATGATGCATGCATGCAGAAGAACCACACGTACCCTCAAGTATCCCAGATTGCCTGGGTTTCCCCCACCAGGACCGTGGGCTGCATGATTGCTTATGCACTGGCCTCCGTCCTGTGCACACAGTGGGGCCTATCCACGAAGGAATTTTGGAGAATGTATAGTACTACTCCTCTTGTACCCACTTACATATTCGTACATGCCTTTGTGAACTGTCCACAGAACCTCTACAATTGTGTTAACATTGGAATAACAAAATAGATGTGTACACTGTTCCAGAAAGGGATGTATCTAGGGGAACCTTAATGTTCAGGAGCAAGAGCCCTCACACATCCGATAGGATGTCATGCTTCATTATTGGGTTGCTCCTCGTCAGACCGGGCTCTTTGCCGGAGATCTTTTTATAAGTGGCTGCCGTGGTGACAAATACTCACTAGAAATAGTACTGGTCAGCACTTCTTCTGGCAGGAGAGTGAAAGGTTTAAAATTGGAATATTCATCTACTAATAGAAAGAGCAATGCCCTCTTGGAATTTTACTCATAGAGAGATGGACGTTTTGGGGATGATTCACAAAAGCATGTAGGAGTAAGTAACAGCTTTTGATAATCGGCCCCAGTATGTTTCTGAGGTCACCACAGTGGGCAGTGAGCTTTCCTGGGCATGCTGGGTGAGTGAGTTGCACGTAGGGTTTTGAGACTGCATGTTTCCTCTACTAGTAGCCTGCTTGTGAGATAATCTCACCCACTGAGAGCACAGTAGGTCATTAGATGACCTCCCAGTGTGGTCGGGGGGATGCCTGCCCTGTTACTCACCAGGTTGTAGCTGCTACTGTGGCAGTGGTCCAGGAGAGGTGGGTCGAGGTGCATCTGTTCCTTCAGCACTGTCAGTTCTTCCTCCTTGCACAGCTGCAAATCCCGGCACTGAAGCCAAAAACAGAATATCATCTTGTTAGAACAAAGACAGATCACCTCAAAACAGAACTGATGCCTGGCCAGCTGTCTACAATACTGACGTGCACAAAATGTATATTCAACCCTGTGACCTTCAAATGCAGGAAGACCTTAGGCACCCTGTAACCCATAATGCTGTTCGGTACCGAGGGAGAGGAGTAACAGCATGCTCGCGGGCACTCTCTCAAGGCATCTCAAGGGCAGAGGGAACCTAGTGTCAGCAGAAGAAACCCAAAGCTCCTGCACCCCCCCCCCCCCAGCATGGCCTCTGCACGATTAGGACACAGGAAGATACAAGCCTGGGACTCCCTTGTACCTCCTGAATGATGCGCATTAGCACTTTTAAAGCCTGAAACTCCCTGCATCTACAATGCTATACTGTGCTAGGGTTCGCACATACACTTATCATTTACTGCTCTTTTTTTATTGAATGTAAACATTATAACTGAATGTTTGTTACCGAAATCGAATATTTTTTTTATTTTAATTGTTACAAATTACTACATTTCAGTTGCAAATAGCTTCTCACTTAAACCATACTTTGGGTCTTAGAACCAAGCCAGATCTCTAGATTGACTCTCTGCTTAATGTAGCCTGGTTTGTCCACCTCTAATAATTTGGAATTGCTGAGACCAGGGAACACCAACTCCGCTAAAACACATGCACCCCGAAATCCTTGAATTACTAACTTTATGAAGCGCTGTGGTGGCTAAGCCATATGAAAGGTCCTAGTGGAATTACATTCCCGCTTAGTGCCTCACTGTCAATGTTTTCTGTGTTGGTGAGCACCGGCACTTAAGTCATTCTGCCCCCCTAGGTTGGTGCACAATGGTAGTCCTACTTCTATGTTTGTGGTTTGTCCGGGATTTTTGTATTCCACATTTGGTCGCCCTGGTTCCATTGTGTTGGGACACTTCAGATTCCTCTGAAGCCGTGAACTCCCTTTGGTTTGGGACCCCTGGAATTCCATCTGAAACTGTGCATCTTTGTTGTGTTGGGACCCCTGGAATTCCATCTGGAACTGTGCATCTTTCTTGTGTTGGGACCTCTGGAATTCCCTCTGGGACCGTGTATCTCTCTTGTTTTGGGACCCCCTTGGAATTCCTTCTGGAACTGTGGATCTGTCTTGCTTTGGGACACCTGGAATTCCCTCTGGAACTGTGGATCTCTCTTGCTTTGGGACACCTGGAATTCCCTCTGGAACTGTGGATCTCTCTTGCTTTGGGACACCCTAGCTTTGAGGCTCCGAGGAGTTCTTGTGAGTAGGGGACTCCCTTTGTTTTTGGGAACCCCCTTGCACTGAGACATTTGGGATTCTGTCTGGAGGCTGGAAGCCATCTTCTGTTGGGGCTCCCTTTGAAGGTGTGGACTCTACTTTGCTTTGGGGTGCATGGCACTCCTTTCAAAGCTCTTGTTTTAGGGGACTTCAACAGCTGAAGCTCTGAACTGCCTCTTGCCTTGGAGCCCTTGCCATTCCTTATGATCTCGGGACCCCTGCACCCCCTTCGCAGCTGTGTGGAGGCACTTGGGGTTTTTACTATAGTGGTTTCATATACTTACAAAGATGTTGCGCAGACCCTGGCTCTTGTCTTTGATCTTGTCGATGAACTCCAGGTTGTTGGTGAGGAACTGCTGGAAGGTCTGGTCTGCAGACAGATAGCCGTACTGCCCAGAGAACTCATTCAGGGGGGCTGCGGACACCCCCACAATCAAGTACTGGAGAAGCAGGCACAGACAGGACATCTGCAGCACATCTGGGAGAGATTGGGTACATGTGAGTTCTGGATCAGAAGCACTCTGTCCGACAGTCGCGCTGTTTCAGAAACCCTCCCCACCCATCTCCCGGCTACTGCTCGCTCCCCTTCTCTGTCTCAACCGCAATTCCTTCGTGAGGCACTTCCTTTCTCTACCTAGGACTTATTCTTCTCTCTCTCTCTCATTCTCCTCTTCCATTCAGCCCTCCTCATCTTTTTTTCTCGCCTTGCTGCGTCTCCATCTTCCCGTCTAACTCTGCTTATTCGTCCTCTGTTGTCTTTTTGAGACGGCTTTCTGCCACGTTCTCCTCTCTTTTTCGCACGTATATTAATTTATTTTTCGGTCTCATTTCGCACTTTTTTTTCTTTCGCATTTCTTTTCGCTATCTGTCTCGCTGCCCCCACCGCACGTCCGTCCCCTCTCTCTTCTTTCGCTAGGGTGACCAGGCGTCCCGGATTTCCCCGGACAGTCCCGGTTTTCAGAGGACTGTCCCGGTGTCCCGACGCTTTTGTTCATTTTAAGTAATTGTCCCGGTTTTTGGGGCAAAGGCCAGGTCAATCTGTGAACGCTACGTTAATTTTAAATAATTTTCCAGTTTTTTGGGACAAAGATCAGGTCAATCTATGAACGCTATGTTAATTTTAAATAAACGTCCCGTTTTTTTGGGACGAAGGTCAGGTCTACCTGCCAGGCAGGAGTAAAAGGTGTGCTCCTTCCACGTGCAGCTCTAGTCTTAAATAACTGACGAAGTAATTTATTGGTTTCTCCCGCGTGCTGCTGCCTGCCCGGTCGCGCGTGAGTATAGGACAGGTCAGATATAAAAGTGAGACTAAGGGCTTTAGTCCTACTTTTATGCCTGACCTGTCCCGGTTTTTTCTTTTCAAAATCTGGTCGCCTCACCGTCCGCCCTTTTATTGATGTCGGTCTTTTCCCCCAGGTGACAGTATTTTCTCTAGCCCTCTTCCCGTGTTTTCTCTGCCCGGGACTCCTTACCCCATTGCCTCCTCTGCCCACACTTCTCCGGTCTTCCCTCCCCGGACAGGCCGTCCCAAGCACCGGTTCCACAGCTTTCTCTCCGAAGGGAGTATGTGTAAACTCTGCGAAGAATGCGGCGAATGTGGCTCGGAGCTACGACTTTCCTGTGCTGGCAGAACAGGAAACTCCGCTTCTGGGATTCCGGGCCTGCCCCTAACAGGATCTGCCAGCGATCTCAGCCAGGTGGCCCCGTGCCGAGAGTACCTGCTCGGGATCTCAGTGGAAAAGCAACATTTACGACTATTTCTGCTCCGTGCTGAAGTCTGCGAGACTCCACGTATTCCTCAAAACACTGAGATCTAAATGCCCTTTATCTATCTTTCATCATCCCGCGACACGTCCCCTTTTTATCTGCTTTCCCCTCATTATTCCACGCCCCCTTCAAAACGAATTTCTCCCTTTCCATGCCGCCTCCCTCCCTTCCACAGTGGGACACACAGGGGGAGTCACGGGCCTTTTCACTTGTTTGTTGCAGTAGCACTTGTGACTGTGGCCTTTGCCTCCTGCCCATCACACACATCAGTGTGCAGATCTCAGATTCAATTGCACTGGTTTTTGTAATGCCTCGAGATTATGGAATGTGATATCATGGTTTTCTGTGGTTAGTATTTTAATGTTTTTGGTTTCTGTCATAAGACTGGTGGCTGGTTTGGTGTCTGCACATCAGACATGGCAATGTGCACAATCTTGCCGAATCAGCTGATCACCAGTCTGTGCAGGAAAATAGCAGACTGGAGGGACCTCCTGCATCCAATAAATGCAGGGAAAGGGCAGGCTGGATGGACCCGGAGCGTTCAGTAAATGCAGAGAGACAGAGTCTGGGTGGGCCTGGCTAGTTCTTTCACATAAGATAAACAGCAAACTGGACGGACCTGACCCCTTGGTTCGTTTTAGAGAAATAGACTCAATGGGCCTCGTGAATTTACGTTCCTTAAAGCCAGAGGAATAGACTTGGATTGTCTGGAGTATTCGTTAACTGCAGAGAAATAGTCGGCTGGATGTTCCTGGTTTTTTTTGTTTTCGGAAAAGAAATAGCAGACTAGATGGGCCTGATGCTTTGACTAACTACTGAGCAATAGCAGACTAGCTGGGCTTGATGTATTTAATAAATACAGAGAAATTGCAGACTTGATAAGTCTGATGCATTGACTAACTACAGAGGAATAGACAGGTTGATGGGCTTGATACATTGACTACCTACAGAGAAATAGCAGACTAGATGGGCCTGATGCTTTGACTACCTACTGAGCAATAGCAGACTAGCTGGGCTTGATGTATTTACTAAATACAGAGAAATAGCAGACTAGATGGGCCTGATGCTTTGACTAACTACTGAGCAATAGCAGACTAGCTGGGCTTGATGTATTTACTAAATACAGAGAAATAGCAGACTAGATGGGCCTGATGCATTGACTAACTACAGAGGAATAGACAGGTTGATGGGCTTGATACATTGACTACCTACAGAGAAATAGCAGACTAGATGGGCCTGATGCTTTGACTACCTACTGAGCAATAGCAGACTAGCTGGGCTTGATGTATTTACTAAATACAGAGAAATAGCAGACTAGATGGGCCTGATGCTTTGACTAACTACTGAGCAATAGCAGACTAGCTGGGCTTGATGTATTTACTAAATACAGAGAAATAGCAGACTAGATGGGCCTGATGCATTGACTAACTACAGAGGAATAGACAGGTTGATGGGCTTGATACATTGACTACCTACAGAGAAATAGCAGACTAGATGGGCCTGATGCTTTGACTACCTACTGAGCAATAGCAGACTAGCTGGGCTTGATGTATTTACTAAATACAGAGAAATAGCAGACTAGATGGGCCTGATGCTTTGACTAACTACTGAGCAATAGCAGACTAGCTGGGCTTGATGTATTTACTAAATACAGAGAAATAGCAGACTAGATGGGCCTGATGCTTTGACTAACTACTGAGCAATAGCAGACTAGCTGGGCTTGATGTATTTAATAAATACAGAGAAATGGCAGACTAGATGGGCCTGATGCTTTGACTAACTACTGAGCAATAGCAGACTAGCTGGGCTTGATGTATTTACTAAATACAGAGCAATAGCAGACTAGATAGGCCCGATGTTTGACTAACTACAAGGCAGTAGCAGACTAGATGGGCATGACTCATTCACTAACTACAGAGCAATAGCAGACTAGATGGGCCTGATGCATTGACTAACTACAAAAGAATAGCAAACTAGAATTAATCTGGCCTATTTCATAATTGTAGGAAAACAGCACCCTGAATGGTCCTGGGGAGTTTGTAACAGAATAGAAATAGCAGAACCACAGAGAAATGGTAGAAGGGATACAGCCTCACCACCAAACCAGTATTTTACTGACTTGATCGTATTTTCTTCTTTCAGGAAAATATTGAGAAAATTAGCTAAAGCAGGCCTTTGAAATATAAACTTTAAACCGTGCATACAAGACGAAAATTCTTTCTTAGTCATTTTAGAGTCGTCTAAAGTATTCCCAAAATGATTATTAAAACAGACCACAATCACCATATTAAACATAAATACATATGATGTTAAAACAAATCTTACACGAGCATCAGCCCTAAGAACCCCCTGAAACAGACTACATCAACAAATCACCAGTATTTTCACAGAGAAACATGGTAGCCCTGAAAACCTGGTACATTTGCCACTCGCAGACTGATAGCAGCCAGGATGGACTGGTCATACATTATCTGCACTGAAGCTACGGACCCTGCACTCATTCTCCACAGATGAATGAGCACAAGGTGTGGGCCTGTAGCCGTGTTGTCTCCCATCCTTGGAGGAACACAGCAGCTTAGAGTGCAAATTACAGATTCTGTTAGGGGCACTTTTATGAGTGAAAGGCCTTTATCTTTGGAACTGCAAATAGCACAGAATTATAAAAGCGTTATATATATTTACCTGCTTTAACAGAAAAGTGCAAAACTGTATTAAAGCTTATTTAGTTCTCCCTATAAAACTAATTCCCCTGATTTCTCATTTTGTTCGGTAATGGGACACACTACTATTAGCAACTAGTTACTGGGCCATCTCAGATCTCGTGACACTGCCCAGTCCAAGCTGTTGAAGAACCTGATAGAGGGCCTCCCTCAGTCACCCCCAACTGACAGCACACCAACCCTTCCAGCGACAACTCACTGTGTACGCTCAGCATCCTCAGGCACAGAGGGATGGAGGGCAAGCAGGTCTGGCAAGTCTTCTCTGGTTGAGGTAGGCCCTGGGCCCTCTTCTCTTCTGCTTGTGGTATGGGCCTCTTGCTTCTGTGTTTGAGGTGCAGCCTTCTTCTGGTCTTCTATTTGAGGTAGGGCCTGCTGATGTTGGTCGTCTATATGAGGTAGTTTCTTCCGGTGTTCTGCTTGAGGTAGGTCCCAGTAGTTCTGAACTACTTTTTTCTTATGTTAGCTGAGTGAGGCACTATTGCCTTGTCACCTCTTTGCACTCGGTGCTTGAGTGCTTTGCAGTGTTCTGCAGGCTGAGGTTTACCATGCAGGCTTTATACTAGACTCAGGGAATTACCCCGTGATGCAATCTGAAGGATGAGGAAACAATCAGAGGCAATCTCTATTGTGCTGTGGACGCCACTCATTCGTATTTTACAAAATGCTAGAATTTTTTGGCTGAGTCACGTCACTTCACAGCTCTTTTTCCGAGCTCGCGGAGCGCTTCCTTTCACTGATTCCTTCACGAGCACCGCTTCTGCATGACTGCGAGGAAGAACTCAGGAAACGCTCGGCGGCCTCCGAATCCATCGTAATTCTCGGGAAGCCAGCGTGCATTGTGTTGTATTGCAGCATTTTATAGCGCTTGCTACCCTCGTGTGGGCGCTGAAGTGCTCACCTAGATAGGTATCATACTACACCATACAAGGTGTTCGTCTGAAAGCGCGTTGATCCTTTCTCGGAAGTGTTTCTGTGTCACGAGAGGTGACATTATCCTGCTATGGGGTGCAGCTCTTAACAGTGTGATGGATAAAACAGACGCTTGGTTTTCAGCCGCACCTGGGGCTGACCTCAGGGGGTGCTGTGTTGAAAAATAGCTTATTGGTTTAAAAGCACCAGCTGCAGAGTTCCTTGTGTGTCCAGCAATTTGCAGGCAACAACAAAAATGTAAAAAAAAAAACCTGGCGATTAATGTTCCTAATGGAGAGAGATCAGAACTATTCTAGTGGCAGTTTTGACTCATCATAAAGTAGCGCAAAGGGTTAATGTGCCTGCTGCACAAAGCGTGTGCCACGCAGATAGATCACAGAACTGTGATTAGCACAATAAAAAAAATTGAAAAGTGTGTCAGAGAGGGGCTAAGGAAATAAGGGGGCACTGTTGGAGGGTGGCTGTCAAGAAATTAATAGAGAAAAAGGTCCTAGGGTGGGACACCAAAAAAGATGATTGCACAGTGCGCCACACACGCTAAAGCCAGCCCTGCTTTCAGTTATCTGGCAGCTTTTAGCAGGCCTGCCGGTCCCTTTATGGCATTTTTTGTATTGGCATAGTCCATATTTCCCGTTACTGCACTGGATTGTTAACTCTGAGAAATTTTGTATAAAGTTTATGGTCCTGAACAAACATGGGTTGGAGGGAGAAATGGTGGAGAGATCTGCTGGGATGGACTTTGTTATGTCATCCACATCCGATTATTATTGTGAATGTCAAAAAGTGGTCATAGTATGTAGCTTGATGGGATCTGCAGTGGCAGGCGAGATGAAAGTCCTCTGTTTGTAGTGCACTGTGGCAGAGCTCCACTGGTATGTATGCCTTTCAGTATGTGATGGGTGGTTTATTGTCGTGGACTGATACAGTACTTGGTGATTGACATAACTCAGAGCAGTTCTATTTTATGTGAGTGTTCGAATGTTAGTCAGTATAAGGAAATTATTAAGCAGCCTGTACGGACTATGGTTGGTGCCATATATTGTGTTGTAAATGCATTTATGTAGAGCAGTGGTTCCCAACCTGTGGTCCGGGGACCCCTGGGGGTCCGCGAAGCCTTCTCAGGGGGTCCGCGAGAGCCTAGAAAATTAAAAAATATTAACAAATATTGACAAATTAGATCCCCAGCTTCCAGTAATGACTCAGGCGGGGGTTCCCAGACTCCAATGATGATTCAGTGGGGGTCCCTGGGTTCCATTATTGTTAAAGTGGGGGTCAACAGAAATAAAAAGGTTAGGAACCACTGATCCAGGAAGAGGGTCTCATCCTGGTGGTCCACGAGAGAAGAAGTCTAATCAACAGGGTAAGTTGGGTGGAGGGTGAAAGGGGTGCTGCATGCCACGTGGATTCATTTTTCTTTAAATCCAGACACTTTAGTCCCTCACACAGGGGGGAAGGAAATGCCACAGTGGTATGCAGAAAGATTATGTGAGAGGGGCTACAGTGCAAGGCTCTTTTACTGTATGAAATCCCAGCAAATCTGCCAGGTGGCAAGGCCTGGCTGGAGATTGATTACAAAAAACCTAACGCCTTTTGCCAGCGTATCTCAAACTACTACATAGGAGATAAAACAAGGCCTGCAAGCAGTGCTTGAAATGGAAATACGTGAGTGCTGGTACCACGGGCGTTGCTACCATTGGTGCAGCTGGTGCAATGCACCGGGCCCAAGGTGGGAGGTGGCCCTGTGTTCCCTGCATCTGCTGATGGTATTTCAGAAGCTGTCTGTCCTGGCCCGGCTGTGTTTACTTGTCAGGGGGAGGTGTGCAGAAGGAGTAGAGGATAAGGGAACAATAGTGAAGAGAGAGGAAAGATGAAAGAAAAGGAGAGGGTGAAAACTGGAAGAAAGGCAAGAAAAGATGACAGAGTTGAGCGAGAAAGAAAAGGGAGATAAGGTTGAGCAAAGAGTGCAAGGGGAAGGGAAGGGAAAGGAACCAGAAATAAGGAGATGAAGATGAGTGAGAGGCAGAAGATGGAGAAGAGAGAGACTAAGAAGGGTACAGAGAGCAGGGTATTAAATGGATGAAGGTGATGAGAGGAGATTGGGTTGGAGACAGGAAGGCAAGAAAGAAAGATGAGCAGAATGAGAACCTTAGAGACCTGTAACTTACATTAGTGCGGCAGTTGCAGTGACACCAGGGTCCAGGGTTGGATGGGCATGCGGCATCTCATTTACAGCAGTATTTTAATATCAACTGGGGCAGCTAGTTTTATTGCTGGCCCATGACCCCCAGGCTATGCTACTGGCCGCTACTATCCAAGACACCAGATTGCTCACTGGAAGTGCTGGCAAGTATTGAACCCCTGCAGAGAAGTACGGGTACTCAGATACAGCGTAGGAGAAGAACTTGCCACAAGTGCATTTCTCCTTTGGAGTTAGCTGGCTCGGCTCAGTGGAGGACATCGACATAGACTTTAATTCCCAAAGCTGTGAAGAGGGAGCCTTAAGACTATCACATGACCCCCCACACGACTGCGAATCTAAGGGAGATCTGCCTTGCAATCCATCTCACACCCAACACTACATGCACCTTGGTCATCAAATCTTCAATGCATTCCACGAAGAGGACTTGCTACCAACTCATTCACTCACTGGGGCACTCCCTGAGTGTGCTCACTATCTGCTATGGATATCATCATGTAGTTTGCATAAATAATATTAGCAGATTGGTAAAGTGTATATAAATTAACAAATAACCTCTAAAATTGGAAATTTTAAAACGTTCTGTAAATATGAAAGAATTTGAAACTGGAGGCTAAAAATGAAGTTTGTATCCTTAGCTTGATTGTTGAAACCTAACAAAACCTCATCTCCTCTACCTCATCTATTAATACAACCAATCATTTGCATGAATTCACATACCCCATCATGAAAGATCACAAACTCCAGTTAATTTAAACTACCACGTGTGAACTGGAGTAAATGCATGGAATGGTTTACTTAAGAACACAAAACTAATCCCAATAACCAGCAGTAACCACAGAAAAAAGCACTAACCTTGTGTTCTGCAGCAGCTTGCTGTCTAGTGCAAAGCTCTTCAACCAGGGGTTATAGCTCTACATCAGTGGTTCCCAACCTTTTGACTTCTGTGGACCCCCACTTTATCATTACTAGAACCCGGGGACCCCCACTGATTTATTATTAGAATCCAGGGACCCCCCAATGAGCCATTACTGAAAGCTGGGGACCTAATCTGTTAATATTTTCTAAATTTTCTAAGCAGTCGCGGACCCCCTGACGAAGCTTTGCAGACTCCCAGTGGTCCCCAGACCACAGGTTAAGAACCACTGGGTTAAAGTATAAGCAAGTGGAACCAGAAAGTGTAGTTGCCGGGAGTTAAGGGTGTTGTTTTTTAGCAGAGGCTGCAGGGCTCAAGTGGAAGAACTGTGGAGCCAGTTGAATGACACGCATCATTGGCCATGAATCACAGAGCTTGAGGGTGTTGTGCATGGAAAGCATGCAAGGTAATTCATTATATATATTCTGCATTTATGACCATCACACACAACCCAGTTGAGTATCAGTGTACTGAATATTTCTACCTAAGAGCAGAGAGTGATGATAACACCCTCTTACAGGTGGGGCATAAACCTGTTCAAATGCCAACAAGTCAGAAAGTGAGGTGTTCAAGCGATGTACCAAATGTAATTGGTAGCTTGTTAACAAAAGAACGCTAGGAAAGATGCTTGTGGTTAGGTGGGGTTTCTAACTTACAAGTATAACTATACCCTCTCCCGTATTCTGGACCACCTTTGTAGGAAGGGAAAGGTAAAGTGCTTGAATGTGGTGAAAGTGCTTGGTTTAACGACGACTGTCCGCAGGCTAAGCTGGAGTTTTGGGCTGCCTTAATAGCTTCTCACAAAGGGCGTGCATATGTCTATAGTCAGTGGATCTAAGGATTTAGAAGTCTTATTTGAGAGTAATCATTGGAGTGAAAATGGAACAGCAAAGATATGATCTATGGAATGACATGCATAACGCAGTTGAGCCCATGGACATCATTTAGGGATCTCTGCTTGCCCCTTGCGACTCCTGGCGCTGCGTTTGCGACCCCTGGCGTCCGGTGGCAAAACCAATGCCAAAAAGGATAGAAGCAGCTCGTCCGTTTGGACATCGGTTGGGGCTCCAATTTCCTGTTTTTTGAAAATTTTTATTACACTAGTATTGAATAATATCATATTATTCACTATTAGTGTAATAAAAATGGAGTACAAGTGGTTGAAGTATGATCTTCCCTTGCAGCCGAAGTAAGTCAAAAATGCTTTTAAATGTATTTTGTGTGCATGTGTGCTGGTGAGAGTGTGTTGATATGATGGAGAGTGTGTATGTGTGATTGCATGCATGTCAGCAAGTTTGTGAGTGAATGTCAAATGATGTGTGATGTAGCAGGTGCTTAATCTGTTTTAGAATGAGTGCCAGTGCCCGAAGCTCTGCTCAGAAGCCCGAGGCTGGTGTAATTAAATGTGGGCGCACCGAATACCAGGAGTGCATAGTTTTGAATCTGCCTCCTCAATGGACTTTGAGACATGGCCCGCCCCTTTATCCCACTCTTGCAGGTTCCTGCTTTCTCCCTTTATCAATCAATCAATCAAAAAATGTATATAGCGCGCTACTCACCTGTGAGGGTCTCAAGGCGGCTTGTCCTTCCTCCGCCTTTCTGCTTTGTTTGATTTTCCTTCTCTTGCTTCTTGGTTAATGTCCTGATCTTTGCTCTTGCAACGAGATTCCAACTTGTGCGAAAATACCACATTTTTTCCCAACACAAAGTTTCTCAGGCTAAACCTGTCGGAATTTGAATGGAGAAATCCCCCAGTATTCTGAATTTCGCAGCTTGGAACTGGGGAAAACATATTTCATCATCGTTACCCCTCTTTCCGAGGTGTAACTCAAACTGGGCAGGTAATACCTCACCTGCTAAAAACGGCACCTCAGCTACATTTACTGGGTGCGAGGTTACCTCCTCAAACACCATGGCTCTCGTAATGAGACCCACCATGTTTCAAAGCTGCCGTTGTTTTTTAAATAGTCGAAAAGTTTAGGCCCATATTTTTTACTTCTTTACAGCCGCATTTGCGGCATTTTTTGACGAAAATCAGCGCAAACTTCCAAAATACAATTGTATTTTGTAAGTTTGCGCACTTTTGCGTCAAAAAAGGACGCAAATGCGGCGCTAAAAAAGTATAAGTATGGGCCTAAGGGCCAGATGTATCAAAGGGTTTTCCCCATTTTGTGTCTATGGGAAAATGTGTTCGTACATATGGGCCTAAATGTGGGCCTTAGTATGTAAACCAGATGCGTGCTAAAACATTGACTTAGTGCAGCCTTCTACGTTCACACTTTCCGTGCCCAGCACATGTTCATGATACAGGCTGCCTTCACTTCTGAGTCAGAGCAAAGAACACTTTGTTAAAAGAATTGTCTGCTGCAAGTAAGAAGAAGCCCTCTGACGCTTCAGGGCCTGCCTTTGGAAACAAAATCACTTGTAGCAGGTAAACATGCAAAGGCCTCTTTATTGTTCGTTTTCAAAGCGAACTCCTTCAAGGTTATTTGTTCCAGGACCATTGCAGACGGCTGCAGTTTCTTCCTAGTGCATTCCTGCACAGAGGTTGCAAAATTCAGTGAAGTCTGTGCGGGACTTTGAACTCAGGCCAGACACAGGAAACGCATAATACTCATGGAATTAGATGGAGTGTGGCCACAGGCTCCATGACAGAGCAGTTGAAACGCCCAAAAGTCCGGGTCCGTCTGGGATTTCCCATTCTCTTCTAAGCGTTGAGGGGTGCCGAGGGACGAGTTTGCAGTGAACACACCAGGCAACTTTCACATCCGGCCTGGACAGCCTCGTCCGTCTCCTCAAAAACATTGCCTTCCTGCCTTCTGTTACTCTGTAGTGGTGGTTTGCGCCGGTTTTTCCAGAATTTCATAAAATTGAAATGCCGGCACCAGAAGCTGCTTATACAGGAGACGGTCTTACACTAGGTGTGTGGTTTAAGCGTCTACAGAGGGTGGTTTGCCCGTGTGTTCCTGAGGACATATTTATGTTCGCCATCATTTGTTTATATCCCTATATGCTGTCACTTACTGTGACTAAACACTTGCACCATGGAAAACATCGAATCTTTTTCTTAACAAGTTTTCCACTTTCTCAGAGTTGGAAGCGGGAGCCCTTTAGTTCTGGTTTGACAGTACGGCTGCCTGTTTGTCCAATTCTTACCGATTGTTCAAAATATACAGTGTGGGCTTTGGCTGCACCCGGGGGGCGGTTCTGTCTCATCATATGCGGTTGGCTGTTTGGTGTATCATGTTTTTAAAAAAACTTTTGCAGACCTCCGCTGCATCATACTGCATTTCTTTATCCCTTAGATGCATTGTGTACAAACAAAATAGTTTTATTTTTTCCACTGCAGGCGTTTTAATGGTTTATAGTCACGACTCAAAATGCAAAGCAGACCTATCGGTTTTGCTACTGCTAGCTCTTTCTTGCAGCTGTTACTCTATACTAGGAGAGGTGTGTCGGGGTTTGACCTGCACAGATTGTGCCACTAATGTTCCAGAAGGAATATTTTTAAACAAGGGAGCTGATCTTACAAGCTCCACAGGGACCACAAACCTAGCCAGACTATGGGCCTGATTACAACTTTGGCGGAGGGTGTTAACCCGTCCCAAATGTGACGGATATTGCACCCACCGTATTACGAGTTTCATAGGATATAATGGATGAGTAATACGGCGGGTCACATTTGGGACGTATTAACACCCTCCGCCAAAGTTGTAATCAGGCCCTATATTCTGTATGGCCACCTAGTACCAAATTATCATTCTTGCCATCCACCCTCTGTTGTGGAGCAGCAATGCTTCTCCTTACGACCGGACACCATACAATGCTTGATTTTCAAAGTTATTTGCTCACCGCGTAAAGCTAGGTGTAGTAATTCTCTTACTCAGCTTGGATGTAAACAGAGAGTTATTCAACATCAACCTCAATGGTGAAGCTCCCTCGCCTGCTCACGCATAACTCACCGCAACAGCCTGTGGAATGCCAAGACTGATTAAATTCCACTAAGCGCTATGGGAACCTTCTTTGAGCATTCTGGCTACTCATTATAACACTAGGTATGCAAATACAGACATTTACAAGACCACCATCCCAGTCCTAATATACAGAATCAGGAATAGTGGAATTTTGTCTTGTCAATGGAATTCCTACATAAATTCTACCTATATGGTGAAACTTCTTCAGGACCAACTCCACCCTTGTGGAACGGGTTGTGATCTTTCCAAGGCGAATTCACCCGTAAAGGTTGGTGAACATGAACCAGCTCACTAGTTTGTTTGTGCTCACACATTTCTTGCATGTAGATGTCACCATTCTCGAGGGGAGGAAAAAAAATCAGTTCCTATAGTGAGAACTGGGCAAGAACAACCCCCAGAATGGTGAGGGTTTATGGAAAGATGTTCCTCCAATTATTTTGACCACAGGGGATAAAAAACGTAAAACATACAAATGCACTTTTTGTGTATGCAAATATGTATACTGTACAGGCAGCAAAAGTATTCAAGTGTCAAAGTCAAGCGGCATCACATCGTACTACACGATGCATGTAACTCAATCCCATTATGACCATAAACAGTATAAAAGAGGTATTAATACAAAACTAGACATACTAAAACATTACTTTATTATTACAAGTGTAGCCCTTTGACACTTCACTCTTAGGATAGCAAAGTGATCAGTTCAGTACTTCCTCAGAGAAGTGATGAAGGCTTAAATCTCAGCACTCAGTTGACCACTGAGTAAGACTTAATAAAGATTGATGTCCAGCTATTGTTTTATCTTAGTTTAAAAAAGTGCATTTTCTAAATACATAGTGTAATTCTACACAGACAAATATGGTCTTGCAAACTTCTACCTTTATATGTGCGCAGAAATACCAGGCAGTGTTTCACAATGAACTTTGCAATAACACTGTGTGGTCTGCCTATTGACTTTGAGGTCGGTCCATATACGCTAACGGCAGGTGGTCCCCTTTGATTATCCGGCTTCTGGTGGTTGGAATCAGGGTCTTCAAAATCCCACTCATACTCAAGCCTCTTGGAGGCTTTTACCCTGTAACCAATGTGATGTGGATTTGTTTGTGAGCGCTTAAGGCCGTTGTGGCTGCATGGTCCTTACCTCCCAGTTCCTCCCGTCCCCCCTTTTTCCTGTGTGGCCCGTGGCAGATCTACAGAGGGGCTTCAATGGATACAGAAGCAGTCACATCCTGGTTCAGCAGCTGCCATAGGCCCAATTACCCACCTACCTAGAAGTTGGTTTGAAGGGGAGGCACCATCAGCAGGTAAGGTGGGAGACCATAGGGGATTGGAGTTATACTGTGGAGCCCGAGTTCCTGGATTCCCGGGCTTCATTTATGATGGAGATAAATAAAAGAAGGGGGTTACCTTAATAACCCTACTATACCTGGGTAAATTAGGACATCATACAACATGTGGTGCAACAGTAGGAAAAAACGTAGTCATCAATGCACCAGTGAAACTCTAAACCAATCACTAGAAGAACATTCAATTTCTGCATTTCATTTAATGATATTTAATCGCAATATATAATAGCCTAAATCAAACTACATTAGACATGTCAAGACGCTTCTAGACAAAAATTACATATCATACAAAATATCTGAGACAAACATGATTGTACATAAATCAACACAACCAATTATCCAACTGATTCAATTCATCAAGAATATACTCCAATTTATGATGGAGGGCAATGGCCACAGAACAAATGTGCACTTTGCAGCTCCGCACACTTGGAGTCTGGGAAGGGGGAAAACCAGCGATGGTGGTTTCAGTTTCCAAGCCCTGTGCACTTCGGGTAACTATCAGTGGAGTCACCAGGCTCTTCCCCATTCACGGGTCTCACAGCGGGAGCTGGTGACTTTTGAAAGTGGTGGGACGTAAAAGTTCTTTCCAACTTTCACAGCATGAGTGAGGCAGCCAGGGTCCCAAGGTCTGAACTGCACAATGTAAAAGCAGAGATCCTTGGACCAACTCCGGCTTCCCCGCTTGACCACAATGTGTGATCGTAGGCAAATATTTTATTCCACTAAGCCTCCCTTTTCTGTGTAGCACTGCACTAGATTGTGCCTATTACCTGTTGGTTTCTCTGGTTTACCCAACGCCCCGTTTCTAAATCCTAAGTGACCCTCGCTCTACCCTAAACCGCCAGAGGTGCTGGCATATGGTGCAGAGATGAAACTCTAATAAATAATTTAAAGTATGAAATTTACAACGCTCCCTAGTCAGCGCACAGAAGCCCTTCGTAAGCTGCATTCTGTCAGGTCAGGTGCAAACCCCCATGCAAAAGCCTTTAAAGCAAATCAGGGAACACGTGCACCCTCACCTGATCGGCAATGTTTTTCACAGTTTTACAACTTCAGAATTGTTGGGCTTGGGGGGCATCAGGTTCTTTTCAAATTCATTGCTGTTTTAAGTGTTTGTGGAGCAGGAAAACCCTGTCACCCGCTCCCTCTTGTGCGGGTGAGGGTGTCCCTGGGGCATAGGGAGGACACCTCTGGGCTTATTCCATGGTGTTCCACCATGGAAATAGGCCCACAGTTCCCTTAACACCTGCCCTGACCCAGGCATAAAATAATGGTACAAAGCAGGCTTTGCACCATTATTTCACCCCTCCTCCCCCCGTGAGTGATTTTAGCATGGGAGGATAAATATGACGCTAAGGCATCTCATTGACGCAAAGTAGGTTTCCACATCCAAAAAATGACTTTAACTCCATAAATTTGGAGCTAGACGGGTCTAGTGCCAAAGTATAAATATGGAGTTAGTTTTGCACCAAATTTGCTTAAAAAAAATTACGCAAATTCAGTGCAAAACAAGTATAAAGTTTTGAGCAACTTTCTAAAACTGAACAAGAAAAGCATTTGCCATATGGTAAGAGGAAGTTCATTCCAAAATTTGACTGCTTTAACTGAGAAGGCTTTGCCTCCAGCGTGGTTATCCTTGATTCTAGGTGGACCCATCAACTGAATCTTTGAACAGTGTAGGAAAGTCCCCTCTTTCTGGCATGGTTACCACACTTTTTGCCTGATGTCAGTGTGCTTAGACTGTTTTCACTGGGATCCTGCTAACCAGGACCCCAGTGATGATGCTTTCTCCTCTAAATTTGGTTGTCTCTGTACTTCTTACAACCCGCAATTGGCATACTGGTGTAACCATGTAAGTCCCTGGTAGATGGTACTTAGGACACCAGGGGTCACCCATGGGCTGCAGCATGTATTATGCCACCCATGGGTGCCCATACAAACTGTGTCTGCAGGCCTGCCATTGCAGCCTGCCTGAAAAGGTGCATGCACCCTTTCACAGCTGGTCACTGCACCAGGTCACTGTAAGTCAACCCTATGTTAGGCCCTTTCAGCCCAAAGGGCAGGGTGCAGGTCCCTGTGTATGTGGGCACCCCTGCATGAGCAGAGGTGCCCCTACGAACTCTAGTTTAAATTCCTTGGACTTCATAAGTGCGGGGAGGCCATTTTAGCTATGTACTACCTGTGGTCCAGCTACATAATGGTACCTCCGAACCAGGGCATGTTTGCTATCAAACATGTTGGAAACATACCCCAATACTGATTCCAGTATTGGTGGCATGATTCCATGCACTCGGGGGTTGCTTGGAGGATCCCCGAGTTCTGCTCCTATCAGTCTTCCAGGGACTGCAGGCAGCCTGCCCTGCTGCAGCCCCTCAGATACAATTCTGCCATTCTACTGCTTGACCAGCTCGAGCAGAGGGCACCAGAACACAAGATTTCCTGTAGGAGAGGGGGTGCAACTTCCTCTCCTTTGGAAATAGGTGCTACTTGGCTGGGGAGGGGGAGCCTCCCCAACGCCACCGGGCTGCTTTGAAGGGCACATTTGGTGCCCTGCTTGCACAATCTGGTTTGCACCAATCCAGGGACCAAAGGTCCCTCCTCTGGCACAAAACACACAAAAAAAGGGGAGTGTCCACTCCCCTGTCGAGCTCCACCCCTAGAGTGGTGCCAAGAGCTCCTCCAGGTGGCCACTTGGTTCTGCCATCTTGAAACTAAGATGGGTAGAGGCCTCTGGGAGCATCTGACTGGATAGGCAAAGTAGGTGACGTCAGAGACCCCTCCTGATAGGTGGTCATGCCAGAGAGTGACCAAACCCCCTTTTTGGGTTATTCAGGGACTCCCTTGAGGGTGGGTCTCCAGATTCATCATGCAAGACTCCACCAGGACTCCTATGCAAAGACCTATTATGCTCCAGAACTGCTGCTGAGCTACACAGCAACCGAACAAAACTACAGTGCCCGAGAAGACTTCTCCTAGCAACATTATTTCCGTGGCTCCTGTTTGCAATCTGCAACATTTCCATGGCTGTGCATCCTTTGGGGTCGGCAAGACTTCAGCTGCACCAAAGAAGGAATCTCCCTTGGAGTGAACGAGTCACTCCCTGCATCCGCAGGCACCTAAGGCAACCACGTCCGGCTTGTGGGATCTTCTGTCCTCTGGATTTGCGAAGATTCTTTGACACAGGTGGCGGTTCTGAAGGATCCCCTGGGTCCTCTCTGCCTTTCCAACGTGGGAGACAGGAAGCCCTTGCCACTGGGACAGTATTCCTCTGCAGTAACCTAGGCTGCTCCGAGGGATCTTCAGGCTCCAAGTAGCCCCAGCCCCCAGCACTCCACCTCTGCAAGGACAGACTCTCCTCACTGCTGCTCCAATGACGTGGGACTCCTCTTCAGGTGTGCTGCCCAGGCCTCACTGTGACTTATTATGTCTGCCGCCAGTGGGTTGCTTGTGGGGGCTCTGACTGCTTCTGATGGCTCTCCTGTCTTCTGAGGGTCAGCCCGGACTCCCCTCCAAGGGTTGAGTCCCCAGGACCGTGTTGGTCCTCCACAGCTCTGCAAAACGTCCAACAGTTACACTTGCATTTGCTTGTGCTTGTTGGTGGCCATCCGACTGCTGACCATCTGCCTGCTATCGAGGGACAGCTCGTAGGCGACTTCAGGGACTCCTCTGCAACTGGGCTTCATCCATCAAAGTTGACCCGGATCTTCAGCTACAGAAGGGTGGGCATTGGCTCCTGCCCCACCTGGACACTCCTGCATGGACTGGACTCTGTCCCCTTATTTTGCAGGTCCTCTTCACCTGGAATCCTCCCTTGTCCTGTCCTGCTTCTGAAATTTCCAATAGCGACGTCCCCATGTTAGCCTATGGGAAAACCGGGTAACTTACCTCTCTGCCCTGACCGCTGGGGATCTGCTAGGTACTTACCTTGTGGGGTTCCACTCTCTCGCAGTGGATGTATGACTACTCCATACACTCTGGTGGGGGATACCAGTTTGCATTCCATTTTTTTAGTGTACGGTTTGTCCCCACTATAAGGCCCTTGATATTTTATGCTTTTCCTAATTACTTACCTGTGTATTTCTGGTGTGTCCATACCTCCAAAAGAAGGTATACCAATGATAGACTAGTTTAGTTTGCCTATAATAAAGTAACTTTATTTTTGCAACACTGTGTGGTTCCTTTCACGTGTGATAACATACTGTGTGACTACTGTTGTATTGCAAGTTCTTCACATGCCTCCTAGATAAGTCTTGGCTGCTCACCACAGCTACCCCAGAGAGCCCTCGCTTTGGGTTTTTGGGTTTTTTGTGGTTTGCCTGGACGTACTATAGTTGTCCACCACAGACTGGGCCAGCATCCTACAAAGAGGGTAGGCAGTGTGTTGGAACATAATGATGAGATCTTTTTGATAGGCAGGTGGGGCCAATACCTTGGATTGCTTTGAAAACGTGACAGAGGGATTCAAATGCTACTCTTTTTTCACCGAGAGCCAGTGCAAAGATTTTTAAGCATTTAGACAAAGACGAGAAATGGGAAAAGCCAAGGGCCATTTGGCAGATACATATCATAGAGCAGTTGCTTTCAAGTGAAATCAAAGCTAATCTAGTCCGTCTTTTGGTCCTCTCTTTTCTCTTTCAGGCATTTGGGCTGGCATCTCCTTCAGACAGGCTCCTTCTGCTGCAGTACCTCCAGTCATGCTCATCAGAGCAGGAAGAGCAGGCTCCTCTCATGCCTTGGACTCTAGATTCTATCCCCTAATCTGACTGGGAAACTGGTTGTTGAGGACTCCAGTTCTGGATTACAGAGTTCTTTCTATGTCACCATGCAGAGTGCTGATTGAGAACCAGTCAATAAGACATTTGTGGACACTTACTTGGGGATTTCTGCTCCATACTTATACTCAATTTTCAGACAAAATTTGTGGACTGCACAGGTGCAGTTGTGGGACTGCCACTTTATATACCACTCCCAAACTCGTTGTCACAATATTTGTCCCTTATTGTTAGCAGGAAGGAGGGGTGTGGATGCAAGTTGAAACCTAAATCAAAGACTCTGGAGAAACCAAAAGCAAAGACACAAAGAGTGAGGCCTTTAGACTCAGCTAGCTCTCCACCTTTTGGGAATAACACCTCTGGGAAAGAAAGAAACAGGAAGGGAGCAGAACCGATCCCTACACTTCATAGGGGTTGTTGGATGCTAGTTATTAGTAGTAAGTACACACCTGCAACTCGCAATAATGCCCCAAGACAATGTTAGGTCCAGTCAAGGTGTCAAAACATTAGCCCCCAGGCTCAAACCCTGGTAGCTTTGCAATGAGCAGGCAGGCTTAACTTAGGAGACAGGTATTTAAAGTATTTAAATAAACCAATACACAGATAAGTAAGACACAACACACAATAAAAATCTGACTCCAATTCATAAAAGTAGTAAATATTTTTATCTTTAAAATGAAACCAATATGACAAAAAAACAACATAGAGAACCGAAGTTATGAAATTTTAAACATTATATTGAAAAACATGCTTTCTAGTACTTAGAAATCAATAGCGCTAACCGGGGACATCTGGTCACCCTTGACTGGGACAAAGTCAAAGTTTGAGGCCGACCGCGATGGAGCCCTACTCGGATACACTGAGCAGGAGGCCTCAGCCAAAATCTTACCGTCACACTTAGAATTTTTTTTGGAGCTTTTCTCTCTCGACTTAGTGAGGTCCTCCTCAGCAAGTCGATTTCAATGCGACGTTGTCAGACTCCTTTTCCGTGAGACACAGGTAAAATCCTGCAAGTCTGGTGCTCCAGGGCTTTCAGTGGGACAAACCTGAAATCCTGGCTGAGTCGCGGTTGAAAGTAGTTGGTGTGACTCACAACGGCGAGTTGATCCACTTATGGAGCTTTTTCCAAAATTTGCTCCAAACTTCTCTAAACTTCTGGAACATCTTCCTGAAGCTCCTCTTGAGGGTTCAAAGTGTCCAGCACACACATCCAAGGGTCTAGAAGTTCTGAGATGGTCCTTGGAATTTTAGGACCACAATTCCCACAATGCATGTGGGCAAATCCTTAAAAGTCCACAGGACGCACTCCAGGCTGGGGACTTTTGTGATAGTTGATGCAGGCAAGCTCTGTTAATCTGTTGCTTTCAGGGAGTCCACTCCTGAGTTCTTTCTGAAGCAAGGCAAAGTCCTTAGGGCTCCTGCTCCACTGTACAAAAGGATCTGTACTTCAGTATGCAGTCCTTAGGGTTGCAGACCAGGGTTGCAGCAGGGCAGACCTGCTTCTTTTGGTTTCATGCTGCAGATCTGAACTGCAGTGCAGATCAGCCACTTTTATTCAATCATCTTGGTGGACAAGCAGGAGGAGCACCTTTGTCCAGTGAGCTGAAGGGTGCCACCCAAAAGCATGACAGCTTCCTCCAGAGTGTGGCGTGTTCTTGTCCCATACAGCACTGCACTTTAAACTTACAAGAAGGATGATTTTCCTCCAGAGGAGCAAGACCTGGTTAAACTGATCTACCGGTGAGGCTCATTTCCATTAACGCTCCCCCTCTGGGCATCTGCAAATTCCTTTCCTGGGCCTGTTGTCTGTGGGGTACAGGGTGAGAGGGTAGGACTGGCTGGCATTCCTTTCTGCCCTGCTTCCCCTGAAGCCCAGTTTGATTTACCCAGCCCCTTTCCTGACCTGACCTCAGTATCTGCCAATGTCCCCCCATCAGAAAACCTCTGCTCAGTGCAGGCCACTTATCACTTATAACCGATCAGGAGAGGCCTCTAGCAGACTGGAATTTGGCTTACAGAAAATAAAGTTTTATAGCTTCCTTTTTGTATTAGAGCTTCCTTTCTGTATTACTTATGACAAATTCAACAGTGGCAAGTTGCTGGGTTTATAATTACTAATCTTTTGAGAACTTTCATAACACATTTAGCTCCTTCCTAGCAATACTTATGCTTATGGAAAATATTCCCATGTTAATGCATGGAGCTAAGTACCTCCAATGAGGAAAAATGAAAAAAACAGTTTTTCCCTCACCAGGGCTTATTAAACATATTTTATAATGGCCTTGCTTATAGTTACATGGCAGCCCACCCCTGGGGCAGCTAGGGGAAACCTTAGTGGTGACATATATATACAAAAATAAGGTAGACTATCACTTTGAAAGTACCTTTAATTCCAAAGTCGAATTTGCACACATTTTATTTTCTAAAGACAGTCTGCAAGGGAGGGCTGCCTTTAAGAACGACAACAGACAACACAGCATTGCACACTCCAGTGCAAGAAATCTACTGGGCCTCTAAACCTCCCTACCCTATTATACACTGGGGACTTATAGGTAGTTTGAATCCTCCTACTAAGGACTTACAGGAGCCTGTCATTGACAATAGTAATTGTACCATTTTACTATATACATTTTATTCAGATCAATGGTCTTGGGCCTGTTTAGCAGGGCACAGTCAGAGTCAGTTACTACCAGTACCAGTCAGAAACACTACTGTACTCCCACACCCAAGCATTTCATTTACTAAAAAGGCCCTTATTTATGTATTTAATGTTCGATTAATTAAAATCATTACATGCAATCAGCCAGGGAACATAAATTTGCAAACGTGCCATGATTGTCAGTTATAATAAAAAATAAAAACTTATAAACAGCTATAAAATAAGTTGAATACGATTACTAGAAAAGAGCTGTGTAAAATTATTAATAAATTATAAAAATTTACAAAATATCATAAATGTTTTAGCCATTTTGTGCCATAGACGTATTGGCCAAGGTAGAAGAAGGAGGGAAGAAAGATTAATAATGCAGGGCAATTATTCATCTAAAACCAGTCAGTCATAGCAAAGGGCCTTTTTCTTGTGGACTTTTTGGGTAGCAGGTGGGGACTGGTGCTGACCCTTAGAGAAGTGATGAAAGCCGGTGGCACAGATCAGCGAGGCCAGCATCCGCCTGTGGGAGCTTTGAGGAGAGCCGTACGAATGGTGCCCGTAAATTTTCATAACCCGGCTAGGGACCTTGGTGTATTATCTGAGAAACACAAATCTGATGCCTCTCTGCACTGTGTAATGCTGTTGGCCCGGAACAAAGGAAGCACCAATCGGCTACGATTTCTGGCAAATTTAGGGCAGCAGCACAGCAGATTGAACCACGATTCCTTACGATAATTGCATAGCCTGCATATGATGGCCTCTGCCGGTCACGACCAGGCAGGGTTGAAGTCCGAGATTGGCGAAGCGATGAGTCACATAATAATTTCCTATGTGTTAAACGTAGGGCAGGGCCTTTCCTGGGATACAGAAAGTATCCAGTGTCTCTGTGCTGAAATTAGACTGTAGTCCTCCTATATCATGGTCAAAAGAGGTTTGAATTACCTGTCTATACACAACTTTTTCCAGGCTGAGAATGGAATTTCTTAGGCACACAGGTCAATGGTCACAATATTAAGACAGCCAGTTGTCTAGGCTAACTGGGTTTGCCATGGCGGGCCCGCCCCTTCAAAAACGGTCTTTAGTTGGACTCTGAGGAAGTTCCCGGGGGCCTGCAGAATACTTATAGTAATATTTTATTAAATTCCACCGACACACCAGGTCCAGTCTCCTAAGGCCAGCTCCAATCTTAGCCTTGTTCTTCTGGCCTGCTGGGGAGCACTCATGACTTTCTTGTATGCCGTATTCTGATAATTACTGAGGAGCTTGTCAAAGGCTCCAGGAAAAGCCAGGTGACTGTAGTTGAGCGCAGGGATCAGTTTGGCTCTTAAAGCTGTCAACATTGGATTAGCAGTTGGACTATGTAATCGATTGCCTAAGTGTATCAGGCTATGAATGGAACTGGTGGACTTGTGTCTGAGAGGCCGTATATGAACTGCCAATGTGGCCCCTTCCAAAAACCAATCACCTAAGTAGTTCTAGGCTGAAGTTGTTGTAATTTGTAAATCCCCCAACTGCCAGTCTGTTATAGTGGTGCAGGGCATTGAGGGCTCTCTTAGGCCATCTCTAGAACAATCCATGATCACTATATCATCTGCAAACTGCAGAATTGGAAGGCACTCTGCACCCAGCCTTGGTGTTATTAGGCTGGCGCCCTCCAATACAGTACCCAGGTTGGCTGTAAAGAGGTTAAAAAGGATGGGGGCCAACAGTGACAGCTTGCTAGTTGGCCTGCATTTCAGTGGTCTCAATTTTTCCAGCATGCTTGATGCTTGTTGCGTTGCTATATTCGCCCTAAGTGGCCAGGGTATGCCCAGACATGGGTCCCGTGCTCACTGTGCCACTGGATTCAAGCTAGCCTGGCTGATGAGAGATGATACCCTGAAACTGGTCCCAGGATGCTTGTTTCCGCTCCAGGGAGGACTTGGCATGGCAGTTCAGGCTGGACTGTTCCCCTGGTAAGCAAAAGAATGATGGATTTAACCCAGATCTGTGACTAGGGGTGAGGGTCTGATAAGTTTCAGCACTTCATCCATCATCACATTCCAGAAAATGTTTAAGAGATGTTATCAAAGGCATTTCTCCCTAATTTAATTTCCTTGTGTCGATCTGTGGCTGTTAGGAATGCCAACGATGAGGGCTTCGGTCGGTTGCAGTGTCTGTCAAAAGGGGGCGGGAGTCACTCTGCCCATCACTCATTTGTGCATGTAGTTCCAAGGGCCTTGGAGCTCCTTGACCAGGTTTGGTCTATCCTGTCATTAACATTGTTCTTTGTGCGCGTAAAATGGAGTGTGCCCCCTTCTTAGGTGGAGAAACATTAAGGATTTGTGGATATTTCTCCGTTGGAGGGGGGGGCTTAATTTCAATTCCCCATTCTGCCCGCTGTGGTGCTTCCCTGGACGCAGCGACTTGGTGTTGCAGGTGGTGCAATCCTACCAGAGTTGACTCTCCGTGGGTTACCCCTGGAAGATTCTGAAATCTGATCCAGGCTATGTCGTCTGACTAAACAAGAGCCAGTGGTGGTAGGTGTTTAAAAAGGTGAAGTATGTTCCCCCTGTTTAAAATGTCTTATGGCCCTTTGGCAAAGTATTGAGGGGTTAGTACTATCTCCTGGGCGTGCAGCTCCTCCTTACTAGGGTTTGGCAGTGCTGCCTCCTGTCTGTGGACACGAGTGGTGCTAACTGGGCCAATGCCCCGTGACTCAGGCATACGTGGAGGCCATTTTGGGACAGGCAGAAAGTCCCCTGTGTGTTGGACAGACTGTGGAGGGAGAGAGGCAGAATGGATGGGGCCCATACTGGATGCTCACAGGAGAGCGTGCTTGGCGCGTTCTCAGGAGTATCCTCGGTACTGGCGTCCACCCTTTCATTGCTGTTCAATTGAGAGGAATCTGTACTTGGCGTGTTCGCTGGGGTTACCTAGGTATTGGCATCCACCCTTTCATGCTGATCGTTTGAGAGGAAATAGATTCGGGGGGCGGGCCTTCCTGATTGATCCTAGGAGAAAGGGAAAATTTGAAGTCCAGTCTTGGGGCCTCAGCGGTCGTTTGGTGATTTGGGCCCAGGTTAGAAGTGAAGATTGGATATTGGATATAGTGGCATACCATTCTTTGGAACCAGTGACAGCTGGTTCTGAGTGGTTGACAGCAACGTGGTTCTTTTAACTTTGGTGGATTTCTTGTTCTGTTTTCTAAGCTTGTTCTTGGCCATCTTAGGGAGGGGCTCTCCCCAAGGTGCAGCACTAGGTTGAGCCTCTTTGTTGTCCTTGTCAACCGACTGAGCAGCAATGCTGGGAGCCAAAGGAGGGGAAGATGAGCTAGCCTGTGTGCGGGGGCAAGGATTACCCTGATTTGGCTGCGGGCTGTTAGTTAGGTTTATAATTGAGCAAGTTAGTGGCCCCTAGGCACCATATTTGCCCCCAATTGTTGTGACGAGCTCTCTTAAGACCTCCAGAAGAGTTACCCATCTGTCAGTGATGGCTGAGCAAGATCAGGAGCATGACTTAGCATCCAGTTGGCCTTGAATGATGTGTCCTATAGAGTCTAACTTGGTGCTCCAATGTGCCAAGCACCGTGCAGTCAAATGCAGGAGATCTATTTGCAGTTCCATTTTAATAGACAGCCATATCAATGCTCTGGCTATAGAGCGCTGAGCTGCAATCATAGCAGTCGAATGTAAGTCTTCCAACCTGCTCGACTCTTGTGTGTCTGGTGTGTCTGGAGAGTGTCCCTTAGTTCGTTTGATGTTCTAAACAGCTTTGGGGTGAGCGCTTGAGTTCTTTCTATTTTACCCTTGGGATTCTCAGGGAAAAAAACGGAGAGACCATCCATGTCAGGATTTGAGCTGTTGCACATGTTGTGGGTGAGGTAGGTCTAGGTGACACTGGGGAAGTGGACCGAGCTAGAGCCTGAGAAGCAGGTGTGGAGAAACAATACATTTGAGCAGTGATTACTTGAGCATTTAGCGGTTAGGGTCCCTACTTTCCCTGGGCTAGTTGGTGCCCGCACTGGAGACACCAGGGCCTGAGAGGTAAAGGAAATGTTAAAATGCTGCCAAGGGTTTGTTGTATTGTGCCGAGTAGGCCCTGGAGCCTGAGACATGACTGTAGCCTGCGCTTCATGCTTGGCACAGTGGGGTTATAGTGGACTGAACCCTTACATGAGCCAGACGTAGAAGAGACCACCTCAGGGCCGACTGAGTTGAATGAGAGGGATGTGACCAAAAGGGCCCCAGAGTGGGAGGGAGGTGAGAAGTGAGTGAGTGATTAGTCCTCCTTGAGGGGCCTTGGGACATAGTTTTAAAGGTGGCTGATCCTGTGGAGTGCTCAAGGTGTCCCTGGCAATAGCTGGGCCCGAAGTAAATTTCCCCTCTGTGGCTGAACGGGACCGGTTTCCTTCTGGGCATAATGTCGATGAATTGACGCAGATGAGGGCTAATTGAAACAAATTGTAGAGAGTGCTAGCGCCGATTTAATCGAGATCCTGGCGCTGTACTTATGCGTAGAAAGTAGGACGGGTGTCCGGTCAGTGGTTCTTGATCTTAGTGGTCTTCCGGGTTATATTTGCAGAGGCAACTTGAGCAGAGGTTGAGCGAGTCTCACCGGGACCCTGCAAGCCGCACCAAGACCTAGCTGGGCCGCTTCTGCCGGCACCGGGGCTCACACTCAGCTGGGTTGTCTTCAGCCTTCCCGCTCGCCCACAGTAGCACAGATTGCCTGTTTGCCTTTTTACTGTGACCAAGGGTCCATTTTGATGGTGTGACGCCAGTTTGATCTGGGCCAGGCGCTCTGGGTGCTGTAAATGGGCTAAGACAGTGGGTCGTGATGAAGCAGAAAATGAAGGTTTTGATTTATTAACGCATAAACGTAGTGCTGAAATAATCATGTGTGACATTAACCGAATTAATAAAGATTGTACGGGGACAAAATGTGCCCTCAGAGTAGTTTGCCATCATTTATACGCGTGCTTTATATAACGTGGTGTATTAGGAATGCACTAATTCGACATAATCATAAACGTGTGCTATGATTTGCTTATTTGAAATGCCTTAGCTTAGCATTACTTTAGCGGAGGCTTTGGCCTAGTTGCCTGGTCTCACGGTTTAAACGTTCGTATTTTTCCACTGTGTTATTAAACGTGTATTTCTGCTTGAAGCAGTACTTTTCCACAGAGACTGCTTGCATGCTTATCTTAAAGTTGGTGCCAGCATGGCATATTTTCTCTTAAATTCAAGGTCGGCTTGCAGGTGCGGACAATGGAGCCTCTGAGAGTAAGCTAATCGAGAAACAATGTTGCAAATTGCGTACCCATCTCCAAGGATAATGTATGCTTAAGTAAAAGCTTGAGAACTGTCGTTTTTGATTGGTCAATTTGAAGCTAACCTATGAACCCACCAATGGAGACCCTACAGGACTTGAACTGTTGCCTATAAAACCCAGGTGCACGAGAGGGAAGCTCTCTCTCTATCTTCGGACATCCTGCCATTTTGACTTCGTAGCTACTATGACCCATTTTGCTGCGACGCCATTTTGAGAGACTTTGATGCTTTCTCTAGTCGAGAGAAAGAGACTTTAATGATTCTTGCCCTAGAGACTTTAACTTTGACTTGTCCCTTTGCATAAAGTAGTAGCCTTAACCTGCCGCCGTGAGGCAATTGCCCCGTTCACCCCCGCCCCTTTGTCCTGTCCCATGCTGATCGAGAAACGGTACCTGTGAGACGAAGACTTCATTGATTGCTGATTGGAATTGGTAAATATGAAAAGGAAAATTGTAAAATTGCATTGTGTTTCCTTTAGGTAACCAACTGCTGATTTTTTTTGATAAGGGCCCTAGCTAGGAGTTTTCTAAATTGATGTTGCCAAATTGTTTTTGCATGAAGTCCCACATGCTGATGCTAATTTGAGGTTAGACGAGGATTCTATATGTCACACGATGCAATTGGAGATCTTGTTATGCTGACTAAATGTACGCAATTAGCCCATTACAGATTATCGTATTAGTGCTTTGCATTGCCACTATCGAATGCCTTGTGATTCAAATGCTACATAGATTACACTTGTTTCGACGATATGGACAGCTATTAATGTTCATTTATGTTTATCATTTGGTGTTGAGACACATTTATATTGTGCTAGCTTTGTTAATATAGGGAAATAAATTCACTAACTTTGCAATAAACTGGTGTGGTTATTCCTGGCTGAAAGGTCAGGGTTCGCCGAAATGTATTCTGGATTAATTGTTAAGTGTTATGTTGTTCAAGGTGTTGCTTACGTTCGTTATTGATTATCAATAAGAGGTGATTGATCAATTAAGAGTACAGAGAGTTCCCACTTAGCCAAAAGATTCATCGACCTAAAGAGCATCCGAACGCAGGTAAATTGTTACCGCGTTCCGCTCTATCAGTAGATGGTAGCAGAGGACGGTTTCGTCTTTTGGGACCCTGTACCATTAGAGTACATGGTGTCGAATTAACGGTTACGCATTTTGAGACCCCATTCGAAAAGTTGAATTAGATTTTCCTGGATAAAACTGATTGACAAGATGATGATGATGGGCTAGGTCCACCGCGACTTTCCCGGGATCTCGGAACTTGCGAATGGAGAGAAAGGAGATGTGGAAACAGCGTTGGCGGTACTAGTGATGGTATGAGTGAAGTTAGGGTTTTGCGCTTGCACAGCTTATTGCCGCACGGTGTGTGAAAGGGTTGCGAGGATTTTCTTTTTAAGGATAGCGGAGGTGCGACTCCAAGTGTAGAAGTAGAGAGGTCGTCGAACTTCATAGAGTAACGGAGGTGCGGCTCCGAGTGTGAGAGTAGGGAAGTCGTCGAACTTCATGTGCGTCTGGCGCTTGTGCATAAAAAGGTCCACGTGGTTGTTGTTGAGGCGGGCCCTGCGAGGTCAAGAGACTCCGGAGTATGTTGATCCATGTTGTGGTCTGGGCGGTTTAGTAGGTTGATCGGGCGTGGTCAACGAGTGGGTACGTGTGTTAGGGAGTGATAGGAACTTCGACTTCGGGCTTTGACAAGATTCTAAGTGCACTAGAACAGATCATTGACAAGTTGAGAGTAGGTCTGCGGGTCAGATTTGCTTGCGAATGTGGGGATTGAGAAAGACGGAATAGCGGCCGAGGCTGGTGAAACAGATCGAATAGTGGTCGAGGTTAGTGAAAAGTCCCTAAGGTCCTGAAGCGATTGTGTTACCCTTCCTGTAGTAAACCGACAGATCTGTCTTAGTTTTTGTAGCTCGCGATACATGCAAAAGCTGTTACGGGAGGAACTGAGTGAAGGAGGATTAGCCGCGAGGCTTTGTCAGCCGCAGTGTGTGTGAGTGTGACGTCACTAAGAGCCGCGCTGGGATAGGTTGGTTGGAAAGAAGGGTCGCGCACGGATTGGACGCAGTCCGTGGCACTCGATTGGAAGGGGAAAGGCAGGTGAAGAGTATTCCGGGAATTAAAGTCACCTATTGATTACAAATTTTGTGGAATAACAGTAAACTTTGTGAATTAAAAGACGAGAAAATGAAATTCCTTAAAGCATTTAGGAGTGCGATGAAGGGGGAGACTTACATTAAAGCGAGCGTAGGAGAGGAAACGCCGCCCGAGGGTACACCAGCTTACATTGTAATGGAGGAAAAAGGGGTAGCTCCGTGCCTTTGGCTAAAACAATGGCACAAGTGGACAGAGAAACATGGGAGCGTAGCATTCCCGATACATGGGACATTCAATATAAGGGTCCTAGAGAATTTGAGATTTACGATGTATGACATGAAAGTACCTCCAAGGCCAGCACAGTTTGAGGCTCTAGCAATATGGGAACTCATGGCTAGGCAGCAACAGAAAAACAAGTTTGAAACAAGGATGAGGAAGGTAGAAAAGACACTAGCGGATGCTAGGTGGGATAATGCACAGAAGGTGTGGGGGTCAGACGTATTGCAGGGAATAAAATTGTTCCCCGCAATTACTAAAGATGAAGAGGAGACAGGTAAGAAAGCTACCTGTAAGACAGACAGGAAGTGTTCTAGGGACAGAGAGGACGAGGAAAAGTTGAGAAAAGAAGAGGAGCTAGAGGATGAGGAATTGATAATGGAGTTGTTGAACGACCGTCCACCACCCTATGCAGAGAATGGACAAGGTCCAAGTACCAGTTCTGCCCCTCCGACATCGGTACAGAACGGGGAAACGCAGAATACAGGAGTACCATCGGGATCTAAGGATCCGAGCTTACTGCTCACTCCACAGATACCGCAGATCAGGAGAATGTATCCAGATGTGCCCGTGTTGAAACCAGCAGAACACTATCAGCCGCAGATGTCAGGGTACTACAGCAGTGATAACAGTGGAGGAATGATTCTAGATCCAACCGTAAGGGGCGTACAGAATGGTTACAACCCAACAATGGCACAAGCTGAATCAACTCAGTTTATGATGCCTCAAAAGCAGATGCAGGGAGGAAGCGTTCATGCTCAAATGACGGGGAGTCAGATGGGCATGCCGGCAATGATGGCCCATAATATGGGGATGAACATGCCTCAGAATATGGGAAATGGACAAAATCCAGATGCGATATCACTGCCCATTACTGTAGGTCCAGTGGTACCTTTGTATAGTCAGCCTAACTTAGGTATGAGCAGTCAGGGACAAATGCTGCAGAATGGGACAGAAAGAAGGTGCATAGAAAACACTCCAGGGATAACCCCGATAGTGGCTCAGCCAACTGGGTCTGGGTCCTTGATGGAGTTTAGTCCCGTATGCGCTCCATCAACACTGGTGAGGTCGAGCCCCCCACTGATAATACCTTTAACATCGAATACTGAAAAGTTGCCACAACCATCGATGGCAGTCGATGTGAATGCTACACTGATGGGGGTAAATGCGCAACAGCTGACACAGTGGTTCAACAGTTTAAATTCCACACAAAGTTCAGACAGTGGGAAAGAAGACGATTACTTGAGCAGGATGAGGCTGAACATGGAAGCACAAGAATTGGTGGAAGGGAATATGGGTGTGAACAGGTTAGAATCCTACACGGAAGAGGAGTTGAGATATCTATGTCCAAAGATCACGAAAGAGGTAAACAAGGTACATAAAAGTTTGCAGGAAGTAGCAGACAGGAACGGGATTGACATAGGCAAGACGAAACACTTGAGCAGGAGCTACAGGTTGGATTTTGGAACCACAGATTTTGAACACATGAGATCAGCAGGCATGAAGGCACACCTTAGAGAATTGTTGCAGAGTGCCCAAGTGTGGAGGTGCTTAGACAAGTGGGAAAGCAGATGGGTAAAGAGGAAGGACAAGAGGAGGGACAGTGATACAGAACACAATGAGAAAAGACCACACAGCAGTGATACAGTAACTATGTTACCAATGAGGGAGACAGCAGGGGGAAAGTTAGTACATGTACCATGGCACAGGAGTGATATTCAGTCCTTTACGAATGATTTTCCCAAACTGAGAGAGAAGCCGATCGAATGGTATCAACAGACTGATAGGTTTGTGAAGCTTGCCAAATGTCTCTGGGAAGACCTGAACACTCTATTCGAGATTGTGGTTCCGGCAGATTTGTGGGAGGATTGCAAAAGAGCTGTAGGTTGGCCGACAAGCGAACCAGAGAGAGACAGAGAGACGGGTGCGCCATCACCTATGGTGATGTGTCTGTACTATAAGGTGATTGAGCATTTGAAGACGAAGGTTGCCGCGAAAAATGTGGATTGGCAGAAAATTGATCGAACTGCCCAAGAGGCTAAAGAATCGATTCATAGTTACTATGAGAGGTTGTTGAAGGCGTTCAAGAATTACAGTGGCACAGAAGCAATAGAGGCGAAAGATATGCTTCACTTTGTGTTCAGAATTGTGGAAGGGCTAAGACCAGATATAAGCCAGATGATAAAATCGCATTTGATCTGCTGGCAGTCGAAACCGATTGATGAAGTCTTGACTTATGCAAAATACTGTAGCAACGAAATTGAGGTGAAACAGAAAAAGCTGAAAGAGAAGGTGATGATGATGCAGCTTAAGGCGGCTCAGACAGGCTTACAAGGTCTGCAAGGACTGCAAGGGTTGCCAGGGATGCAAGGGTTCCAACAGCAGGTACCGCAACAGCAGCCGCAGTTGCAGGGGGGCATGGTGTTTCAGCAACAGCAGCCGCAGTTGCAAGGAAACATGGCGTTTCAGCCACAAGGCAGAGGCAGAGGAGGTTTTGTGAATAATGGTCCAGATTTGAACACTGTTGTGACAGGTGTGCAGGCAATGAAGAAAGTGATGCCGTGTCACGCGTGCGGAAACGTAGGTCATTGGAAACGCGAGTGCCCAATGGTGGTGCAGGAAGGTGCAGGTGCAGGTGTAGGTGTTGGTCAGCAAAACAATGATGTCAATGCATTTCAGACGATGAGAGGACCGAAAATGAGGGGTCCAAACCCAAATTTTCAGACCATGAATAAATTGCAAGGATTACAACCTATGCAGCCGCAGCAGATGCAGATGCCCTGTGTGCAGATGACGCAAATGCAGCCGATGCAACAGCAGTTACCTATGGTACCTAATCAGCAAATGCAAATACCTTTGGCACCAATGAGTCAGCAGCAAATGATGGTTCCTCCACAGGTAACGGGTCAGGTAATGGGCACAAACGGCACAATACAACAGTTCCCATTACACAGTGAGAGTGGAATAAACAATGTATGGGAGAGTGAAAGTTCAGAAGAGGAAGGAGATTGTGTGCTTGCGGCATCCCTAGAAGTTGATCAAAAGGGTCCGTACGTAGAAGGAAGAGTAATGGGTCATCGTGTTTCATTCTTGGTTGACACGGGAGCCACACGTTCAACTGTTAAGAGCAGTGAAGTACCAAATTTGCCACTCTCAGGGAGGACAGTTCAAGTGGTGGGAGTAGCAAACAGGCATCTGACAAACCCAATAACAGATCCGATACCAGTCAACATTGGTAACTATCAAGGGGTACATCAGTTTGTGGTGTGTGACTCAAGCCCGATAGCACTGTTAGGAAGAGACCTATTGTGTAAATTGGGTTGCTCGATCATGTGTTCAAACGAAGGAATAACAATAGAGACGAGCAATGATGGGGAAGACGAGGACAGTGTAGAGGGGGATGAGATAGAAAAAGTTGACGAAGAGTATCCTCTGATTTGTCTTTTACCAATGATAACTGAAGAAGATATCCCAGCAGAACTACGGGAAACAGTCGGAAAGAAAGTGTGGGACATGACAGGGAAAGAGGTGGGATTGATGAAAGGAGTAGAACCAGTAAAAGTGATGGTAAAGCCCAATGCGATCTTTCCCCAGACCCCACAATACCACATGCCACAAGATACCCTCATGAAAGTTGCCCAACTTATTGACGAATTCGTGAAGCAGGGAGTACTGAAAGAAGTATTAAGCAGCCCATGTAATTCACCGATAATGGGACTAATAAAGCCAAGTGGGAAAGTCCGACTTGTACAGGATTTGAGAAAAATAAATGACATCATAATCAAGTGCTGCCCTGTCGTACCGAATCCAGCTGTGATAATGTTTCAGATCCCTTGCGAAGCTGAGTGGTTCTCAGTCATCGATTTGTCACAAGCGTTCTTTTCTGTGCCTCTTCATGAGGACAGCCAATTCCTCTTTTGTTTCAAATTCCTAGACAGAGTGTACAGTTGGTGCCGAATTCCTCAAGGGTTTTCTGAGTCACCGTCGATATTCAATCAGGTTCTAAAGAGAGACTTGGAAGAGTTAGAGTTGCCATTCGAGTCAACCCTAGTACAGTACATAGATGACTTACTGGTTGCATCAAAGACAGAAAGTGGCTGCACAGCCGATACCATTGCTCTGTTGAACCATTTGGGAGAGAATGGACATAAAGTGTCTCCTTCCAAACTGCAGTTCTGTCAGAAGAAAGTGAAATACTTGGGTCACCAGATAGAGAAAGGGTCACGGAAAATAATGAAGGAAAGAATTACCAGTGTACTTCAAATGAGTCCACCAAAGACAAGGAAGGAGGTGAGGAAGTTTTTGGGAATGGTGGGATACTGTCGCCAGTGGATTCCCAACTTCTCGTCTCTAGCAAAGCCTTTACTGAAATTGACCCAGAAGGATGCCTTGGATCAGATTGAACTGAAAGGGGATGAGATGGATGCTTTTGTTGAATTAAAGGAATGCATGTGCAGGGCTCCAGCTTTAGGTATGCCTGATTACACAAAGCCTTTCACATTGTTTTGCCATGAACGTGATGCATGTTCTTTGTCTGTCTTGACTCAAACCCATGGTGGCGTAAACAGACCAGTAGCGTATTTTTCAGCTACTCTGGATCCGGTTGCAGCAGCACTCCCAGGGTGTTTGCGCGCCGTAGCAGCAGTTGGTATCAGCCTCACTCAGAGTGAAGGAATAGTGATGGGACACCCAGTAACAGTCATGGTCCCTCACTCAGTTGAGATACTTTTGACCCGCTCCCGAACGCAACACATGACTGGAGCAAGACTCACAAGGTATGAAACGACTATTCTGGGCTCACCGAATGTGCAGCTGAAAAGGTGCACTACGTTGAATCCAGCTACCTTGCTTCCTGGAGAAAATGCTGAAATTGAGAACGCTGAAGACGTCGAGCATGACTGCCTTCAGGTGACTGAATTTTGCACAAAACCCCGACCGGACATAAAGGATACAAAACTTGATGAAAATGACCAAATTCTTTTTGTTGATGGTTCATGTCTAAGAGATGGGGTGGGAATTTTGAAAGCAGGATATGCTGTATGTACTGTGACAGGGGTCTTGGAAGCGGGATGGCTCCAAGGAGTCTATTCTGCACAAGTAGCAGAACTTGTAGCCCTTACTAGAGCATGTCAATTGTCTGCATTGATGAAAGTCACCATTTACACTGATAGCCAATACGGGTTTGGGATTGTGCATGACTTTGGACAACTGTGGTCACAGAGAGGTTTCCTGACTTCTTCAGGATCCCCAGTGAAAAATGGGGAGAGAATAAGGGAATTGTTACATGCCATTCAAGTACCAGCTGAAGTTGCAGTGGTAAAATGCAGTGCTCACACGAAAGGACAGGACTATGTGTCTTTGGGAAACGCCTATGCAGATCAAGTCGCAAGATTTTGTGCCTTGAACTGTATATTGTTAAGGGATGATTGGAATACAATAAGTGAACCAGAACTCGAACCAGCTGAAGCATTTGCCTTGAAGGTCGTAGATACAATAGAAGAACTAAAAGCACTACAAAGTAATGTCGGGGAGGATGAAAGAGATTCCTGGATTAAATCACAATGCATAAAAAGACAAGACGAGCTATGGGTTTCACATGAGGGAAAATTTGTTTTGCCAAATAGTCTCTTATCACAGCTTGCGCGGTTCTATCATGGGCAAGCTCACCTAGGGAGAGATGCCATGATAAGATTGTTCAAAACTGATTGGTTTAACCCCAGATTTCGCCAAGCTGCGGAAGCAGTTTGCCATCGATGTGTCACTTGCCAACAGATGAACCCAGGAAAGGGAACAGTTGTGAACGCGAGCCACATTGGTAGGGCAAGCGGTCCTTTTAGCCGAATTCAGATGGACTTCATTGAGATGCCTGTGCATGGAGGTTTAAGATATGTGTTGGTGATTGTGTGCATTTTTAGTCATTGGATTGAGGCATACCCCACACGTAGAAATGACAGTCTTACAGTTGCCAAGCTATTATTGAGGGAGTTAATACCACGTTTCGGATTCCCGATCTCTTTAGAATCAGATAGGGGAAGTCACTTCAATAACGAGGTGATGAAGTTACTTTGCGAAGCACTGAACATTGAGCAAAAGCTGCACTGTAGCTATCGTCCTGAGGCATCAGGACTGGTGGAGCAGATGAATGGTACGCTGAAATCGAGAATGGCAAAAATATGTGCATCAACAAATTTGAAATGGCCTGACGCATTGCCCTTAGTGCTGATGTCAATGAGGAACACTCCGGATAGAAAAACTGGATTGTCTCCGCACGAAATTCTCATGGGCAGGGCCATGAGACTTCCTACAGTTCCCGCAAACATGCTTTTGAATATTACAGATGATATGGTGTTAGACTACTGCAAAGGTCTGGCTGACGTGGTTCGCTCTTTCTCTCACCAGGTGGAGGCGACCACCTTGCCACCGATCCAAGGTCCAGGACACGCACTGAAAGCAGGTGACTGGGTCGTGATAAAGAAGCACGTGAGGAAGTCGTGCCTGGAACCCCGTTGGAAAGGCCCTTTCCAAGTGATCCTGACGACAACAACCGCTGTGAAGTGCGCGGGGGTTCCCAACTGGATTCACGCCAGTCATACAAAGAAGGTGTTGTGTCCCACAGATGAGGAAGTTGAAGCGCTGAAACTACCAGTGCCTGATAAAACGGTGCCGAGTGCTGAGACAGAACAAAAGCGAACTGAAAGCGAACAAGCAACAGCAGGAGAAAAAGAGATATTATTGGACAACGAAGAGTCCGACTCACTTGGGGAAGACCAAGGAGAAAGTTCGGACAGCGACGACGAAGCTGCAGGTGACAAAGAGCCTGAAGCAGCTGAGGGTAGCAAAAAGCCTGAAGCAGCTGAAGGTGACAAGGAACCTGAAGCAGCTGAAAGTGATACAGAGCCTGAAGAAGGTAACGGTGACGAAGGGCTCGAAGAGAGTGAGAAGGCAGGAGAGCCTGAGCAGAAGGGGGCTTTCCCAGAAACAGACGATACCGAAAAAGAAAAGGAAAACGTGACTGATTCCCCTGAAGGTGGGGACAAAGAAGAGCAGGACGAAAGAGTTCAAACCTCTACAGAAAAGGTCGCAGGTCCATCAAACGGACACGGTGCAAAAAGAAGACTAAGTATCTCACCGATAAAAGAAAAGGGTAAAGAAGGTTTGAACGAAGGAGGAAGGCCGAAAGTGAAAGAGAAAAGAAAGGAAGTGATTGTTGTGGAACAATCGTCAAGTGAAGAAAAGGACTTGGCGAAGGAGGAGAGTGCCAGAGAAGCAGAATCAAAGAGAGAAGCAAAATTGAAAAGGAAAAGGATACCAAACAAGAGGTATTCCGGTCCTGAATGGGCATATGCAGTCAATGATGATTGGACTGATGAGTTTGTATCTCTAAGCATCGAGAACGAAGAAGAAGAAGAGATACAAATAGAAAAGAAAAGTTTCATAGACTCTGTTGATTGAACGGAAGTAAATGGCATTGCTTGCTGCAATCTAACATGAGATAAACAACCAGCTGAGACATTGCTAAAACCGAATTGAGACAGATGCTGCTAACAGAAAAGTGACTGGCCTTTTGAAGAAGACGGTGTGAACATTGTGCTCGTTCAGCTTTGTAACTGAATTGCTAAGTAGTTTCATTTATAAGTGCTTCTAGCTCTCTGATTCTATACAGATCATGCCTGGGTACGCTATGCAAAACAATAGAAAGAAGTATTGTAAATACGTGTGTATAGGCTTCGTACTAACATGTGTAATAATAATAATGGCAATTGTGTTTGGAATGCATGGAAAGGGTGAGAATGAGACTATTACTGCTTCTACTATTGTTCCTGTTACTGTCACTGAACTAACACCATTGAATAGACTAGCAATGGATGAGAGGCTCTTGCATGATAAGAAAGAGCTTTCGTATAACGTTTTCTATCGCTTACTAACAGAGTATGTTGAGACTATGGATGCGAAAGATTGTTATGTGTGTACCCAGATACCGACATCAGTAAAGGAAGGGGTGACTTATCACCACATGCCTCTTACATATGGGATTACATGTAGTTTAGTAATGTCTAGGTTTTATGGTCAATATAACATACAGTATTTTTTCTCAAATTATGATGTTACCTTTGCTTATGTTCCTATAATAGCTCAGCTAAGCGAGACTGCAAAATATTGGGATTACAAAATTATGAGGGATTTTGTCGAGCCAATGCAACCTTTTGAAACGGCTCATGCTCATAGGGAGAACCTTACATGCTCCGTCTCTGCTGTAGAAATAAGCTTTTTAGATCGCACAGATGATAGAAGGGCTCAAATGAAGGCGAAATTAGAAAAAGAACTGCATAAGAGGACTTCAGTAGATAATTATGATTTTGCTGCTATAAAGACACAAGGGAAAATAGCTTTAGATGCTTGGCATGTAGGGAAGTTTTGTATATATCGAGGTGAATCTTACTATGACAATATTTTTGTAGGAGCGAGTGAATGCAAACATACGTTTATTTTTAAGGCCAAATGGACATTCATGATGGACGGACTTGACCCTGTCATTCCAGGGGTGTATTACATTTGTGGGCATAATGCCTATTATCGTCTTCCAAAGGGATGGTGGGGAAGATGTTATTTGGGTATAGTGTTTCCGAAGGTTTATCAACTGGATGACATATCGATGATTAAAAAGACACCTGGATCCCACCGTATCCAGAAAAGAGAGACCGCAGCTGCTGTGGTAGGTGATATATTTGGAGCCATGATTCCTTCATTGGGAGTTGTGCTGAATTCCATCAAAATAAGGAAGTTGTCTACTATAGTGGATAACATGTTGACAAAGTTTTCAGGTGCTATAATCCTGATGGATGCTGAACTTGCAGCGGAAAGAGCTATGACTCTTCAAAATAGGCTTGCTTTAGACATTCTTTTAGCAAAGGATGGAGGCGTTTGCAAAATGATTGGTGCACGTCACTGCTGCACCTACATACCGGATAATAGTGTGAAAATTAAAACTATGCTTGCTAATCTAACAAAAGAAAGTGCAGATTTGAAGGAACTGAAAGAACCAGGAGTGTGGGAGAAGGTTGGAAAGGGACTTGCTTCAGTGGGACATTGGATTGGGGGAATTTGGAATGGAATATTATTGAAAATAATAGAAGGAATATTAATAGTGATAATTTGTGTATTTGGAATTTGGGGAATAAAAAGGGGAATAATAATGATTATGGAGAGAATTAAAAGAAGAAAGGAGGAGAAAATAATGAAAAGAATGGCAGAAGAATACAAAGAGCAAACTAGGGGAACTAAAAGGAAAAGGGAGCTGACAGAATTTTAATGAGATAAAATTTGTGGGCTAAATTTGTGTGATGACAAGTAGTCATCAGAGGAGGGATTGATGAAGCAGAAAATGAAGGTTTTGATTTATTAACGCATAAACGTAGTTGTTGGAAAATGGGTTATTGGTAGGGCAGGTAGGTACCTACACCTAGCAACAAGCCACAAACCTCCACATAAGTACAGTTAGGTCTCAGTAAATTAATCCCAGCTCTACCCTTGGTAGCTTGGCATCGAGCGTCAAGGCTTAACTTAGGAGACAAAGTGTAAAGCATTCAAATATCACAAAACAGTAATTAAATAAAACACAGGAAACAGTTTAAAAATCCAAAACCAATTTATAAAAATAGCTTATATTTTTATCTTTAAAATGACACAAAAACGATTAAAATCGGTTCAGGGGAACCGGAGATATGAATTTTTAAAGTATTATTATTTTCTAGCGCTTAGAAACAAAAAGCGCCAATCGGGTCATCTGGTTGCACCAGGACCGGGGCAAAGTCAAACTTTCAGGCCGACCGCGGTGGAGCCCTGCTCGGCTACAAGACGCGGGAGGCCTCGGTTAAAAAGTTACCTTCTGACTTAGTCTCTTTTTTGATGTTTTTCTTCCCCGGGACGAACCTGCCAGTTGGATCCGACCTCCTGGAGCCTTTGTCCGGATACGCGAAGTCGGTTTCCTCGGTGGTGATTTTTACCTTCGGACTTAGTCGTTTTTTCGAGATGAAAATCCTTCGACCGGGGTAAACCTGGATCTTGATCCGACGTCCGTGGAGCCCTTCTCGGATACGATGGCTGGAAGGTCCCGGTCAACTTTTTACGTTCGGACTTAGTCTCTTTTTTGGATGTTTTTCTTTACCGGGACGAACCACGAAGTCAGGCCGGGTCGCGGTTGAGGCAAGCCGGCTAGAATTTCCACGTCGGGTCGGTCACTTTATGGAGCTTTTTTTCAAAAATTCTCCAATCTTTTCCAAACTTCTGGGGCTTCACCCAGATGTTCTTTTAAGGTTCTTTTGGGGTCCACAGCTCACCCCAAGGGTCCAGAAGTTCTGTGATGGTCCTTGGGAAGTGCGGACTTCAACTCCCAGAATACACCTGGCGCAAACTCCTTTTTGGCCACTGGACAGTGGTCAGCTGGTCACTTTTTCAGGAGTTGGTGCAGGGGACTCTGGATAGCAATTTTTCACCTGTAGCAAACAGGGAGTCCCTCCTTGAACCAGTGGAAGCCAGGCAAAGTCCTTCTTGTGGTGAAGCCCAAGTGTGCAGCTGGTGCAGTCTTTCTGAGTGCAGGGTCCAGGTGCAGGCCAGGGGTCCAGCAGGGCAGTCCTTCTTCTCCTTGTAGTTCCTTCTTCTTGAAATTTGGTGGGGATCTGAGGCGTGGGTGCAGGTCTGCCAGTTTTATCCTTGCTCCTGGGTGAAAAGCGGGGGGGCCCTGGTTCTCCAATCAGGGACAGGGTCGTCCCCCTGTGATGACCACTTCCTGGGAAGTGTGGCAAAAATCCATCCCAGAAGGCAACAGTCTCCAAAAATCCAAAATGGATGAATCTGATTTTTGGAGGAGAGATCTGGCTGAGCCCACCCACTGGTGTGGCTAAAAATCATAAACACACCCCTCTCCTGCCCTCTCCTAATCTAATCAAGGGGGCACCTAGCTGTCTAGGGTTGCAGGATGTGGGGGTGTTGCTGGGTGCTGCAAATGTCCTTCTTTGCCTTTGAAGACCAGTTTGGCAGCCCTCCCCCTTCCTGCCTCACCATCTGCTGAGGGGAGATTCTCTCCCCCAAGCACATTCCTTTGTGTGAAGTCAGGCCACTTCACACCTCATTAAAGTAGCCTGGCAGAAGCTGCTGCAGGCTGGCCAATCAGAGCACAGCAGCAAAAACAATGCAGAGCTGAAATTGGCAACTTTTTAGGTAAAGTCTAAACTTTTTACCTGCACTAGTTATATTAAATCCAACAACTGGAAGTTGTGGGATTTATTATAACAATCAATTTGATACCAAATTCTTGGTATGTAACATTTAAGGAGACTTTAAAATTTAAAATAAAGTCTGCCCATTCTAGCCTATGAAGGCCATTTACTTCCATGAGGGAAAAACGAATTTGGCTGTTTTTACCTCACCAGGGCTTATAAATCTATTTTTATAAAGTCCCTGCTTATAGTTACATGGCACCCAGCCCTAGGGGCACATAGGGCACACCTTAGGGGTGACTTATATGTAAAAATAAGGTAGTTTAAGACTTTGGAAGTACCTTTAATTCCAAAGTCGAATTTGCATATAACTTTAATTTAAAAGCAGCCAGCAAGGCAGGCTTGCTTTTAAAATGACACTGGGCACCTCAGCAATGCACCTAGGTGTGCACCACCTATGCTGTGGTCCCTAAACCTACATGCCCTACCATATACTAGGGACTTATAGGTAGGTTAACTTAGCCAATTATAATTAGCCTAATTTGCATATCCATTTTACACAGAGCACAGGCCCTGGGACTGGTTAGCAGTACCCAGGGCACCATCAGAGTCAGGAAAACACCAGCATAAAGTGGAAAATGGGGGCAAAAAGTTATGGGGCCTCTGCAATCAGCCCCAGTTTCTCACACAACCCCCCCCCAGCCCACACGCCCAGGAGACTCAGCCCAACCCTGGGAGAGTCTTCCTGGCTTGTTAGGCGAGGAAGACAGTGAAGAAAACTGGCTGTCCCTTTGCAGGGCCTACTCTGCCTTATATCCTCCTGTCAGGGTCACTCCCTCTGGGTAGTGAAGCCATCCCAACAGTAAAAGGACCCAACTCAAACTGAAACTTCCCTCTAGGGGGGTCTTCCTCCTCTCTCTCTGCCAACTTGGGTAGTGAGGTGCCCACCTCCCCTACTCCTAACTTTGCTAGGGCAACACCTAGCTTACCCAAAGAGGTCACCCAACACTTGAGCAACCCCACCATGACCAACAGGGTCAGGGGGCCTACTTTGCTATTGGCCTTGGGGTCTGCCTCCCAGGCCAAGTACAGTGCTGCCAGGAAGGCTAGCACCCAGCAGAGGCTACTGACAGCTGTCAGTACCCAGAACCACACCCTAAGCTCTCCACTGACAGGTGGCTGAGCTGCTTTAGGGGCATCTTTGGGGTCCTGGCACCCCTCTTGCTGTCTAGAGTGGGGGGCTACCACCTCCTGTGGCAGACACCCTCCTTCCACTCTCCCTTCTGTCAGTGCAGGGGCAACACCTTGCATCTGGACAGCTGCCTGACTACTCAGGACTTCCTTGGGGTCAGGTGAGGCCTCACCAGTGCCAACTCTGGGCTCCCCCCTTACTGGGGCAGAAGGCCTTTGGCTCCCTGGAACTCTCTTTAAGAGTGGCCTACCCTTCCTTTTCTTCTTTCCTTTTCTTGGGGACCCCGGTCTCCTAACTGTAGGGACTGACTCCCCAGGACTTTGGGGTGGGGGGGCGCCCTGGGCGACCACCCCATCTGTGACCAGACTCACCTCTGGGAGGTCATTGCCCAGGATACAATCTAGGGGGAGGTCAGCACTGACTACCACCCTAATCCAGTCAAGGATACCCTCCCTCTCTAGGGGCACTATGGCTACAGGTTTGGAGGTGACCTCCCCTGTGGCTATCCTGACTTTCTTTGTCTTTCCTGGGACATACATGTCTGGGGTCACTAACCGGTCACTCACTATAGTGTGACTGGCACCGGTGTCTCTCAGGCCAGTGGTAGGGATCCCATTCACTTGAATGTGGTGGAAGTGCCTACTCCCACCCTCAGGGATCACCAGCTTACCATCTGGTCCTGTCTCCCAGCACAATGCTAGGAGGACTTCATCATCTGAGGAGTCCTCCTCTATGGCTACACTGGACAGCCCAGTGCTAACCACCTTCTTTGGACAGGCTGCATCTCCTCTGAAGTGACCTGTCTGCTGACAGTCAAAGCAAGCCCTACTGTCCAAGAGCTTTTTTAACCCTGGGTCTCCCTGTCTCTGATTGTCAGAGTGGGAGTGGGATTTACTCTCCTCCTTCTTAGGGTTCTGGGGTACAGAGGGAGTCTCTGTGGTGGGCTTACCACCTCCCTCCTTAGGTTTTTGGGGACCTGTCCCCCCCTTCTTGGAGTCTCCCCCCTGGGACTTGACAACCACCCTGGTTCTCAACCCCTCATCAGCTGCCTCCCCTAGCTCTCTAGGGTTGGTCTGCTTAGAGTCCACTAGATGCTGGCGTAACCTTTCTTGGATACAATTGGTCAAGATGTGCTCTCTCATGATCAGATTGTATAACCCCTCATAAGTATTTACTTTGTTGCCAATAATCCAGCCCTCTAGTGCCTTTAGTGAAATGTCCACAAAGTCAACCCAAGACTGGGTACTGACCTTCTGGGTGTCCCTGAACTTCATTCTATATTGCTCTGGGGTCAGACCAAACTTCTTGACTAAGCACCTCTTCATACTAGGGTATGAATCTGCCTCCTCCCCCCTTAAGGTCAGAAGCCTATCCCTCCCTGAGTTGGGGACCAACTCCCACAAAAGGGAACCCCAGTATTGAGGCCTAACCCTTCTCATTTGGAGTGCCCTCTCAAAGGCCTCCAACCTCTTATCTATGTCATCCCCCTCTACATAAGCAGGAACCACCCCCTTGGGTAGTCTGGGGCAAACTCCCCCACCCATGGACACCTCAGCTTCTTTATCGCTGCTTCCATCTCTTTTTTCTTTGCTTGCCCACTTTTTCTTTTCTAGGGCAAGCTTATCTGCTTCCAAACCTATGTAGGCTAGCTGGGCTTCCAGCTCTCTTTCCCTGATGGATGGGTTCTCTCCTCCTGAAAGGACCCTCTTCCTACCACTAGCTTTGGGTCTGCCCCTAGTGACTGTATCCACTGAGGACCGTTCCTCCTCTTCCTCACTTGGGGTCTGATGCCTTCCCTCCCCTGAGTGGTTAGAGTTAGCATCTTCCTCTTTTTCTTCCTCCTCTGGAGCTTCCTCTGTCTCTACCTCTTGGGCCTCAGCCCATGCTGTCAGGGATTTAATCAGGATTTGCTTCCTGAGATCAGGGGTTGCAGGCAACCCCCTCTCAATACACAACCCCCTAAGCTGGACTACTGTCAGTGTAGGTAGGCTAGCCAGATCAAGCTCCATGGTTCCCTAGTTTTGTGTCAACAAAAACTTTTTGCAAAAATTGGTAACAAGAATTTAGAAAAATTACAAAAATTCAATAATTGAAATTAATCCAAATTAATCAAAAAAAAAAATTAAAATTAAAAATTAAAAACAAATTTTGCACTAGGACAATTTAAAGGATTTTTAATTTGTTTTATCTAAAACTGTAACGTGATATTGAACACAAGTACAGGATCCCGTCGCTGCTTCCAATTATGTTGGAAAATGGGTTATTGGTAGGGCAGGTAGGTACCTACACCTAGCAACAAGCCACAAACCTCCACATAAGTACAGTTAGGTCTCAGTAAATTAATCCCAGCTCTACCCTTGGTAGCTTGGCATCGAGCGTCAAGGCTTAACTTAGGAGACAAAGTGTAAAGCATTCAAATATCACAAAACAGTAATTAAATAAAACACAGGAAACAGTTTAAAAATCCAAAACCAATTTATAAAAATAGCTTATATTTTTATCTTTAAAATGACACAAAAACGATTAAAATCGGTTCAGGGGAACCGGAGATATGAATTTTTAAAGTATTATTATTTTCTAGCGCTTAGAAACAAAAAGCGCCAATCGGGTCATCTGGTTGCACCAGGACCGGGGCAAAGTCAAACTTTCAGGCCGACCGCGATGGAGCCCTGCTCGGCTACAAGTCGCGGGAGGCCTCGGTTAAAAAGTTACCTTCTGACTTAGTCTCTTTTTTGATGTTTTTCTTCCCCGGGACGAACCTGCCAGTTGGATCCGACCTCCTGGAGCCCTTGTCCAGATACGCGAAGTCGGTTTCCTCTGTGGTGATTTTTAACTTCGGACTTAGTCGTTTTTTCGAGATGAAAATCCTTCGACCGGGGTAAACCTGGATCTTGATCCGACGTCCGTGGAGCCCTTCTCGGATACGATGGCTGGAAGGTCCCGGTCAACTTTTTACGTTCGGACTTAGTCTCTTTTTTGGATGTTTTTCTTTACCGGGACGAACCACGAAGTCAGGCCGGGTCGCGGTTGAGGCAAGCCGGCTAGAATTTCCGCGTCGGGTCGGTCACTTTATGGAGCTTTTTGTAAAAAATTCTCCAATCTTTTCCAAACTTCTGGGGCTTCACCCAGATGTTCTTTTAAGGTTCTTTTGGGGTCCACAGCTCACCCCAAGGGTCCAGAAGTTCTGTGATGGTCCTTGGGAAGTGCGGACTTCAACTCCCAGAATACACCTGGCGCAAACTCCTTTTTGGCCACTGGACAGTGGTCAGCTGGTCACTTTTTCAGGAGTTGGTGCAGGGGACTCTGGATAGCAATTTTTCACCTGTAGCAAACAGGGAGTCCCTCCTTGAACCAGTGGAAGCCAGGCAAAGTCCTTCTTGTGGTGAAGCCCAAGTGTGCAGCTGGTGCAGTCTTTCTGAGTGCAGGGTCCAGGTGCAGGCCAGGGGTCCAGCAGGGCAGTCCTTCTTCTCCTTGTAGTTCCTTCTTCTTGAAATTTGGTGGGGATCTGAGGCGTGGGTGCAGGTCTGCCAGTTTTATCCTTGCTCCTGGGTGAAAAGCGGGGGGGCCCTGGTTCTCCAATCAGGGACAGGGTCGTCCCCCTGTGATGACCACTTCCTGGGAAGTGTGGCAAAAATCCATCCCAGAAGGCAACAGTCTCCAAAAATCCAAAATGGATGAATCTGATTTTTGGAGGAGAGATCTGGCTGAGCCCACCCACTGGTGTGGCTAAAAATCATAAACACACCCCTCTCCTGCCCTCTCCTAATCTAATCAAGGGGGCACCTAGCTGTCTAGGGTTGCAGGATGTGGGGGTGTTGCTGGGTGCTGCAAATGTCCTTCTTTGCCTTTGAAGACCAGTTTGGCAGCCCTCCCCCTTCCTGCCTCACCATCTGCTGAGGGGAGATTCTCTCCCCCAAGCACATTCCTTTGTGTGAAGTCAGGCCACTTCACACCTCATTAAAGTAGCCTGGCAGAAGCTGCTGCAGGCTGGCCAATCAGAGCACAGCAGCAAAAACAATGCAGAGCTGAAATTGGCAACTTTTTAGGTAAAGTCTAAACTTTTTACCTGCACTAGTTATATTAAATCCCACAACTGGAAGTTGTGGGATTTATTATAACAATCAATTTGATACCAAATTCTTAGTATGTAACATTTAAGGAGTCTTTAAAATTTAAAATAAAGTCTGCCCATTCTAGCCTATGAAGGCCATTTACTTCCATGAGGGAAAAACAAATTTGGCTGTTTTTACCTCACCAGGGCTTATAAATCTATTTTTATAAAGTCCCTGCTTATAGTTACATGGCACCCAGCCCTAGGGGCACATAGGGCACACCTTAGGGGTGACTTATATGTAAAAATAAGGTAGTTTAAGACTTTGGAAGTACCTTTAATTCCAAAGTCGAATTTGCATATAACTTTAATTTAAAAGCAGCCAGCAAGGCAGGCTTGCTTTTAAAATGACACTGGGCACCTCAGCAATGCACCTAGGTGTGCACCACCTATGCTGTGGTCCCTAAACCTACATGCCCTACCATATACTAGGGACTTATAGGTAGGTTAACTTAGCCAATTATAATTAGCCTAATTTGCATATCCATTTTACACAGAGCACAGGCCCTGGGACTGGTTAGCAGTACCCAGGGCACCATCAGAGTCAGGAAAACACCAGCATAAAGTGGAAAATGGGGGCAAAAAGTTATGGGGCCTCTGCAATCAGCCCCAGTTTCTCACAGTAGTGCTGAAATAATCATGTGTGACATTAACCGAATTAATAAAGATTGTACGGGGACAAAATGTGCCCTCAGAGTAGTTTGCCATCATTTATACGCGTGCTTTATATAACGTGGTGTATTAGGAATGCACTAATTCGACATAATCATAAACGTGTGCTATGATTTGCTTATTTGAAATGCCTTAGCTTAGCATTACTTTAGCGGAGGCTTTGGCCTAGTTGCCTGGTCTCACGGTTTAAACGTTCGTATTTTTCCACTGTGTTATTAAACGTGTATTTCTGCTTGAAGCAGTACTTTTCCACAGAGACTGCTCGCATGCTTATCTTAAAGTTGGTGCCAGCATGGCATATTTTCTCTTAAATTCAAGGTCGGCTTGCAGGTGCGGACAATGGAGCCTCTGAGAGTAAGCTAATCGAGAAACAATGTTGCAAATTGCGTACCCATCTCCAAGGATAATGTATGCTTAAGTAAAAGCTTGAGAACTGTCGTTTTTGATTGGTCAATTTGAAGCTAACCTATGAACCCACCAATGGAGACCCTACAGGACTTGAACTGTTGCCTATAAAACCCAGGTGCACGAGAGGGAAGCTCTCTCTCTATCTTCGGACATCCTGCCATTTTGACTTCGTAGCTACTATGACCCATTTTGCTGCGACGCCATTTTGAGAGACTTTGATGCTTTCTCTAGTCGAGAGAAAGAGACTTTAATGATTCTTGCCCTAGAGACTTTAACTTTGACTTGTCCCTTTGCATAAAGTAGTAGCCTTAACCTGCCGCCGTGAGGCAATTGCCCCGTTCACCCCCGCCCCTTTGTCCTGTCCCATGCTGATCGAGAAACGGTACCTGTGAGACGAAGACTTCATTGATTGCTGATTGGAATTGGTAAATATGAAAAGGAAAATTGTAAAATTGCATTGTGTTTCCTTTAGGTAACCAACTGCTGATTTTTTTTGATAAGGGCCCTAGCTAGGAGTTTTCTAAATTGATGTTGCCAAATTGTTTTTGCATGAAGTCCCACATGCTGATGCTAATTTGAGGTTAGACGAGGATTCTATATGTCACACGATGCAATTGGAGATCTTGTTATGCTGACTAAATGTACGCAATTAGCCCATTACAGATTATCGTATTAGTGCTTTGCATTGCCACTATCGAATGCCTTGTGATTCAAATGCTACATAGATTACACTTGTTTCGACGATATGGACAGCTATTAATGTTCATTTATGTTTATCATTTGGTGTTGAGACACATTTATATTGTGCTAGCTTTGTTAATATAGGGAAATAAATTCACTAACTTTGCAATAAACTGGTGTGGTTATTCCTGGCTGAAAGGTCAGGGTTCGCCGAAATGTATTCTGGATTAATTGTTAAGTGTTATGTTGTTCAAGGTGTTGCTTACGTTCGTTATTGATTATCGATAAGAGGTGATTGATCAATTAAGAGTACAGAGAGTTCCCACTTAGCCAAAAGATTCATCGACCTAAAGAGCATCCGAACGCAGGTAAATTGTTACCGCGTTCCGCTCTATCAGTCGCTAGTGGGAGCGGTTGGAGCAGTGGATCGAGTGAGTCTCACTGGGACCCTGCAAGTTGCACCCAGTCCTAGCTGGATAGTGGACCGTTTCTGCAGGGCACCGGGGCGCACACTCAGCGGGGGCTGTCTACATCAACCATGCTCACCACAGTAGCTGTAGTTGCCTGTTTCCCTTTTCTGGTGTAGCAGCACCAATTTGGTCTGGGCCCAGGGTGCCTCACGCAGTGGCTGCCAGCAGCTTTAGGAGGGAGGGGGCGGGCGGGAAGCACACACACACTCATTCTTTCACACACAGACACGCACGCACGCACAACCATTAACAACACTCATAACATTCAAACATGCACGCATGCACCAAACATTCATTTTAAAAGTTCACACACACTCATTGTTTGACACACACATGCACGCACGCACATCCATTAACAACACTCATAACATTCAAACATGCACGCACGCACCAAACATTCATTTTAAAACATCACACACACACTCATTCTTTCACACATGCACGCACATCCATTGACACTCATAACATTTAAACATACATGCACGCACCAAACATTACTTTTAAAAGATCACATACACTCATTCTTTCACACACACACGCACGCACATCCATTAAGAACACTCATAACATTCAAACATGCACGCACGCACGCACCAAACATTAATTTTAAAACATCACACACACACACACACACACTTACCTTCAGCCTCAAGGTCCCAGGATGGTTGGGACTGCTGCCTTCGCTCATTGGCTGACCGGCATCAACGCTCTAGGCCTCGTTCTGTGGAACCTGGGCCGGGCTGACTTCACACCTCCCTAAGTTCCCAGGAAATGGAGTGACCCCTGCCCAACTCCAAGAGTTTTACGAGGTGATGCACCTCATTTTTGGGCAGCCCAACACCGCTGAAGAGCATTTGGGCCCGTCAGAGTCGGAAGGGACCAGTTAGAGTTCTGCGCCAGGCCCCCAGGAAACCAGTTCTGGATCCAGACCATCAATGGTCGTATCGACAACTTCCCCCCGCCCCCGGTGCCGTCAGCCTTATCCCCATCGTAATCCCAGACTGTGACACGGAGCCAGATGGGCGTCGGTCAATGCTGACTACGACAGGAGCTTCGCCTTCTAGATCGGATCCTGAGCCCTTTTACTATGGGTTAGGCCAAGCGGATGAATGGAAGAGGTCGCTGGAATGAAGGCTTGAAAGAGCCCAGCAGACAGGACACTTCTCCAGATACTAACATGCTTTCTCCCCCTACCGGCTACAGAGGAGGGAGCGTCTAATGCTACAGTGGTGAGAAGAGCAGCTGAGTTTCTAGAACTTCAACTGCCTGCGGTGGCCGTCAAGACTAATCTCTTGACAGAGGTGCTGCAACTGGGAGCTTCCACCTCCGAACCCCTGCTCCAGTTTAATGAGGCCCTCATGGACACCCTACTGGGTACCTGGTCCAAACCCAGCACAGGGTCTCCTGTGAGCAGGAGGATTGCCTGCCACCATCTCCCTGCACAGGGGTACCCAAATTTCTTGATGCATACCCCACCCCGAGAGTTTGGTGGTCTAAGCCTCTACCTCCCAGGGCATGTTCCCTTCCCCTCCCCTAGATAGGGAATCCAAAAGGTTGGGCTCACATAGGAAGAAGAGGTTTTCTTCTGCCAGCCTTGCATTGCACTCTGTGAACACTGCATGCTTTTGGACCGTTATTCCCACATGCTGTGGGATCCGGATGCACAAGTGCTGCCACAGGGCACAGAGGAGGCCCAGGCTGTACTCTCTCAGGCTGTTGCTGACGGGAGAGATGCAGTGAAGTTCACAATCTATTGTGGATTGGACACGACCGACTCGCTAGGCAGAGCGGTTTCATCAACAGTGGCCTTGAGTCGCCATGCCTGGCTGAGGTCGTCTGGCTTTTCAGGGGATGTCCAAGCTTCCTTGATGGACATGCCCTTTGATGTCATGCATCTCTTCAGAGACAAGGCAGACTCAATGCAGAAGCCCTTCAAGGATTCTTGGGTTACTGTCAGATTTATGGGCATCGCAGTGATCCCACATCCTTCTCAGTCTGCCTTTCACCCCCTTCATCGCTACAGAAGGGGATGTCGTAGGACTCCCATCATAGAGATGAGACTGCTCGTTTCAGACAGCAGCACCACCACGTGTGAGGGACTGATTCAAACCCACACCGTTTGGCAGCTGTCGGACTAACCCTTTCGGGTAGCTAGCCGCACCTCACCCAAACCTAGAAAGTAAAGGTAATTTGTGGCAGCCTCATTTATAACACTCTGACTCCTCAGGGAAATCGGCAGTAGACCAGATTAAACCCCTTTCTCTCATTTGCACATGGTCTCATACATGCAAGACAGACAGAAAAATGCAGAACAGGTCTCAATATATTTTATTGAAGCAACTGCATCCTATGTAATAAAGCATGAGCTGCGATTGTCAGGAAAATGAAACACAGAACGATTATCACTGTGACCAAGAGTATGAAACAAATAAAAAGTCCCATCATCCTGTTACACTAGTGAATCTAAATACCTAACCATACTTCTAGCTTATACAGGAGAGCTTAGCAGTTGTTAACCCTTGTCTGCCCTTACTAGTCTCTGAAAGGAAGACCCGGCCCCATACCTGAATAATAAGCAGGGGCCGTTTGCCTGTATTCTGCCCGCAGCCCTCCCAGGTACCTGGAGCGACAAGGCCAAGTTTACCAGAGCTGCAACAGCATGGTACAGCATAAGATGGCTGGATGGAATGCCCCTTCTAACCTGATTTGTGCCTGTGTGGTGTTTTTATAATAAAATATGTTGTTTTCTAAGAACTGGCCTGACGTGATTATACGTCTTCTCTGTTAAGGGTGCACTATGCACTCTTGGACAGGCAATAAAACTTTGTAGATTACCATATACAGCCTTGAGCAGAGCACATGATGAGAATGTCATGCAGTAGTAACAATCCCTACGTGGAAAGGCAGCTGATAAAAATAATAAAACATCACCACTAAAATGAAGCCATGCTAAAATAATGAAGGGAATACATGAAAAATAAACTATGTAAAAGGGCAGAGGCCGCAGGTCCGAGGTTAAAATAAGTCTGGCAAAGCAAGCCAGCCATCATTCTGCACATGTTGCCCAGCCTCTGCGTGGCCGAGGCCACAGGATCCACTGACCTAATGGATCAGGTGGCCAGCGGTCTGGCCAGTCCAGATGGTAGCGTTGGACTTGGAGGACACTTATCTTCATATCCCCGTCCTGCCTATCCACAGACATTACTTGCAGTTCACGGGAGGCCACAGGCACTTTCAGTCAATCATCATCTCCTTTGGCCTTACCAGCACCCCTCAGGTGTTCACCAAAGTGATGGCAGGGGTTGCAGCTCATCTGTGGAGATCAGGGGTTTCAGTCTTCCCCTATCTTGACGACTGGCGGTTGAAGGTGAGCTCGCCCCAAGCTGTTGTCTCCCACCTCCAGAGTACAGCGGACCTCCTGCATTCACTGGGGTTCACAATAAACGTGCCAAAGTCCCTCTCAGATGCTCCCTTTTATTGGCGCTGTTCTGGACACAGTGCAATCTCGAGCTTATCCTCCCGAGCGGCGAGCCACGGCTATTTAGGCTATGATACTGATGTTTCAGTATCTATCCGTGATTTCTGTGGCAATGGGCCATATGTACGAACACTTTTTCCCATAGACACAGAATGGGTAAAAACCTTTGCTACATCTGGCCCAATGACTCTTACTCTGCTGGTCCTCATGGCCTCCTGCATCCTTCTTGTTCCACTTGTCTTTTGGAATATGAGGGTTGTGCAGTGGGACAAGTTCAAGTTCCAGTGGGCACAGCATCATGGGAATCCCTCCGTCTTAGTCCAGATCTCAGAGGAAACTGCAAAAGACCTGTAGTGGTGCTTGAAGAACTGCAACTATATCAGTGGCAGACCCCACTCCCTTCCCCAACCAGAGCTGACCGTAGTGACAGATGCATCACTCCTAGACTGGGGTGGCCATCTGGTAGAAGCTGAAATCAGAGGACTCTGGTCCCCGACAGAGTTTGGGCTTCACATCATCCTCCTGGAGGTTTAGGTGAGCCGGTTGGCATTGAAAGCCTCTCTTCCTTTGATCAAGGGAAGACTAGTGCAGGTGTTCTTGGACAACGCCACCACCATGTGACACCACAACAAGCAGGGCAGGATTGGGTTGTGGACCCTTTGTCAAGAGGACAGGCGTCGCTGGACGTGGTTGCAACGTCAAGGCATTTTCCTAGTAGTTCAATACCTAGTAAGCTCTTAGAATGCAGGGCTGACGAACTCAGCTGTCGATGCCTAGTAAGATCACAAATGGTGTCTCCATTTACAGGTTATGCAAGGTCTCTTTTAAGAGTGGGGAGAGCCTAGGTTAGATCTGTTCATCACCGGCGAGAATGTGCAATGTCAGCAGTTTTGCGTGCTAGAGTTTCAAGGGAGTTCTCGCTCGGAGCCGCGTTTCGTCTCGAGTGTAACTCTGGCCTCCTGTACTCCTTTCTGTCAATACCACTCCTGTCCAGAGTTATCAAGATCAGGAACAACCAGCCCCAAGTCATTCTTGTGCGTCTGGATCGGGCATGGAGAGCCTGATATCCTGAACATGACCATCGGTTCTCTGTTCAGCCTGCCCCTTTGGGAGTATCTTCTGTTGCAGCAGCAGGGCAGGGTTCTGCACCTGAACGTTCACTCTGCTATTATGCTTGGAGACTGAGCCACAACAGTTGACAGCTTTCGACCTTCCTCCCAAAGTCTGTCATGTTATTCTGGCAGCGAGGCCTCTATCCACCAAGACTGCCATTTGGACAAGTTAATGGCAAGGATATTAGACCTCTTTCTGCTCCCTTATCCCACGTTTTATTGTTTGTTCTTTCTCTGGCCCAGGAGGCCTCTGCTCTGGGCACTGTTAAAGATTACTTTTCAGCATTCTTGCGGTTGCCTGACCAACCTTCTTTGTTCAAGTCACCTGTTGTGACAAGGCTTCTCAAAGGTTTCCAGCACATGTTTCCTCCAGGTCATTCATCATGCCCCAGTGGGATCTTAGCCTGTTCTTTACTTTTCTTATAGCTGCACAACTGCCCACTTCACTTTCTTACCATCAAGACAGCTTTTCTAGTGGCTATAACATTAACCAAGAGGGTCTATGAACAGCAGGCACTTTTTGTTCACCCTGCGTATACCACCTTCTACCCAGACAGGCTGCTTCTCTGGACCTATTTGTTCCAGTATTTTTAAATCTCCTTTCAATTTTTCATCATGACCAATAATTTTGATTCTTCCCCTCACCAATATATCATCCTAGAAGAAAATTACCCCTGAGACTTCCTAAATAAACTATACTGTAGAGTGTGAATTATGGCAGCTGGCAATGTTAATCCAAAGATTACCCTATGAAATTGAAAGCAACCCACCAGCATAATAAAGGTGGTCAGTCTCTTACTACTGTGAATTGGCTGCAGCCAAATCTGTGGTGAAAACCATTCTACACATCTTGTCATTGGCAACATTTCATTAAATCTGGGTAATAGGAACATACCTACCAATATGTTAGCATTTGAGTTTCTAAGGTCTACACACAGATGCACCAAGGGCAGTATTTATACTTTTCGACGCACAACTGCGCCAAAGCAGTTGTGCGTCGAAAAAGTTAACGCCGGCTAACGCCATTCTGAAGCACCATGCGGGCGCCGTATTTATACAATGACGTTAGCCGGTGTTAGCCAGCGGCGCTGCCTGGTGTGCGTGAAAAAAAATGACGTACACCAGGCAGCGCCGGCGTAGGAGAATATGGAGCTTGGGCGCCAAAAAATGGGGCAAGTCAGGCTGAGGCAAAATTATCGCCTCAACCCGATTTGCGCCATTTTTTTCGACTCCAAAAACCCCATTGAAATTACTCCTGTCTTAGCAAAGACAGGAGTCATGCCCCCTTGCCCAATGGCCATGCCCAGGGGACTTCTGTCCCCTGGGCATGGTCATTGGGCATAGTGGCATGTAGGGGGTCACAAATCAGGCCCACCTATGCCACAAAAAAAAAAAAAAATTACTTACCTGAACTTACCTTATGTTCCCTGGGATGGGTCCCTCCATCCTTAGGCGTCGTCCTGGGGTGGGCAAGGGTGACAGGGGGGGGTCCCTGGGGGCATGGGAGGGCACCTCTGGGCTCCTTCCGAGCCCACAGGTCCCTTAACGCCTGCCCTGACCAGGCGCTAAAAAACGACGCAAAAGCGGCTGGGCGTCATTTTTTTTGACCCGCCCACTCCCGGGCGTGATTTTTGCCCGGGAATGTAAATACGGCGCACATGCCTCGGAGTAAATTTTTTAGACGGGAACGCCTACCTTGCATTACATTAACGCAAAGTAGGTGTCCACGCTAAAAAGTGACGCAAACTCCATGGACTTTGGCGCTAGACGCGTCTAACGCCAGAGTATAAATATGGAGTTAGTTTTGCGTCGAATTTGCGTCAAAAAAACCGACGCAAATCCGGCGCAAATGGAGTATAAATATGCCCCCTAGTCTTTTGCACATCTTGCAACCACTAAGGGGCAGCCAATCAGTTCAGTTATGTGTGCAGATTGAAGCTTTTCCAATTCTTGAATCTCTTCTTTTCTCACTGAAATTGGCACATTCTGCACTTTCTGGCTACACCGTTTAGCATCTCTTTTTTTAGAATTTCTTTTGATGCATGAAACCACATACTTTTTCAAGACTGGCAGAAAGCACAGCAGGGAACTCTTCAGTCATTCTTTCACGCATACACACAGTATCTTCCCCAGCTATTACTGGGTCAGCACTACTGAGATCCAGGACCACATCGAGTACCCATTGATCCATTCATCCATCGCAGCAAATTTCAAACCATATTTCAGTTGTCTCATCCGTAAAACTGGCAGTTCTAACTTGCTTCCTAGCATCTTATCATATTTCTCTCTCCACACATCCTTGTTAATGATAAACGTAAACCAGGATCGTAATGATATTCATTTTAACTCCACCAAATGCCATTTCACAAACAGTTTTTTAATATCATACCACCAACCCCCAACACTTCACCTCCAACACACATTCAACTTATTCTTCAATACACATGACCTTGAATCTATTTTGTTATTTTTCTACATGCTCAGATGAAGTGTTCAACAGTACCACACCCTGAACACTTTTGCATTATTGCATGACAATTCTGATTTTAAGATACATGTTTTAAGCTAACCCATCTGTCGCATCTTGTGTGTTCCCCATTGCTTCTGAATTACTTATATTTGCAGTTGACCTTTGCAAATATTTTACCACACAAGTGTCAGGTTCTTTCTGAAGTGGACCAGGTGGACACTAGGTCTGTGTTGGGATGGTTTGCAAGATCCTTGGTGCTTGTTCTATATATATTTTTTCAAGTCCGGTTATATCCTGGTTGCTAAAAAGTGCCTTTCTGGGCAGATTGACTGTGGCATCACATACGATTTGCTTGGATTGAAATAACGGGTTGCACAGAGACACCGCACAAATAATCTGTATATATTTGTGCATGTTTGCTTCCATGACGCACCACATTAACGCCCAATCATTTTGCTTTGCCAATGCTTTTTCTATAGGTGTTTAATGTTTTCTGAAAATATTTCTCACAATACTTCAAAAATCCTCAATGATGTAGGCAGACATTTACTTTGGAAATGTGGGGAGGGCGTCTCAAGGACATGTCCATGATGTCCACTTTGTGTGTTGTTTCTATCTAAAATGTTTTTGTGTTACTTCCATTCATAAACATTTCAACGTCTTCTATTTATTGACGTGCCTATGCTAATCCCATTTCACCCTAGTGCATAACTCTTAATTGTTAACCCATACTTCTACCTGTAAATATCTGCGTATTACCACTGTTTGTGATTTTTTAAAATTATTTATAGGCCCTCATTACAACATTGCCAGTAAAAGCCGCTTACCGCCGTGCAGAAGACCGCCAATACACCGCCGCGGCTGCGGAATTCCGCCACAGCTATTATGACCCACATCTCGGAATCTGCCTAAATTCAGACACCCACACAACTCCACCACACCAAAGGTTAGTGTTAAACTGGCGAAAACAAAACCTCCACCGTCACGCCAACAGAAATACGCCCACACTATCACGACACACGAATCCACGCGGCGGTCTTTCAACCGCGGTATTCCATTGGCGGTACACACCGCCGCGCTCAAAATACACACACATCTCCAAAACACCGCCACATTGGACATTTCGAAATACACACACCTGATACACATACAAACACCACTCCCACACACCCAACACAATATAAAACACACACCCACATCACCCACAAACCCCTACGACCAAAAATACAGAAAGAAGGCCAGATAGACAGAGAGCACAGCAACTGAGAACCCCACCACACAGAGGCACACAACACCATCACCCATACAACATTACACGCACAAAACACCACACACCACTACACATCAACACACACATCAACACTTACACCACCCCACACATCACCCACACCACCCCATGTCACGCCAAAGACATCCCCGGTTTACCGAGGAGGAGCTCAGGGTCATGGTGGAGGAAATCCTACGGGTAGAGCCACAGCTACAGTATTTGGCTCACAGGTGCAGCACACATCCATAGCCAGGAAGATGGAGCTATGGCAAAGAATCGTGGACAGGGTCAACGCTGTGGGACAGCATCCAAGAAATCGGGAGGACATCAGGAAGAGGTGGAACGACCTACGGGGGAAGGTGCGTTCAGCGTTCTCCAGGCACAACATCGCGGTACAGCAGACTGGCGGCAGACCCCCACCTCCTCCCCCACAACTAACAACATGGGAGGAGCAAGTCTTGACCATCATGCATCCAGAGGGCCTCGGAGGAGTCGGTGGAGGAATGGACACTGGTAAGTCAAATCTCAACTATCATATCCCCCACCCTACCTGCATGCTATCACTCACCCCCACCCTCACCCCCTCCCCTAACACTCCTCACTAATGTCCTAATAACAGAATCCACTCATCCCAACACCAAGCCCTGCATGACACAACTAAGCATGGCCACCCCTCACCAAAGCATGCTCACTGCACATACCCAGAACAATCCCCTAACCATCATCACACAAACCCACACACAGGAATGCTTGCACTGGGGTACACAAACACCCACCCATTGCACACCATTACACACACATATGCAATAATCATGCTCTTATATCCCTGCAGGACCACTAAGGAACGTCACCACACCGGAGGGTCCAGACAACTCCACTCCACCCACAGAAGAGGCCCACAGTGACGACAGCAGCTCTGCCCTACTGGATTCTGATGACCAGCCCGGACCATCGTGGGCCTCGGGACAGTCGGTTCCCCTTGCACAGGCACAGCCCAACACTGACTTTCCACCCTCTGGTAACACCAGCACAGCACCCACCCAGCTGGCCCATACCTCCGTCCCCAGGACACGTCAATCAGCGGTGTGTCCACCACTACAGGGAACTTAGGATAACCCACCACCCCAACAACAACAGGGACCTGGGGGCAGTGGTAGTGGGCACACGGTCCAGGGGACGGAGGCACAGGAACACAGGGGAACTGGGAGGGCTGCTGTGCGACAGGGGGCGGACAGGCCAAGTGAACCCACTCTCCACGAGGCCCTCTCCTCCATCATGGGAGCATACCACCACTCCCAGGAGACGATGGCGACGGTCCTGGACAAGTTTCAGGAGACCCAGCGCCTGCAGGAGGAGCAGTATTTGGGGTTCAGGGAGGAGCTCAGAACCATCAGCTCCGCCCTGGGCACCATCGTAGGGGTGCTGAAGGACATACAAAAGACCATGAGGGACACCGTGGCACTCCAAGGGGCCCCTGACACTAGCCAGGACGATGAACTGCCCACCACCTCCGCCGGCGCTAGTGGACAGGACGCCCCGCCACAGGACCACCACACCAGCACCCCACCCCCTGCAGATGGAGAACCACCCTGCAAGCGATCCCTGAGATCCAGAAACAGGACAGAGCAAGATGGCAAGACCCCCGCCAGGAAATGAGACCACCCTGATTGTCCTCCCACTGTCCCACTTTGTTACCCTGTCCATACTGAAACTGCCCAGCTCCAATTCCTATGCCCATATGGGCAGTGCACCTGTGAGACTAATAGACTGGACTCTGCCATGGACATTCCTCCACCGTCCCCCATCACCATATTACTACCCCCCTCCATATTTGGGCACTTAAATGAACACCTTTGAACCACAAAACAATCTGGAGTCAGTCTGTGATTTGGTAAATATGTATAATCAATGACAGTGTCAAAATGCGTTTCCAATTGTAAAGCCAACATACCTATGTCACACATCACAAGTCCTTGAAGGATGCAAGCAGATGACACACGTTGGTAACCACACCTGTGAAACCGTAATGGAAAGGTACAACTCAGTGACCAAATACTGTTATGAAATGACAGACAGGATAGTGGTAGAAGTGTGAAAGTGAATGTAATGGGAAAAAGAAAACTGTTCTCACCTGTGTGTCACTGGAAATATTGCTGTATGACTGACTCCCTGTTGTCTATGTCTTCTTCCTCAGCGTCCTCCTCATCACTGTCCACAGGCTCCACAGGCTCCACAGCTGCCACAACACCGTCATCTGGAGCATCCTCCTGCAGAAAAGGCACCCGGCGTCGCAAAGCAAGATTGTGAAGCATCGAGCAGGCAATGATGATCTGGCACACCTTCTTCGGTGAGTAGAATAGGGAACCACCTGTCATACGGAGGCACCTGAACCTGGCCTTCAGGAGGCCGAAGGTGCGTTCGATCACCCTCCAAGTCCGCCCATGGGCCTCATTGTAGCGTTCCTCTGCCCTGGTCCTGGGATTCCTCACTGGGGTCAATAGCCAGGACAGGTGGGGTAACCAGAGTCCCCTAATAGCCACACATGGTGCCTCTGGAGTTGACCCATCATATAAGGGATGCTGCTATTAAGCAGGATGTAGGCGTCATGCACTGAGCCAGGGAACATAGCATTTACCTGCGAGATGTACTGGTCTGCCAAACATACCATCTGTACATTCATCGAATGATAACTCTTCCTGTTCCTGTACACCTGCTCACTCCTGTGGGGGAGGGGACCAAAGCTACATGGGTCCCATCAATAGCACCTATGATGTTGGGGATATGTCCAAGGGCATAGAAGTCACCTTTAACAGTAGCCAAATCCTCCACCTGAGGGAAAACGATGTAGCTCCTTACGTGTTTCAGCAGGGCAGACAACACTCTGGACAACACGTTGGAAAACATAGGCTGGGACATCCCTGATGCCATGGCCACTGTTGTCTGAAAAGACCCTCTTGCAAGGAAATGGAACACTGCACATCAGGGGGGATTCCTGTGGGATGGCGGATTGGTGACATCAGGACTGGCTCCAACTGGGTACATAGTTCCTGGATAGTGGCACGGTCAAACCTGTAGGTGATGATCAAATGTCGCTCCTCCATTGTCAACAGGTGCACAAGCGGTCGGTACTCCGGAGGATTCCGCCATCTTCTCAAATGTCCCAGCTGACGGTGCCTAGGAAGGACAACAGCGACCACAGACTCAACAAAATCCCAGGTATGTACCCACAGATACACAGAACACAACACTAAAGACAAAAATCTTCCTGTATGTGTGTCGAGTGTAGGCCTAGGTATGTGTGACGTAGTAGTAAATGAAGCCATGTGGGCCCCTGAAATGGCGGCTGCCTGACCTCTAAACTGGGACAATGGGGTGTGAGGGAACTGCGCTGGCGTTGTACACCGTCGCAGTAGGCGGTCGTAGACCACGGCACAATGCTGCATTGGTTAACATTGGACCCTATGGGTCCCAGGAGCCAATGATGGATTGCGCCGGCGGTGATGATACGCACCGTGGCGGACGTCACCGCCGCGGACGTCACCGCCATTTTCTATCTGTTCAATCACTCGATACCTGATCTTCGACAGGAGAGGACCTACACTGCAAGTGCTGCTGTGACCTCGGTCTGGAAGAGACAATGGCTGTTGCGTCCGGGGAAAGAGCCCCTGCCTTCACTGCTCAGGAGTTGGAGAAGCTAGTAGATGGGGTCCTCCCCCAGTACACGCTACTCTACGGTCCTCCAGACCAACAGGTAAGTACCCAGGGAGTACGTTGTATGGGCTATGCCTGTGTGGAGAGGGCTGGTTGTAAGAGGGAAGGGGGCAGAGTTCAGGGAACATGAATGAGTGTGAATGCATGTACCACATGGCAAGGGCAGGGATGTGGGCCACTCACTTTGACGGCGCAGTTGGTAATGACTTCTCTTCTTCCCCTGTGCATGTCATGTAGGTCAGCGCCCACCAGAAGAAGGACATTTGGTGTGCCATCGCCAAGGACGTACGGACCCTGGGGGTCCACCAGAGACGGGGCACCCACTGCCATAAAAGATGGGAGGACATTCGCCGCTGGAGCAAGAAGACGGCGGAGGCTCAGCTGGGGATGGCCTCCCAACGTGGGAGGGGTGCCCGTCGCACCATGACCGCCCTGATGTTCCGGATCCTGGCGGTGGCCTACCCAGAGTTGGATGGGCGCTTGAGGGCATCACAGCAGACACAAGGGGGTGAGTACACCCTCATTCTGGGGACTTTGCGCGCAGTTGAGGGGTCTGGGTTGGGGAGGAGGGCTGTAGGTTTTCCTAGGCCAGGGCGACTTCCGTAGGCAAGGTCCCTCCGTAAGGCAGGCCATGTGCCACTCCACCCCACCTCAGTAGAGTGCCAAGTACAGGTATACATGCCCCTGTGGCATCCATGTGTGCAGATGTCCACCATAGCGATGTAGGCCAGATCCCAGGAATTGCAGCTGTAGAGGCCTAGAGCGCGGCGTAGTGCAGGGGGCTGCTGTGTCTGTATTGTCAGCCAACGGTAGCGGTAAGCCATGCACTCGACCTCTTTTTCTTCTGTTGCCCCCCCTTTCTGTGCTCTCCCTGTTCTTTTGTGCATCAGCATCATCAGGAGGAGGTACAGTGGCACCGGAGCACGAGGGAGCTGCATCTCACATGGCCATGGAGGGCCACACCACGGACTCAGAATGCACCAGTGGGACGGAGGACGAGGGGAGCTTCACGTCGGTCACCTGATCACCAAACAGCGACACGTACTTGTCCGCCGATGGGAGCTCCCTTGTGGTGGCGGCACCATCTGTGCCCACCACTTCTACAGGTACAGCCGCCACCTCCCCTACCAGCACCACCCTCCCAGCAGCCCCTCAGCGTTCTCCCGTGCGCGCTCACCCAGGAGGGTGGGCATCACCTTCGCCCCAGGCACCTCAGCCCCTGCCCCTGTCACCCCTGCTGCCCTCAGTGAGGAGGCCATTGACCTCCTCAGGTCACTCACTGTTGGGCAGTCTACCATTGTGAATGCCATCCAGGGTATAGAAAGGGAGTTGCAACACGGTAATGCCTTTCCTGGAGGGCATTCATTCTGGTCAGGCTGCCCTTCATCGAACCCTGCAATCTCTGGCCTCAGCACTGATGGCAGCCATTGTCCCTGTGTCTAGCCTCCCCCCTCCAACTTTCTCCACCCAGACCCGATCCATTGTACCCCAGCCTATCTAAAGCACACCATCAGACAAGCATGCATACACCTCAACACACAAAAGTAGCTCAGGCAAACATAGGCACCACACATCCCACAGGCACTCACACAAGCATCACACACATACAGACACAGCAACATCCACTGCCTCCACTGTGTCCCCCTCCTCGTCGTCTCACTCCTCCCTCCCAGTCTCGTCTACACTCTCACCTGCATGCAGTACATCTACAGGCACTAGGACTCGCACCAGAACACCCAGCACCACACCCCGCTCACCTGCACTCACCACCCCCACTACCATTTACACGTCCCCTGTGTCTTCTCCCAGTGTGTCTGTGACGCCCCCTCCCAAAGTACACAAACGCGGGCACCCACACACCCAACATCCATCCACCTCACGACAGCCTCCAGTACCTGCACCCAAAACACCTAAAGTGACACCTCCTACAACCACCTCCTCTTCCTCCACTCCCAGACCCGCTCCAGCTACCCATTCCAGTGTTTGTCAGAAACTCTCCCTCAGCAACGTTGACCTCTTTGCCCCCACCCCCGCCCCTCCAATTCATAAGCCACGTAGTAGCGCCTCAGCCAAAAAGACTCCTGTACCAGTGGTGCGTGTTCAAGGTGTGTGGAGTGCACCGGCCACCAGGGCAGGCAGTGTAACACGGAGCCAAAGCACTGCCAGTCCACCCCCTGTAAAGCATCTCAAGTTGGAAAGTGGCCGACGGGACACGGTGAAGACTCCTGGCGGAAAAACTGCTCACAAGGGTCCCAGGGGGATTGCAGAGTCAGCTGTGACTCCTTCAAAGGTTGTGAAGTGCCAGAAGAAGTCTGCGCAGTCTGGTAAGAGCAGCACGGCGGAGGAGGGCGCCATCCTCCCCGGCGGACGGGACGCCACCGCCAGCACCGTCGTCACTGGTCAGGAGACCACCGCCGGAGTCATTGCACAGGAGGGCAGGAGTATCGTCAGGAGTATCGTCACTGGTCAGGAGACCACCGCCGGAGTCATTGCCCAGGAGGGCAGGAGTATCGTCACTGGTCAGGAGACCACCGCCGGAGTCAGTGCCCAGGAGGGCAGGAGTATCGTCACTGGTCAGGAGACCACCGCCGGAATCAGTGCCCAGGAGGGCCCCTGCAGCCACAGCCCCGCTGGGCAATGAGGGACCGTCATGCCACACACCAATGCACAGGTCAGAGACCGCCATGGCAAAGCACCGCTGAACAGGGCAGAGAACCGCTGAACAGGTCAGAGACGGCCATGGCTAAGCACCGCTGAACAAGGAACTCACCGCCATGGTGAAGACCGCTGAACAGGGCAGAGCACCGCTGAAGAATGAAAACACCGCCACATCAAGCATCGTCATCCCATGTACAGCTGGGACAGTGACAGAACAGGAAGTGTCACGGGGAGCCTGATGCAGTGTGGGCACCATTCCCTCTCCAGGACCAGTGGAGACATGCATCCACTCCGTCTGTCCTTAACAGGATGAAGCACTCTGGGCACCAGTCCACCTCCAGAACCAGTGGAGACTGTCATCCACTTGAGAGACTGTGGCTTTGCACTCCCCAGGATGGAACAGTGGGCAAACCAACCACTGTAGAGACTTGAGAGACTGTGGCTTTGCACTCCCCAGGATGGAACAGTGGGCAAACCACCCACTGTAGAGACTTGAGAGACTGTGGCTTTGCACTCCCCAGGATGGAACAGTGGGCAAACCACCCACTTTAGAGACTTGAGAGACTGTGGCTTTGCACTCCCCAGGATGGAACAGTGGGCATCGAGCCCTGTCGTGGATCTGGCGTGGTACTGTCATCTGGCTGAGGTGCCCCCCCCTACCTTCCCCCTGAGGTGCCTGTTGTATTTCTACCTGATGCCCCAGCAGTGTTCTCTCCATTTGTGGACAGGTATCTAATGTGGGCCTCGCCCATGCATTTTTGGCCTAGTGGTGCACAAACATTGATATGTGCATACCTGCACTACTTCTCAGAATGTATAAGAGCTGGAATGTGTATATATATCTGTATATATTTGGTAACTGCATTTTGATACATTACAATTTTTGAACTGATTTCCTTTGGTCTTTGCATTCTTCCGGGGGGGGGTTGTGGGTTGTCCCTGTGATTTAGGAAATGCATTGGTGTGTGTGTTGTAATGTGCGAGGGTGAGGGTGGGGGTGTTGCGTGTGTGTCCGTGACTTTTGCCTCCCCTATGTCGTAGGTGCAGTACTCACCGTTGTCTACGGCGCCGCCGTTGCTGGTGTTCGTAAATGAGCAGGAAGACAAGGGCAGGTAGGATTTGTAATTCCGGCTCCATGGTGTCCTCCTTTCTCGTGGGATGTGTAGAAGGTGAGTGTTTTCCCATTGCAAAAGCTGTTTCCGCCATGTTTTTATCCACGGTGAATCTGCCCCGGAAAAGGTGGCGGATTGGCGGGTTGTGATACTGTGGGCGGTACATTGTCTTCCGCCTGTCTGTTGGCGGTGACCGCCGCGCTGCTTGTCTGTACCGCCGTGGCGGTCGGAGTGTTAAAGTGGCTGTCTATGTTGGCGGTTTCCGCCACGGTCATGATTCCCTTTTTTGGTCCGCCGGCCTGTTTGCGGTATTACCGCACCTTTAACACCGTCCGCCAGGGTTGTAATGACCCCCATAGACTCGTGTATTACTTCCATTCATCAATATGTGTGGTTCTGACTGTGGATAAGTATGCCTTATTTCTGTTTAAACCATAGTGCTTTCCTTCAATGTAAATTGTCACACGCTACTTCTACTTATACACATATATTACATATGTTTTTAATATCTCGTCCTCCACCAGTTCTGCGTTTAATTGTATTTATGAACAGTCATACATTTCTTCTATTTTTAAACGTTGTGTTATTATTACTCTTTATAGACCTTGGAAATGTAATCGCTATTTATATGCTTTTCTAGAGTTAAGTCTATTTATAAACTTACCAGTAGAAAAACAGAATGCTGCAATGGCCTTCAAATGGCAGTACAAAATGTTTATTACATCATGAAATAATAAAACGATGACAATGCTTAACCTGTGCATTGCTGTGACTGGCTGGAAGGCTTAGTAATACGCAAGAGAATTGTTTTGTCCTCTGGCCCAGCTTCCCCTGCTGCTGTCAGGCTCCCTAACAGCTGTTGTCTCGCTGCCACCTGGTCTGACGACTTCTCTCTAGCTCCCACTTTTAACTTTCTACTTTTCAGCCTCTTATTTTGCCTTTGTGCCTATTGGTTCTGCCTTTTTGGCTTCTGGTTTTGCCTTTTTGTCTTATTGTTTTGCCTTTTTGCCTTACTGTTTTGCCTTTTTGCATTCCTGTCTGGCCTTCCTGCCTTCTTATTTTCCTGCTCTTTTTCCTCCCCTGCTGCCTCCTCCTGCCATACCCTCCTGCCTTCTGTTAACCCTGCCCAACTCCACTCAGTTCACCTCCCAGGCCCTACTTAATGGAGGATGCAGCGTGACCATGCTGTTGGCGTGCCAATGGCGCACCGGGGCAAGCCTATTTGCCCCTGTCCGATCCTGGACCACACCTAATACCAGGGACCCTGGTTTCTGGCCCACCAGCAGATACAACAACGCTGTCCTCTGTCCCCTGAACTCTGGACGACACAGAATTCACTGCTACTAAACTGCACCACACTCTGTTGTAGGAATGTTCTGCTGTACAAGATGCACCTTCTCCTGCACCAGAATGATCACTGTTACGCCTCAAAGCACCACGCCACACCAGAAGCGACCTACCAACTCTATTGCCTACTCCTCAACACACGCTCTATGTGCAAGCACTCTACCAAATTATGGGACCTCATCACCACCCTCACACCCAACATCATCTCCATTACTGAGACCTGGCTCAACCCTGCATCCGCCCCCAACATCACCACAGTGATCCCCTTCGGATACAAAATCACTCACCAGGGCCACACCAACAAACCGGGAGGAGGAAAAGCCATCATCCATAAAGACACATTACAGTGCACCACCAGCACCACTGACAATACCACCACCCCCATGGAACACCTCAACTTCAAGCTCCACACTGACGACAAGACAACCATCAGAGGCATCCTCACACACTGACCCATCGGCCTGTGCTCCAGCTTCCTCAACACCATCGCAGACTTCATTGCGCCCCTGGCCTTGGACTCCAAGGACTACATCTTCTTAGTATAAGCAGCCTCCAACTGACCTAGATCGTCTGCAGCCCTACACACACTGCAGGACACATGCTGGACCATATCTTCCCTCTAGCAGCCACGTCAAATGCAACCATGTCACAAAACTCACAAAGACCGACCACTCATTCACTTCAGCATCTCCAGCCCCCGCACCGCATTTCCCAAGATGATCGGTGCCCCCCACCGCAGCTGGAGAAAAATTTCAGAGACCAGCTGGACGGACGCCCTCAACCCTGTCCAGCTGACTCCACCAACCTGGAACAGGGGATTAAGAACTTCAATGCCTGGATCACCAACTGCACCAACAGCATCACCTCCATCAAGAGCAACAATCAGAGAAGATCCTCCAAAATGGCCAGCAGGTACACCCAAGAACTCAGGACAGCAAAACATAACAGCAGACAGCTGGTGAGGAGATGGCGCACCAGCAAGTACACCACCAACAGGGCAGCCTTCAAGAGCTCCCACAAATTCTACCACCGCCTGCTAAGGCCAACAAAGAAGATAGCCCTAGCCGCATGCATCAAAACCAGCACCAACAACAGCAAGGAACTTTTCAACATTGTTAAGGAATTCTCCAACATTCACAAGTGCTGTTTGACAACCTCACCAACTTCTTCCATGACAAGATTGCAACCATATACAGAAACTTTGAACCCCAACCTAAACCAACAGACTTTCTCAGCAGACAGTCCTCCACTGCAACCGACACGAACCACAGAATTAACACCTGGAACCTCCTCTTAACCCAGGACACCACCTCCATCATGAAATCCACCCACTCAGGAGCCCCCATAGACCCATGCTGGCAGCACATCTTCAACCTGTGAAACCAAAGGATTGGCCAGGAACTCACCCTGCTCAACATCTCAACACCTCAATCACAACCGCAACATTTCCAGACAATTGGAAACACACCAAAGTCAGACCACTTCCCAAATACCCTCTGCCAACCACCCTATCTTCCTGCTCCCATTACCAGCCAAGGTACTGGAAAAGATTATCAACAAGCAACTCATGGCGCAACTGGAGCAGAACCAACTACTCATCGCTTCCCAGTCCTGCTTCTGTAACAGTCACAACACTGAGACCACCTTGATAGCACCAATGACATCTGAACCCTGCTTGAATGAGGAGAAACTTAAGCCCGGATCCTCCTTGACCTCTCGGCAGCCTTCAGCACCATATCCCACCACACGCTGGTAGAAAGACTCCACAAAATGGCATCCAAGCATCCGCACTCAGATAGATCACCTCCTTCCTCACTGGAAGAACATAGAAGATCCGCCTACTACTTTTCACCTCCGAACCCAAGGTTATCGTCTGCAGTGTTCCCCAGGGGTCATCCCTCAGCCCCACATATGTAGGAATCCCTGCACACTTCTACACATACTCCAAACCATATGGAAAGTCACAGCCAGACTCATCTTCAACATCCCCCAACAAACCCACACCACAAATCACCAGGCAACTTCATTGGTTCCTCATACAGTAGAGATGCCAATTCAAGCTGCTGACCCCGACACACAAGGCCCTACACAACCAAGGACCCACCTACATCAACCACCACTTGAACTTCCGTCAACCTTTGAAAAACTACACTCTGCCTCCCTATCACTGGCCCACACTCCTGCATGTATTGAAGCAGAAGTAGAGGACACTATTTCTCCTACATCACAGCAAAGGCCTGGAACAGCCTCCCCTCTCAGCTCCGGACCATCTGTCTGTCTGAATTATCTGATGGCACGAGCAAGTGTCTGGATACCCTATCTGGTGATTAGCTACCCTATATAAACCCTGATGGATTGATTGATGATGTATTTGTTGGGCAGATAGAAAAGTGATAAATAAGTGATTCCAATAGCACACATATAAATAATGGTACAAGTTTAATGATATGTTGGCTACACTGAATGGTCAAAAAACTTGTTTACATTAACACCAGATTTCAGCAGCACACTGGGAAACGGACAGAGCATTGGAAAGGCAATAATAAACAGTCATATTCCCACAAAGTAGGTTGGTCTGTAAATTTAAAAAGTGTGTTAGCTAAAAAAAACAGTCTCCAGACTAAAACACGCCTTCATTCCATCACACATGAGCAATGACGTAAACAGCTTTGCAAAATATTCAAGGGCGTGCTGGATCGAAATTCAATGAATGCAAATAATAATGCACAATAAAATGGCTTCCTGGTGCTAACTCAAACCAGAGTGACAACCTAACAGTTATATTGATCGCCAGAATATACATAGTTTTAGAGATTTACTAAAGAGAACATTGTTTTTTTTGCCTACAAATACTGCAAGAGAGGCTTTTTCTGTAGGTGAAACTTTACAGGAAAGCCACACCTCCAAACCGAGTTCTGAAGATCATGGGCAAGGAATGCAAGTCTGCTGGGTAAAGTGGCTGACTGGGGGTGTAATGTTTAGAGCAATTGCGCAAGAGTGCTGGGGGTGGTTGCCATTAATGGCACCGTGATAACAGCACAGGAACTTAAAAATAGATCAGTTGACTTCTGGATGCCAATGAGGCGTGCCAGATATGAAACGGTAAAAGTACAGTGATTGAGACCTAGTGTAAGGGGCATCACTTTGGTCCAGTGCCAGCCTGGTAGATAACCATTTAAAAACACCCCAAAAAAGAGAATTACTGTAGTCAAGGCAAGACAAAATCATAGGTTGTCAACAAACTGTTCTCCGATATTCTTTATGGATAAGTATATATAAGTGTTTCAAGTTTAAAGTTCAAGTTACATTTATATGTTTTAGTTAATTAAAACCACTGCATGCAAATAAAACCACAATGTACCCCCCTCAGCTACCAGAGCCTGAGGGACTACCTATCCGTAAAACAAACACTTTCTAAATACTGCCTGATCTCTTGAGAGCTTGACTTTGTGCAAAATTAACCTTAAATGCATGTATATAAAACCTGTTGTACATGCTAGTTGATCTAGATCTCTGTATAACTTTAGCCCTAGTGCATGATTCACAACAGTGAAATGATCGCCAATCCCCAGATATTTACTATAGTAGGCAACTCTAACATTGAATGAGCCTAATGTAAGTCATTCGGCTGAGTTCACCCTTGGTCCCATCTGCTGTAAACACAGTAGGCGGTACAGGACTATGATTCACAGTTTTGCGCCTTCAGCTTGGCCTCTGGCATGCCTTGAGGTTATACTGGTAGTGTGAGGGTGTGTTGTTCCTTTCTGGCCATGATCTCGGTGTTACCTAATAGTTTCATCACCAGGACCAACAAGCATTTACAATGCATCGGGTCTCGCGTTTGCTCATGTTAGAGCTGATCGCGTTGTAAACTCCTAACCCGACTTTTCACCTATCGGGCAAAAGTGCATTTATGTACATAACCCGAAAAAGTGAAATCAAGTACGTAAAGCGCTCGACTTCTGCCAAGAGAGATCGGGCTCGTAAATTAGAGAAAAAAAAGTCCACGAGCCCGATGGAAAACAGCGAGCCTCGCATGTTTTCTGTACTTGGTCGCTGCGCTGGAGGAGGGCTAGCCACCGGAAAAGGCATGCCATATGCGTGCCTTCGACTAATGAAAGCAAGCAGATTTTATTAGGGAAGCCCACCAACCAATAAAAAACACTGATGTGAAGTTGACAGGGCTCCGAGCCCTTTTATAAATACAAAAGAGTCTCCCTGCGAAACGCATGCGCGAGCGCACGCAACGCAGGCTCGACCCTAAAAATGTAGTGCATAGGCAAGCCAGGATAATTGAATCTACTACACTCAGCCATGTGATGACTGCTTACCTACAAGAGCATCTATGGAGTTTCCCATACAATGTTTTGAGTAGATTCTTCCTGGCTTCCAAAACTGTTGGGCATGTACATAGAATATGCAACATCGATTCTGTTTTATATCCGCATAGCTGGTAGCTTAAATCTGTCGGACTAGCCTTCCATGTTGGTGTGAATTCTTTATTTTCCCAATGCCCGAATCAGTACAGCATAAATGATCTTTTTAATACAGCAGAAAAGTGGGCGGACATGTATGCCTGTGGCTTTAGCCTACTATATGAATTTATCACTGTCCAGGCCTGCCACCTCTTTGCAAGGAGATTCTTGTCTTGTAAAATTACAGGTAATTAAGTGAAGAGTTTGTTAATCGAAAAGCTGCTTTTTCTATGTTGCTGTCCCATATGTCCTGAACGTCTAGTTCTTCTAGAGCCTTATTTCAATATTCACCCCAAGAATTTGCTTGTTTATCCCTTGTTTGCGCCACTATCTCTCGCCAGTATATATTGTTCAGGGACCCACTCTCGGATGACCAGAGTTTGTGGAACAATTTAATTAAAATGTTCATTCTTTGCAGCTTTTGATTTTTAAGCCAAAATTCGAGCCGCACTTGAGCAGGAAAGGTTGATTATGGTAAGGTGAAGACCACTTTGTAAACTAAGGCCCCTATTTATGGAAAGTTAGCGCCAGCTTAGTGTCATTTTGTTTGTACGCTAAAGCAGCGATAACTTAATTCCATATTTAGTTAGTGCCATTTTTAGGAAGCGCAACCCACCTTGCATCGAATATCGATAATGATATGCAAGGTAGGCGTTGCCTTCCTAAAAATGATGCTAGCCCCCCAGTGCCATATTTACCTCCCAATGCTAAAATGACAGGCACCTAAGAGGCGGACCTAAAGAATGGCGCTAAGGCCGATTAGCATCAAAATTTAACACCTGGTTAGACCAGGCCTTAAAATGCTGGTAGGCCCATTTCAATGGTGACACACCATGGAATGAGCACATAGATGCCCATTCCAATCCCCAGCATCACCACCACCCACACCACAGGGACACTACTGAAGGAGGGAGCCCATCCCTAGTAAGTGTATGTGTATGTGTGTTGTGTGCCACTGGGGGCCCCCTACATTGGGCCCCCTGGCTGGCACTGGGTCTGTTGGGGTTGTCCTGGGGACACTGGTCCTCTGTGGTGGGCATTGGGGTTGTTGTAATGACTCCTGTCTATACTTGCTGCTAATCAGTCTAGCGTCATTTTTGGCCTAATAGCGTCTTTTGTTCAGATGCTAGCCAGTCCTTAGGGGATTGTGCGTCATTTTTAAAATATGGTGGACAGATGGCGCTAGAGAATGGCGTTAGCCTGCGCAAAAGTTTTTGACACACAACTGCGCTAGCACAGTTGTGCATGGTTTTCCATAAATATGGGCCTCAAGTGAAGCTGTTGACCGTGCATAATTTCCAGCCCATATGCCACTGTTGGAATGAGTTGTGCTTCCATTAACTTCAGTAGGTGACCACACAAGGGACAGTTCGGTTTCTTTTTCAAGAGTTTAAATGTAAAGGTTAATGAAATGCGCTTTTGCTTGCAATGTGGCTAGATGTTTCTTGAAGGAGAGCAGATGCATAATGTGGATGCCCAGGGATTTGTAATCATGGACTTCCTCCACTGGCTTACCCCTCCTGTTCAAAGAGAATGACTTAAACTTGAAGTCTACCAAGTGCACTACGTTTGTTTTGTCTAGATACAACTCCAGTCCTTGCTGCTCATTATAGGTGGCTAGTGCATTGATGGATCTCTGCAGGCCGATAGGTGTTTGGCTGAATGCCACCATATCATCTGTGTACTTTAAGCACGCTATTTTTTCTGCTGAAAGGATGGGTGGATGACTGTCCACTTGACTCATATATTTGTTTAGATCAGCCAAGTATAAGTTGAACAAGCACGGTGCAATTACACACCCCTGTTTTAGGCTGTTCATAGTATAAATTCTTGAAGTGACCCTGCTACCATTTCCTAGTTTGACCTGTGCCCAAGTGTCACTGTAGACAGCCGTTATTGAATGCCCTGATATACCCCAGTCTGCCAGCTTGGCCCAGAGTTAGATGCGAGGTACACGATCAAGGGCTGATTTTAGGTCTGTGAATCATACAAATAAACGTGTTTTACTCCTTAAGGCCTTTTCGGTCAAGATGGTGAGTACTAATAAATTCGTTGTTGTTCCCATACCTGGCCTAAACCCCATCTGGGAGTTTGGAATAAGATATTTCCGATTAGCCCAAGCTTGCAGTTCTTGTAGGATGCGAGATGCATACAATTTGGCTTCCACATCAATCAGCGCTATTAACCTGTAATTAGTTAGTGAAGAAAGACTACCTTTCTTGTAGATGAGATAGAATATGTTCCCCCTCCATGAGGGTGGTATTACATTCCTCAGGTAAAACTGATTGAAAAGGGGAGCTAGGTACTTGGCCCAAAAAAACATGTCATTCTTAAAAAGTGTGCTGGGAAGTCCATTCGGACAGGCCGCTCCTTCTGACTTCAATTTCTTTATAATTGCCCCTATTCGCTTTGGATCAGTTAGCTTAATAGGCCTCTGATGTCCAATGTTCCCTGACTCACAGGGTGGACTTATATCTCCTTGCTGTAGGAAGCTAGCTCTGTATATACTATATGAAAGCGAAATATAGGCCCTCATTACAACTTTGGCGGTAAATCCCGCTTACCGCCGTGCAGAAGACCGCCAACACACCGCTGCGGCGGCAGAATTCCGCTACAGCTATTACGACCCACAGGCCGGAATCCGCCAAAATCCAGACACCCACACAAGTCCGCCACACCATAGGTCAGTGATAAACTGGCGATAACAAAACCGACACCGTCACGCCAACAGGAATACGCCCACACTATCACGACCCACGAATCCACGCGGCGGTCTTTCAACCGCGGTATTCCATTGGCGGTACACACCGCCGCGCTCAAAATTCACACACATTTACAAAACACAACAACATTGGACAATTTGAAATACACACACCTGATACACATACACACACCACTCCCACACACTCAATACATATAAAACACACACCCACATCACCCACATACCCCTACAACAAAAATTGAGAAAGAAGCACAGAGAGAGACACCACCATCAACAATACTAGCATCCACAGGCACACAACACCATCACTCACACAACATCCACGCACCTCAGACAACACACACAAACACATCCCCTCACACATCACAACCCACCCCACCCCACACATCACTCACACCACACCATGGCACCGCAAAGACACCCCAGGTTCTCTGAGGAGGAGCTCAGGGTCATTGTGGAGGAAATCGTCCAGGTAGAGCCACAGCTATTTCGGATCACATGTGCAGCACACCTCCATAGCTAGGAAGATGGAGCAATGGCGCAGAATCGTAGACAGGGTCAACGCAGTGGGACAGCATCCAAGAACACAGGATGACATCAGGAAGAGGTGGAACCACCTACGGGGGAAGGTGCGCTCCATGGTCTCAAGACACCAGATTGCAGTTCAGAGGACTGGCGGCGGACCCCCACCTACTCCCCCACAACTAACAACATGGGAGGAGCAGGTCTTGGCTATACTGCATCCTGAGGGCCTCGCAGGAGTAGCAGGAGGAATGGACTCTGGTAAGTCAAATCTTAACTATTACATCCCCCACCCTACCTGCATGCTATCACATACCCCATCCTGACCCTCACCCACATCACTCCAACACCTCACATATGCCCCTCTATCACAACCCACACATCCCAATACCAAGCCCTGCATGCAACAACAAAGTATGGACACCCATCACCAAAGCATGTCCACTACAGATACCCACACAGATCCCCAAACCAACTATCACACAAGGTCCTAGACAAGAATGCAAGCACTGGAGTACAGGGTCACCCACCCATTGCACACGATGGCACACACAGATGCAATAATCATGCCTTTGCACCCCTGCAGGACCCCTACCCAGCGTCACCGGACAGGAGGCTCCAGACATGTCCACTCCCCCCACAGAAGAGGCTCACAGTGATGACAGCAGTTCTATCCAACTGGATCAAGATGACTAGCCCGGCCCATCTGGGACTCGGGACAGTGGGTTCCCGCCACACAGGCACATGCCACCACAGAGCCTCCCCCTCAGGAAACACCAGCACAGCACCCACCCAGCAGGCCCATCCCTCTGTCCCCAGGACACGTCAAGCAGAAGTATGTCCACCACTACAGGGAACCCAGGCAAACCCACCAACCCAAGAAAATCAGGGACCTGGGGGCAGTGGCAATGGTCACACAGTTCAGGGGACAGAGGAACAGGAAAAGAGGGGAACTGGGAGGACTGCTGTGCGACAGGGGGAGGACAGCCCCAGGGAACCCACTCTCCACGAGGCCCTCTCCAACATCATGGGAGCGTACTATCATTCTCAGGAGACAATGGCAACAGTCCTGGCCAACTTTCAGGAGGCCCAGCGGCTGCAGGAGGAACAGTATCTGGGGAACAGGGAGGAACTTAAGTCCATCAACACCACCCTGGTCACCATTGTAGGGGTGCTGAAGGACCTTGTGAACACCAGGAGGGACACTGTGGCACAACAAGGGGCCCCTGACACTAGCCTGGATGATGAACAGCCCACCACCTCCGCCGGCACTAGTGGACAGGAGGCACCGCCACAGGACCACGACACCAGCACTTCAGGAGGCCGAAGGTCCTTTCGATCACTCTCCTAGTTCGCCCATGTGCTTCATTGTAGCATTCCTCTGCCCTTGTCCTGGGATTTCTCAAAAGGGTCAGTAGCCATGACAGGTTGGGGTACCCAGAGTCACCTGCAAATGTCGAGGGACAACAGTTAAACACACACTAACCTTTAGGGACAACCCCAGATAACTATTCACACAGTATAGGGTCCTTGTCCTCACCTATTAGCCACACACTGTGCCTCTGGAGTTGCCCCATCACATAAGGGATGCTGCTATTCCTCAATATGTAAGCGTCATGTACTGAGCCTGGAAACTTGGCATTCACATGGGAGATGTACTGGTCGGCCAAACACACCATCTGCACATTCATTGAATGGTAGCTCTTCCGGTTTCTGTATACCTGTTCACTCATGCGGGGGGTACCAATGCCACATGTGTCCCATCAATGGCACCTCTGATGTTGGGGATATGTCCCAGGGCATAGAAGTCCCCTTTCACTGTGGGCAAATCCTCCACCTGAGGGAAAACGATGTAGCTGCGCATGTGTTTCAGCAGTGCAGACAACACTCTGGACAACACGTTAGAGAACATAGGCTGAGACATCCCTGATGCAATGGCCACTGTAGTTTGAAAAGACCCACTTGCCAGGAAATGGAGTACTGACAGGACCTGCACTAGAGGGGGGATTCCTGTGGGATGGCGGATAGCTGACATCAGGTCTGGCTTCAACTGGGCTCACAGTTCATGGATTGTTGCACGATCAAGTCTGTGGGTGACTATTATATGTCTCTCTTCCATTGTCGACAGGTCCACCAGCGGTCTGTACACCGGAGGATTCCGCCTTTTCCTCACCTGCCCCAGCGGATGTCCCCTATGGACGAGAACAGTGAGCAGAGAGTCAGCCAACACTGCGGTATTAAAAAAATGATTATTGCACACATTTGTCAATCCTCAATGTGCCTGTCACTGTGTGTATGCAAGGCCTAGATAGGTGTGACGCATTTAAAATTAATGCCATGTGGCCCCCTGAAATGGCGGCTGCCTGACCTGTAAGGTGGGACAAGGGGATATGAGGTAACTGCGCTGGCGTTGTACACCATCGCGGTAGGCGGTCGAAGACCGCGGCGCAATCCTGCATTGGTTAACATTGGACCCTAGGGGTCCCAGGAACCAATAACGATGTACGCCGGTGGTGACGGTACGCACTGCCGCGGACGTGACCGTCATTTTCTGTCTGTTCACTCACTTGATACCTGACCTTCGACAGGAGAGGACCTACAAAGCAAGTACTGCTGTGACCTCAGCCTGAAGTGACGATGGCTCATGTGTCTGGGGAAAGGGCCCCTGCCTTCACTTCGGAGGAGTTGGAGAAGTTAGTGGATGGGGTCCTCCCCCAGTACACGCTACTCTACGGTCCTCCAGACAAACAGGTGAGTACACTGTGAGCATGCTGTATGGGCAATGGCTGTTTGGAGTGGTGTGGATGGAAAATACAGAGGGGGGGACTGAGGCCTGCATGAGCGGACGGTGAGTGTATGTGCGTCAGGGCAAGGGTGGGAACGTGGGTCAATGACTGTGACGGTCCGGACGGTTAAAGATTTTCCCTTTCCCCTATACTATTCCTCTAGGTCAGTGCCCACCAGAAGAAGGATATTTGGCGTGCCATCGCCAAGGACGTCCGGACCCTGGGGGTCCACCACAGACGGAGCGCCCACTGCCGTAAAAGATGGGAGGACATTCGCCGCTGGAGCAAGAAGACGGCGGAGGCCCAGCTGGGGATGGCATCCCAACGTGGGAGGGGTGCCCTTCGCACCATGACCCCCCTGATGTTCTGGATCCTGGCGGTGGCCTATATGGAGTTGGATGGGCGCTTGAGGGAATCACAGCAGCCACAAGGGGGTGATTACAGTCACATCCATCTGACTCTGCGCGCATTACGAGGTGTCTGGGTGGGGGAGGTGGGCTGTGGGTTCCCCTAGGGCAGGGCGAGTTTTGTAGGCAAGGTCCCTTCGTAAGGCAGGCTATGTGGCACCCCAACCCCACCAGTGGTAAGAGCCAACTACACCTAGTCAGGCTCCTGTCACTTCCATGTGTGCAGCAATCGGGCATAGGCCTTGTACCCCATGTCCCTGTGATTAATTAGGGAACTCTAAGTGCATGGCGTAGTGCAGAGGGCTGCTGTGTCTCTAGTGTCCGCCAACGGTAGTGGTATTGCATGCACTGAACATGTCTTTCTTCTGTCTCCCCCCCCTTTTTGTGGTCTCATCCCACATGGCCCTGGAGGGCAAGACAGCAGAGTCTGAAGCCAGCAGAGCTCCACTGCGGGGACAGGAGGTGACATCAGCGACAGCGACTCTTCCTCTGATGGGAGCTCCCTTCGGGTGGCGGGCCCCTCTGTACCCCCCCGCATCAACAGGTACAGCCGCCACCCCCCCTACCAGCACCGCCCTCCCAGCAGCCCCTCAGCGTGTGTCCCGTGGCCGCTCACCCAGGAGGGTGGGTATCTCCTTGGCCCCAGGCACCTCAGGCCCTGCCCCAGTCAGCCCTGCTGCCCTCAGTGAGGAGGCTATTGACCTCCTGAGATCCCTCACTGTTGGGCAGTCTACCATTCTCAATGCCATCCAGGGTGTAGAGAGGCAGTTGCAACAAACAAATGCATACCTGGAGGGCATTCATTCTGGCCAGGCAGCCCAACAGAGAGCATTTCAGGCTCCGGCCTCAGCACTGATGGCAGCCATTGTCCCTGTGTCCAGCCTACCCCCTCCAACTTCCTCCACCCAGACCCAGTCCCCTGTACCTCAGCCTATCCCAAGCACACCATCAGACCAGCATGCACACACCTCAACACACAAGGGTGGCTCTGGCAAACATAAGCACCACACATCCCACAGGCTCTCACACAAGCGTCATACCCATGCACACATACCAACATCCACTACCTCCACTGTGTCCCCCTCCTCCAAGTCTCCCTCCTTCCTCCCTGTCTCGTCTCCACTCACACCTGCATGCACTACATCTTCAGACACTACCTCCATCACCAGCACATCCCATCACCACACACCGTTCACGTGCACTCACCAACCCCACTACCATTCACACATCCCTTGTGTCCTCTACCAGTGTGTCTGTGAGCCCTCCTCCCAAACTACACAAACACAGCCACACACCCACCCAACAGCCATCCACCTCACAACAGCCTCCAGCCCATGCACCTTCACCCAAAGTCAGCAAACGTACACCTCCTACAACCACTACCTCTTCCTCCACTCCCAAACCCCCTCCATCTACCCATCTAATATTGACCTCTTCCCTACACCTCTCCCCCGTCCATCCCCTAGGGCCCACCTTTCCAGGTCCCAACCCAGCACCTCAGCCACCACATCACCGGCACAGTGGTGCCAGGAACTGCGGGCTTTTGGAGTGCGCTAAGCAACAGGGCTGCCAGTGTTCCACGGAGCGAGGGCAAGGACATTCCACCACCTCCAAAAGTAAAAAAGTAGCCCACTTCCCGGAGGAAGAAGGGAAAACACCTACCACCAAGGACTCAGGCAAAACAAAAGTGGATAGTGGCAAGACAGCTGCGCCACCATCCAAGGTGGGGAAGGGCCAGAAAATCAAGGGCAGGTCCACGTCTACACCAACCTGCACGGCGGACAAGACCACCACCAGCACCGCCACCTGCACCGCCGCCTGCACTGCCACCTGCATCGCCACCTGCACCGCAGTCACTGAGCCATACACCAGCACCGCAGTCACTGAGCCTGCCACCAGCACCTCAGTCACCGAGCCCACCACCAGCACCGCCGCCACAGAGACCGCCGCCAGCACCGCCGCCACAAAGGCCGCCGCCAGCACCGATGCCACAGAGCCCGCCGCCAGCACTGATGCCACAGAGTCCACCGCAAGCATCGATGCCACTGACACCGCCGCCAGCACCGCCAGAGGCCCTGCGACATCCTGAGCCAGTGGCACCACCGCAGACATGGCTGCCATCCCCAGGGTCAGTCGTTCGAGGATGGTGGTCAGTTCCAGGAGCCTGGACAGCTTGCAGGTTGCACCACCGTCAGTGGAGTATCACATCCACTACCTCAGTCCTTGGCAGGATGAAGCACTCTGGGCACAAAGCCCTCTCCAGAACCAGTGGAGTATCACATCCACTACCTCAGTCTTTGGCAGGATGAAGCACTCTGGGCACAAAGCCCCCTCCAGAACCAGTGGAGAAAGGCATCCACTAGCTCAGTTCTTGGCAGGATGAAGCACTCTGGGCACAAAGCCCCCTCCAGAACCAGTGGAATATCACATCCACTACCTCAGTCCTTGGCAGGATGAAGCACTCTGGGCACAAAGCCCCCGCCAGAACCAGTGGAGAAAGGCATCCACTACCTCTGTCCTTGGCAGGATGAAGCACTCTGGGCACAAAGCCCCCTCCAGAACCAGTGGAGACTGTTATCCACTTGAGAGACAGTGGCTTTGAACTCCCCAGGATAGAGCAGTGGGCAACCCACCCACTTGAGAGACTTGAGAGACTGTGGCTTTGCACTCCCCAGGATAGAGCAGTGGCAACCCACCCACTTGAGAGACTTGAGAGACTGTGGCTTTGCACTCCCCAGGATACAGCAGTGGGCATGGGGCCCCCTCGTGGAGCTGGCATTGTGCACTCATCCGGCTGATGTGCTCCCCCTTCCCTTCCCCCTGTGGTGCCTGTTTCCTTTCGATCTGATGCCCCTGCAGTGTTCTCTCCGTTTGGAGTCAGGTATCGAGTGTGGGCCTCGCCCATGCATTTTGGGCCCAGTGATCCACGGACTATGAATGGTGCACTATCAGGACTTGTGTAGTTGGTGTACATAATTGTTTATACTGTATTTTAAGTTTTGACTAATGGATTTTTATTTATTACAATCGTTCAACTCATTTCCTTTTGTCCTTGCATTCTTGAAGGGCGGTTGAAGGGGTGTAAATGTAATGTTGCAGCATGTATTTGTGTGTATGTTGTTGTGAGTGAGGGTGGGGATGTTGCATGTTGCGTGTGTGTCACTCTCTTTTCCCTCGCCTGTGTTGTAGGTGCAGTACTCACTGTGGTCGTCGCCGCCATCTTTCGTGCTCCTGGTAGCGGAGCAGGAACACCATTGCAGGGACTATTTGGAGTTCTGGCTCCATGGCGTCCTGGTTCCTCGTGGAATGTGTAGAGGTGAGTGTTTTCCCTTCCAAGTCCTGTTTCCGCCGTGTTTTTGTTCGCGTTGGTTCCGCCCCGGAAAAGGTGGCGGATTGGACTCTCATAATAATGAGGGCGGTACATTGTCTTCTGCCTGTCTGTTGGCAGTGACCACCGCAGTGTTTGCTTCTACCGCCGTGGCGGTCGGAGTGTTAAAGTGGCTGTCTATGTTGGGGTTTCCGTCATGGTCGTGATTCAATTTTATTTACCACCGGCCTGTTGGCGGTCTTACCGCCGCTTCAACACCGACAGCCAGGGTTGTAATGAGGGTCATAGTGTGCACAGAGTCCAGTGGTTACCCAGAGGCTAAAGTAGATAATACTGATGCTCTCTTTTGTGGTAGTGTGATCGAGCAGTTAGGCTTATGAGAGGGTAGTGCAAAGTATTTGTTGTACACACACAGATAATATAAGAAGCACACACTCAATGACTTAACTCCAGACCAATGGTTTTTATATAGCAAAAATATATGTTCTTAATTTATTTCTAGAACCACAAGATTCAAGTTGCAGGTAAGTTCTTCAATAGATTCGTATTTCACCCATGTATCAATAGTACTTTGTTTGAAATTGATAAGTTATACAGTTTTTTAAATATTGGCAATTATCTGTTTCAAAAGTTGACACTGCAATTTTCAGAAACAGTTCCTGGGGTTAAGAAAAGTTGGAACGTTTTACAGGTAAGTACTCGACTTAAGAGTTCCAGGCTCCAGGGCTTAGTATGTCCACAGGTTGGGGTTCAAGTTAACCCCAAACACCCACCACCAACAACACTGGCCGGCTGGGTGCAGAGGTCGAAGTTGAGGCAAATTTAACATGGACTCCTATGGAGACTGGGGGCACTCAGAATCAGGCCTACCTGCAGGTAAGTACCCGCAACTTCGGGGGGCAGACCTGGGGGGTTTAGAGGAGAACCGGGGGGGCACAAGTAGGCACCAAACATACACCCTCAGCAGCACAGGGGCTGCGGGGTGCAGGGTCAGATTCCTAATGCTGGTCTATGAGGGGACCCTGGGGTCACTCAGATGCTGCAGGCGAGGTCCAGGTTTTTTTTTGGGCAAGCCGCAAGCTGAACAGGGAGGTGGGCCGTCTGCTGAACGTAGCTGCACCGGAGGTTGGATTCTCCAAGGCCTAAGAGCTGTGGGTGTAGTGGTCTTTTAGGTGTCAGATATCTGCATCCCTAGCTTTTGCGGTCAGGGGGTTCCGCGGGATTCTCTCTGCAGGCGTTGTCGTGGAGGGGTGGAGAGTTCAACCCAGGGTGAACACTTGCTCACAATCGCCTGGGGATTCACTTTAGCTGGTTGGGCCACCTGGTCACCGGCCAATGGTGTCGGTTGCAGGGTGGTCAGGACTCACAGATCTGGGGAGGCTCTGGAGTCATTTGGTTGTTGTTTCTTCTTGGACAGGGCCACTGTTCACAGGAGGTCTTGGTCCTTGGTGATGCAGGGCAGTCCTCTGGAGCTTGGCAGAGGTTGCTAGTCACTTTCTTGTTGCAGGTTCTTTGAAGCAGGAGATAGGCCGATAAGGCTGGGGCCAAGTCAGTTTACGTCTTCCTTCTTCTCTGCTTGAGGTTCAGCTTAGCAGTCCTTCTTCTTTCTTGTCAGGTCGCCAGGAATCTGGTGAGCTGGGTTCAAGGAGGCACTTAAATCCTGGATTCTGATGGATACAACTACCTGTGGATTCCTCGCCTTATGAATTCTCCCAATGCACCAGCATTCGACGGAAACTTTCTTCCCAGCTCTTCACGTGGACGAGGACGTCACAATTGCATGGCTCCGCACGCGACTCCATCTGACGTCAACGTAGCAATAAGAAGTCCTAACTGGCGTGCTGTCGTCAGTTCCCTTTTTTCGGTGCCTTCGATGCTTCGGTTTTCTCCTAGCTCTCGAGAACCTACTGTTTCGAAGGTGTCTTACTGTAGCTGTTACAATGTCTCCTCCTAAGAAGTCAGGGTTTAAACTTTGTCATGAGTGCGGGGCCATATGTCTGTCACGGACCCTCACTATGATTGTTTATGGTGTCTCAGTTCGGACCACGATGTAGAAGAGTGCGTGTCCTGCCAAAGGATGAATCCGAAGGCCCTGAAGGAACGAGAGGCTAAGATCTTTTTGGCTAAGGCGAAGAAAGGACACAAAAGTCACGAAGGTCCAAGACTAGAGACACGTCATCCCATAAGTCATCAAGGCCACATAAGAAGTAGCGCCGGCACGACTCTCGATGTCATTCTTCTAGAGATCGGTCTCGATCTCGGTCTCCATCTAGACAGCGTTGACGAAGTCCTCAGGCTTCTCCGGTGCCATCGCTCATCGAGGTGGTTGAGTCCCCAGCGAGTCCTCACTTTTCACCTGGGGTTCAGGAGTCGGTTTCACAGGTTCTGGATCCGACCCAAGTGCTGCATGAATATCAAAGGTTTCTTGCCTTCCTGACTCCGGGAGCGGATCCGGCGGCATTTCTGAATGCCATGTTCAGTATCTTTAATAAGGCTATAGCCCCTGCTGGTGCACCGCTGGTCCCATGGATCCTTTGGCATTCTCTTTGGGCTCTCCAGCTCCATACAAGTCGTCTCCGTTCATGCCTTTTTTTCAGACTGAGGGTGCCGGTTCGGCCCCGATGACATCGCCTCATAGGCTGACGGTGCCGATGACAGTGCCTCATATGCCGACGGCACCGATGGAGTCAACTCTGGTGGCGGATGGTCCCGGTCGGGACGGAGTGCATCTCCTTCTTCTCCCTTTCCGCGCCCACCTGTTTTGAAGCTGGCGTTGTTGACGTCGGCTAACTCTATGTCAACGCCGAGGTTAGAGGCCAGGTTGAGGTCGTGGAGGAGAGCGCTGAGGCTCTTGAAAGAGCAAGAGTACCACAGAAAGCTATTGGAGGAAGGAGAAATTGCTGAGCCCTTGGGAGAATTTCAGGGCCTAGACTCAGCTAGTGGGCTGGACACTTCCCCTGAGTGGGACCTTTCCTCTCTGGGGGAATTTACTGAAGAGACAGCTTCCTTCCATTCTGTTATTAAGAAAGCTGCAGATTTTTTGGTGCTTCCATTGACAGCTGCTGAGGTTAAAACAAATATTTTGACTGAAGTCCTACATCCTTCTACTTCAGCGGAGCCCTTGGTCCCTTCCAATGATGCTCTTACGGAGCCTATTTTAGAAGTCTGGAGAAAGCCTGTTACATCACCAGCTGTGTCCAAAACTGTTGCAAGGAAATACAGGGTTGCTCCTGGGGATCCAGGATTTTTGTCACAGCATCAGACTCCTTAGAGCTTGGTGGTCCAGGCTTCTTGTTCGGCTCGTTCTGCACCAAGCTTCTTTCCTGTTATTCCATCGGACAGGGAGTCCAAGAAAATGAACAAGCGGCTAAGAAGACTTTCTCATCTTGCCCTGTGTGGCCCTGAACTCGTTCAATGCTACCTGTGTTGTGGGTAGATATGTGCACACCCTGATGGACATGACTAGAACTGTAGTGCCTAACTTGCCGCAAGATATGCATGGGCAGTTCCACGAGCTCCTGTTGGACACCCAAGCTGCGGCCAGGCAGATCATCCAGTCTGGTCTTGATGCTACAGACTCAGTGGCCAGGGCAATGGGTACTCCAGTCGCTACCAAGAGACATGCATGGCTAAGGTCTTCTGGGTTTTCCACAGATGTCCAGACAACTTTATTGGACCTCCCTTTTGACAGAGAAAAGTTGTTTGGGGCCAAAGCGGACTCTGCCTTAGAGCATTTCAATTATAGGTGGCCCACGGCAAAGTCTTTGGGACTACAAGCTTCCACATCTACTCCTTTTAGGTCCTTTCGGAGGTTTAGGGGGTTTGGCCGTGGAGCCGCTTATCGTGGAAGACCTCAATCCACGACTCAACAGTCTGCCAACCTTCCTTATAGGTCCTTTAGAGGACGGGGGAGGGTTAGGACAAGAGGGGCCACCCAGCAACACCCTGCCTCATCCTCTTCCTCTGGGGGAGCACAACAAGGAAAGCAGCCGTAGTGTTCCATCCATTTTAAGTCATGCTTCTCCCGTAGAAGGTTATTTCATTTTCTCCACGAGTGGGAGTTAGTCACATCAGACTCCTGGGTACTAAATATTGTGGGGAAAGAGTGTGCCCTTCCCTTTCGGGAGTTTCCCCCTCCAACCCCTCCTCATCCTTCGTTTTGTTCAGAGGATCATCTCCTGTGGTTGCAGCAGAAGGTTAAAGACCTTTTATCAAAAGGCGCAGTGGGGTTGGTTCCATAGCAGGAAAAGGGTCAGGGTGCTATTCGAGATATTTCCTGATTCCCAAGAAGGATGGTCGATTGAGGCCTATCCTGGACCTGAGGATTTTGAATTGGTTCCTCAAACGGGAGAAATTCAAAATGCTGACTCTAGCATAGGTGCTTCCGAATGTTGAACAAGGAAGACTGGATGGTATCTGTCGAGTTGCAGGATGCTTATTTTCATATCCCCATTCTGAAGTCTCACTGGAAGTACCTCCAGTTTGTAGTGGGGTCAAAACACTACCAGTTTGCGGTCCTTCCTTTTGGTCTTACTTCCTCACCTCGAGTCTTTACGAAGGTGATGGCGGTGGTTGCAGCAAATCTCAGAAGGAAGGGAATATCGGTATTCCCTTACCTGGACGATTGGCTGATCAAAGCCAAGACACCAGAGCTTGTGCTCCATCACCTCCAAATGACAACACAGTTGTTCTTCAGTCTGGGCTTTACGGTAAACATGCCCAAGTCTCACCTGGAGCCCTCTCAACGCCTCCTGTTCATAGGGGCAGTACTTGATACAACATTGAATCAGGCGCATCCTCCGCCTCAGCGGATCTAGGACATTCAGGTGTTGTTTCAAAATGGAGCGGTTGTTCTACTCCTCAAGGTCCTACGTCTGCTCGGTCTTTTCGCTTCTTACATTCTGTTGGTCACTCATGCATGTTGGCACATGAGGGCTCTCCAATGGTGCCTCAGCAAGCAGTGGTTTCCACATAAAGGGTATCTCGAAGAGTCGATAACGATCTCCAGAGATGCTGCAAAGGATCTAAGATGGTGGAGTGTGTACGGCAACCTTTCCCAAGGAAGACCATTTTGTTTACCACCTCCAGTGGCCACGGTCATAACGGATGCTTCCACTCTAGGGTGGGGTGCTCATCTGGGGGACCTGGAGATCAAATGTCGTTGGTCCTGTGGAACAGGTGTTTCTCATCAATCTGTAAGAATTGCGGGTGATACGTCTGGTTCTCAAGGCCTTCCTCTCATCCCTTCGCGGTCAGTAAGTTCAAGTCTTGATGGACAACACTATTGCGATGTGGTACGTCAACAAGCAGGGAGGTTTAGGGTCGTACCTTCTCTGCAGGGAGGCTCTGCGGCTCTGGTCCTGGGCACAGGACCATCGGATTTGCATAGTAGCAATCCATCTGGCCGGGGATCTCAACATACATGCGGACAGTCTCAGTCGGTATTTCTCGGCCGATCACTAGTGGCATCTCCATCCGGATCCAATCCTTCCTATCTTCCGGATGTGGGGTTTTCCATAGATAGACCTGTTTGCCACTCGGGAGAACGCGCACTGCCTGTCGTTCTGCAGCCTCCAGTATCCGGTGCAATCTGAGTTCTTTTTCTCTCCCACCAGAAGTGGTGGATATTATCTTATCGGCCAGGCGACACTCCACCAAGACTGCTTATGCCGGCAGAAGGGACGAAATTTGTGACTTGGTGTGGAGAGAGACAAATTGATCCCTTGAAAGCCCATTTGTCGATGTACTCAAATCAAATCAAATCAATAACATTTATAAAGCGTGCTACTCACCCGTGCGGGTCTCAAGGTTGAACTCTGGGACCTCCTGGACTCCACAGCACCGTACTGATGTTTGCTTTTACTTTAGCACAGAAAGGTTGTGCAGTTGCGACTGTCAAGGGCTATTTATCGACGCTGTCGGCCTTTCTGTGCGTTCCTGATCAACTTTCCTTGTTCAAATCGTCTATAGTTGTTAGGTTCTTGAAAGGCCTAACTAATAAGTTTCCTCCCACTCCGTTTGCCATGCCTCAGTGGGATTTAAATTTGGTTTTGACTTTTTTAATGGGTTCACCGTTTGAACCTATGCATTCTTGTTCTTTAAGGTAGTTGGTCTAAAAGACAGTTTTCCTTGTTGCTATCACGTCTGCTAGGCGTGTGAGTAAGCTTCGGGCTCTTAAGGTCAGACCTCCCTTTATGTCATTCTATGCTGACAAAGTGGTGCTGAGAACCAGGGCGGCTTTCCTTCTTAAGGTTGTCACTCCTTTCCATATGGGGCAGTCTATTGCTCTTTCATACTTCTACCCTCCTCCTTACCCTTCAAAAGAGGAAGAAAGACTCCATCGCTTAAACCCGAGAAGGGCTCTCAGTTTCTATGTTAAAAGAACAAAGGACTTTCGTTTGGATGACCAACTCTTCATTGGATATGTGGGCAAGATGAAAGGCAGAGCTGTCCATAAAAGAACCACATCCAGGTGGGTCATTCCTTGCATTAAGATCTGTTATTCATTGGCAAAGAAGGTTCCTCTTGAGGGTATTAGAGCTCATTCCACCAGGGCTAAGTCTGCCACTTCGGCATTAGCTAGAGGTGTACCTATAGTGAATATTTGCAAGGCAGCAACTTGGGCTTCCCGCCATACTTTTGCAAAGCATTATTGCTTGGATTTGGAAGTTAGGAGGGATGGCCATTTTGCATATTCTGTGTTGCAGGATTTCTTGGTGTGACTGGTCAGGCATCCGCCTCAGAGTGTGGTACTGCTTTGGGACTCGCTGGTGGATACAGTAGCTACCTATGGATTCCTCACAGTCCCACCTGCCTCCCTGCTGCCTGTCTGGTCATACCAAGACTTCTTAATTATAAATGTATATACGTTTTTGATTATTTTTTATATGAATACATGTGGTAGTTGCATTATATCTGAATTGCAATATGTGTATATATATATATATATATATATATATATATATATATATATATATATATACGTATATATATATATATATATATATACGTATACATACATATGTATATATATATGCTTTAGTGGGGTCGGTTTTCACCTGTTCGCCTCAAAGGCATGTAAAAAAGGGGGAAACTGACGTCAGCACGCCGGCGAGGACTTCTTATTGCCACGATGACGTCAGACGGAGTTGTGTGCGTAGCTGTGTAATTGTGACGTCCTCGTCGACGTGAAGAGCAGGGAAGAAAGTTTCCGTCGAATGCTAGCTACTGTATCCACCAGAAAAAGCATTACCGAAGGTAAGTAACTTGTTCTTTAGGGGCATTTCAGGGGTCAGAGGTCAGTAGCTAATGGCTACTGTCCCCGAGGGTGGTTACACCCTTCTTGTGTCCACTCCCTTTCGGGAGGGGGACACAGACCTAACCCTCTTGGTCCCTGTCCTCTAAACCAAGATGGAGGATTCTGCATGGAGGGGGTCACCTCAGCTCTGGACACTTTAGGGGTGGTCCTAGCTGAGGTGGACACTCCTTCCAGTTTTCCCGAATCTTTCTGCCGGACTTGCTGCCAAAAGTGGGGCTTTGTGCAGGTGCAAGCAGCTCCACTAGCTGGGGTGCCCTGGGGCACTGTAACAAGAGGCTTGAGCCTTTGAGGCTCACCGCCAGGTGTTACAGTTCCTGCAGGGGGAGGTGTGAAGCACCTCCACCCAGGACAGGCTTTGTTTCTGACCACAGAGAGCACAAAGGCTCTCACCCAATGTGGTCAGAAACTCATCTGAAAGTGGAAGGCTGGCACAGACCGGTCAGTCCTGCACTAGCAGTTTGGCTAACATACAGGGGGCGTCTCTATGATGCCCTCTGTGTGCATTTATCAATAAATCCCACACTGGCATCAGTGTGGGTTTATTGTGCTGAGAAGTTTGATACCAAACTTCCCAGTATTCAGTGAAGCCATTATGGAGCTGTGGAGTTCATATTGACAGACTCCCGGACCATATACTTAATATGGCTACACTGCACTTACAATGTCTAAGAATGGGCTTAGACAATGTAGGGGCATATTGCTCATGCAGCTATGCCCTCACCTGTGGTATAGTGCATCCTGCGTTAGGGCTATAAAGCCTGCTAGAGGGGTGACTAACCTATGCCACAGGCAGTGGTTTGTGGGCATGGCACCCTGAGAGGGGTGCCATGTCGACTTTGCCTTTTTCTCCCCACCAGCAGCACACAAGCTGCAATGGCAGTGTGCATGTGCTTGGTGAGGGGTCCCCCAGGGTGGCATAATACATGCTGCAGCCCTTGGGGACCTTCCCTGGCCACAGGGCCCTTGGTACCATGGTTACCTTTTACAAGGGACTTATCTGTGTGCCATGGGCGTGCCAATTGTGAAAACAAAGGTACAGGTTTTCGGAAAAAACACTGGTGCTGGGGCATGGTTAGCAGGATCCCGGCCGGCACACTTTCAATCAAAGTTGGCACCAATATCAGGCAAACAGTGGGGGGTGAGGGGTAACCATGCCAACAGTGGCACTTTCCTACACCTCCTCAGAGTGTGCCCCAACTGCAAATACCGATTATATTAAGTGGAAGCAAGAGTGTATTCCTTCCCAAGCTTCTCAAAACTGATGAATGACTGTCCCCTCCACACATCTCCCAGGTATTCATCCCTGCAAACCTCCCACTTCTGCGAACTCATCAATATGCCATAGCGGGGAGAGGTCAGTGAGTTTCCCAGACCACCCCAAGTATTTGGTTGCGTCTTTCCAGGCCTGAATCACTACACTTGTTTGGTATGGCAGGTTTTGCTCACATCTGGCATCATGTAGTAAGGCCTCGGGTCCACCCCTCCCCGTCATGTGCCTATCCAGCCTGTACGCCAGATTCTGCTGGTCGGCAAACACCCATTCAAGACTATGAGAAGGTGGAACGCCCAGTAGTATTTTTGGATGTCCGGCACTGCCTGTCCCCCATCATACACCCCCCTCTGCCATTTGGCCAGAGCAATCCTGGGTGCACCTTGGCCCCATAGCAGCCTAGGTACCTTTGAGTCTATCATGCTGAAAACTTCTCATGGAATACTGTAAGGTGTGTTTGCATGGCATATAGGGGTCGCTGCAAGTTGATAATTTTACATAGAGTCGCTTTGCCCATCAGAGTCAGTCACGTATATCTCCAGGTAGCGAAAGCCTTCCATGACTACCGAGGCCCAGCAATCCCAAGGGAGGCGAGGCCTCTCTCCCGAAAGGGAAAACACTACCAACTTCGACCAGTTTATGGTATATCCAGAATGGTCTTCAAAAATTTTGAATATTTGCCTGAGCCTGCTGATTGTAAGGGAGGGCATTGAAACATAAAGGAGAATGTCATCATTGTTTAATGATACACGCTCTTCCCAGCTACCCAAAACCTGTATTCCCCTGACCAAAGGATCCTGGTGGATCCATGCCACCAGTGGTTCTAGTGCAGGGCAAAGAGCAGGGAAGAAAGGGGACAACCCTGACGGGTGCCCCTCCACAGTTTGAACTCTCAAGACACCACTCCATTGACCCTCATGCGCACCATCGGGGAGAAATATAGAAATTTGGCCCATTCACAGAACTGCGGCCCAAAGCTCAGTCTCACAAGGACTGCAAACATGTAGTTCTACTCCAGGGAGTCGAACGCCATTTTGGCATCCAGTGCCATCAGGGCCGCTTGCTCAGCCTGGGGTTTGACCGTCAAGTGTAGCACCTCATACAGGCCCCAGAGGTTAAGCCGTGTACTCCGGTCTGGCATGAACCCGGACTAGTCCGGGTGCACTAATCATGGCATGACCCCTCGGAGTCTGTTTGCCAATACCTTAGCCTCCATACTTAACAAAGAAATTGGCCTGTGTGAACTGCAAGCTGTCAGGTGCTTACCTTCCTTATGGATCACTGCGATTGTTGAGGCTCTTTGGTCTGCTGGTAAGATTCCCTTGTCCCGGGCCTCCTTGAACATCTCTAGCAGTGGGGCGGCAATTATGTTAGCCATTTCTTTGTACAGTTCGACTGGGATCACGTTCTGGCCTGCGGCCTGCCCTGTCTGTTGGTCCTGCAAAGCACGGGCCACCTCTTCTTCCATCAAGTCGCCCTCCAATGCGTCTCTATCTTCCCCCCAAAACACCTGCAGGTGAATGTCCTTGAGGAGATCAGTACAGTCCTCTGTGGACATGGTAGTCCTGGAGGTGTACAGGCCCTCTTAATAATTTGCAAAGGTCTCTGCTGAGGTGGCACCCGTTGTCTGTAGGACACTTTCTGTGTTTTCTATCTTTAGTTCGCATATGCACTCCCTATCTCTCCGTTCCAGCCATCCCAGCAAATTGCTGGCTTTATTGCCAACCTCGTACAGTCGACGGTTGACTGCAAAAGCATAGTTTCTTGTGTGGTTTTCCACCAGAGACCTCAATTTCAGCTGTCTCAGTTTTTCTCGGTCCTCTGGGTCCCCCGAGGCAAGGACTACCCCCTCCAAGCTCACTACGTCTTTCTTAATGGCTGCGCATTCCAGCCGTGGCTCTTTCCTTGCCATCCCAGTTAATGCCTGTGCCCGTAGAACTGGCTTGAAGGCTTCCCACAGCGTACACGCTGAGGGCACTGAGCCCCGATTTTCCTTAAAGTAGAGAGCAGCCCCCTCTCGCAGGCTACCTCTGGTCTCCTTATCCCACCGGGTCCAGTCATCCAGGAGGCTGGTAGCGTGAAGTCCCTCACAGGACCCGTCATTGTGATCCCAACCAGAGAGTGGTCCAAGATCCCTTTCACCTGAATAACCACGTCCTGGAACTGAAGGGCATGAGCACTCAATGTGAAGATGTAGTCTAGTTGGGAGAAGCTCCCATGAGTCACAGAGAAATATGTGTATTGTGTGTGGGTTACCTTCCCTCCATAGATCGATCAAGCCCAGTGCCCTCGCAAATTGGAAAAACAGCCCCCTGTCCTCTGAACCCTCAGACCTGTCTGTCCCCGCGTCTATAATCAAGTTTAGGTCACCCCTCAAGATCAGAATCCCGGAAGGCAGTCCAAGCAACAGGTCCCCAACATCCGGGAGCGCCGCCTCTTGTAGGCGACGGGGAAGATACAAGGAGCAAATGTTTAGTGTGGTTCTCTCCCAAGTCCCCGATAGTGCCACATACCTTCCATTTTTATTGTGCCATATCTGGTGTGTGGTGAGGACTCCTGATTTCTTAACGAGTATGCCCAAGCCCCTGGAGTCAGTGGTGTACCCTGCGTGTGCCCTGAGCGTGAAGCCGAATCTATCAAGTGCCTCATAGTAATTCCCTCGGAGATGTGTCTCATGAAGCAGAACAGTGTCCGGTGCATGACGCTTTATATGCTGCAAGACCTGTGCGTGCTTGATCCTGGTACCCAGACCATAAACGTTCCAGGACCATATGGTCAAGTTTTGTGAAGGACCTCCCATCCGCCAGTATTAAATTGATGTTGGGGCCCAAAGTGCATTCCTCGCAGCCTTCCCTCCCTCTCCCTGACACGGATCCTCGTTCCTCCCAACAGTGCTGTGCTAACCCAAATTGCCCACCAACTAGGCTCAAAAAACAGAACTGCGCTCAAAAGCTGAAACAGTAAAACTCATTCCCTCAACTCCCCCCCTCCAAGCAACCCTGCTATGTGGGTTCAATAGCACCCACCACCCCAACTTGCAGAGCGCCTGTCGCCCTAAATAAACCATGTCTCAATGGGGGGGTGTCGCCGCCTAAATGGTATCACTCAACGGATTTCATCTGGGTGAATGTCTGATGTTTCGCCCCCATACTTCAGCTAGTTATGCTTCAGTCCTCTGTTTGAGAGAGGCACCTACCGCCCCTCCCACCTAGATTAGGCTGTGCATCTCCTTCTGTGCCACTGAGTCGGGGCTTCCTGCTGTCTCCCTGTTTCTTCTCTGTTGTTCTCCAGCTCCCCAGCCAGTCTCACGCCTCGAAGTGCCAGGTCTTGCCGTCCACCACCACCCGCAGTCTGGCTGGAAACAGCATCATGTACTTCAGTTCCTTGGTTCTCATTGCTTTTTTAACTTCCTCAAAATCCTTCAGTTGGTGCTGCACATAGAGGGTGAAGTCAGGAAAGAAGCGAATTATGGCATTGTCCTGTTTTAAGTTCCTGAAAGATCTGGCCGCCTGCAGGATTGAGTCTCGGTCCCTGTAGTTCAGGATTCTGGCAACTATGGCGAGAAGTGGCTTTGGCAGGGGCCTGGTACCCTGTGTGCCCTTTCCACCGAAAAGAAGTTGGACAATCGCTTCAGGTTGAGTTTAATCAAGACCAGGTCCTCCATAAATAAGTCCACCCTAGGGCCTTCCATGCTCTCTAGTACACTCACCATTCTCACATTATTCCTCCTGGACCTCCCTTCCTGGTCCTCCAGGCTGGCTTCCATTACTGAGCTCTTTTTGGTGAGTGTTCTTTCAAATGTTTTGTGGTTGCAATCAGGCCCTTGGTGTGTTTCAGCCATGGCCACTTTCTCCAAGATCTTTCCCATGTCTGCCCTAAGGAGGTTGATGCCGATTTGGACCGTGTCCAGCTTTGGTTCCAGGGGAGAGATGGAGCCTTGGATGTCCTGTATGGCTGCCATGATTGTGCTCAGCGAGGGCTCCCCCATGGTCCTGAGACTTCGCCCCGTGGTCCTCCCCCCGCTCCTTGCATTTGGCCCTCCACCGCCTCAATGTGCACCGTGTATCTGTCCAGGCTGTTCACTTGTGTAGATTTAGGAGTGCAGCCCTTCACCATGATCTCAGCCTGCTGCTCCTCACCTTCTGTGGCCACCTGTCGTTGCCGTCTGCTTTGGATGTGCTGCCCCTAGTCAGCCTCTCCAGCAGTCCCTAGGGGGGACCCTCGCAGCCAACTCCCTGGTGCTGCTGCCCTCGCGGTCTGGCCAAACACCACGACGTTCACCTCCACCTTCCCAATGAGTGGGTGTCCCCAGCCTTCATGCCTTGCTGCTGTCCCTGGGGCCCCGGCTCCTCTTGGCTCTTCCCCGTGGGTAGGTCAGTGGAGGTCTACCCCCACCCTTGGTTGTTGTATCCTCGATTGTCCCAGGTCGGTCCGCCACACTCACTGCTCCTCACGGATTCCCTTCTTTCTCTCTCTGGGGGACCTGAGTGATGGGCGCACTGTAGGCTTCGGGGGGGCGGTGGTGTTGCTCACCTTGCTCCCACTGCTCTACGGCAGTCGGCCTTCATATCTCTAGGTCGCCACCCGTCTCTCACACCCTTGCCGCCTCTCCTTGCTGCCCCTGTGTGCTGTGGCTCCGGGTCGCACCGGCCAATGCCGTACCTGCCTTCAGCTCGCTAGGGGCAGCTCCGCTCTCCTCACCACAGCATTTCAGGGAAAAGATGGGGGAAACCCTCCACTCGCCGAAAGCCCCACTGACTCTCTTCTTGGCTTCGGCCACCTCCATCTCATCAGCGCCTCTTCTCTCTGTCTGCCATTTTGAGGTAGGCCACACTGGCAGGGTGGAGCTGCCTATGTTGTCGCTAGTTCACTAGCGATCACGGTGGCGTCTCCCTCGCTATTCCCAGAGCTGAAGGGACAGGGCTCTCACTGTGCCCTGCCGTATGCAAGATTTTTGCCGGATTTGGGAGGTTATTCACCCAGGCGGCACAGGAGCTCTCCTAGCTCGCGGCCATCTTTGCCGGCAGCAAGCTCCCCCCCCCCACCCCCGTCCATTACAATTTCTGTCATGGAAGGCAGCTTTTCTAGTTGCAATCACTTCATTAAGACGTGTAAGTGAGCTCCAGGAATTAACATTACAAGAACTATTTTCCCAAATATTTAAAGACAAAGTGGCTCTTTGTACCAATCCAAAATTTCTACCAAAAATAATATCTCACTTTCATTCTCAGACTACTTAATTGCCAGTTTTCTTTTCACTGCCTGAATCTGTTGCTGAAAGAGCTTTACACACATTAGATGTGAATAGAGCACTTATGTTCTCTATTGATAGAACTAAAACATTTATACAAACAAAACCATTCTTTGCTTTCTCTCCACCTCATAAAGGCAACCCTGTTACTAAATCAAGTATAGCAAGATGGATTGCAAAATGCATACACACCTGTTACGCAAAAGCTAAGAGATGACTAACAATTGCTCCTAGAGCACACTCAACACGTAAAAAAGGTGCATCTATGGCTTTTCTCAGTAACAGACCCATAGCTGACATCTGCAATGCAGCTACATGGTCAACACCTCACACATTCACCAAACACTATTACGTGGATGTTTTAGCACGCCAACAAGCTAATGTACGTTAGGCAGTGCTACTTGTGATAAAATATTTTGTTGTTAAAACAGTTGTTGTAGAGACTGTTATGTTGTAAAGCCTTCGTTGTAAAGGCTTCCATGGTTCTGCTTTCGTTGATAATGCTGTTTCCCAAACTGTGAAGCCCATTCTCCTACCATTCTGGGAAAGACACTCGAAAAAATAGTGTTCCAATAATTTCAACAACCAGTGGTAGAAATCTATCTGATAGAGGCCTTCCAAGACAGTTTCAGGACTGGACACAGCACAGAATTGATGGTCTTCTCAGTTCTGGATGATGTGCATTGTATGATAACATGGGTGTCACAATGCCATGGTTCTGTTAGATCTCTTTGCAGCCTTTGACACCTTAGAATACTCCATTGTGATCAAAAACTTTAACTAAAATCGGATTGGGTCGTTCTGTCATGAATTGGAGCACATCCTTCCTTGATGATCAGAGGTAGATCATCTCCTTGCCACTCCATCCAAAATACCATACTGCTATGTCCAACAAGAATTGATTTTGTCCCCATTTTTATTTGACCTATACCTTCACTACCTGATCACGATTCTCCAACCTCAGAATGCAGCACACATAGAAAGATGAATAAAAGAAGAGAAATAAAGACATTTCTCCTCATTGTGCCTCACCTGGAAAGGCGTAACATTTTGACGCATTCCCAGGCCTACCGTTAATGGCAAATGTGGGAATGCACCACAATCCATGGATGGATGGGTGGGAACACCCAAGCTGTACCCATGGAACACCTCGCTGCTGCAAAGTGATGCAATCCAGCGATTTGCACTGCCTTGCATTAATTTAGATCTACAAGGTATACAAGGCCATGCAGGGTGGCCTTGCGTGGCTAGATAAATCTCACTTAGGTTTTGCGTTGCCCTTGCACCCTCTTGTGTGGCGCAGGGATGACGCAAAACCTTGATAAATCTGGCCCTGGATTTTCAAATCTGTTCCTCATTTAGTGTATCCATTACACTCTGCTAACTTGATGCTATATTTATAACCACAGCACGTTATAATTAGAGCATATAGCAGAATGTTCAGAACTGGAACACCAAACTAGTAGTAAAAAATAAAAAGCACTGACAAAACCAATAGGTCTAAGGTTTAATATGACAACAAATGCAAACACCAGTATGCAAAAAATAAGTTTCTAAGCAATAGCACTTTAAAATCAGACTTGTTGCTTTTGCCAGTGCATTGTAGTTGTGTTGGTTGTGGTATTGATGGGGCTGTTCTGTATTGCAGTTGTGGTGATCATATTGGTAGTACTAGCAATGGTATAGGTAGTGGTGATATTGGGGCAGGGGGTGTTGATGGTGGGATACTTGGTAGTGGTAGTACTGGTGTAGGTGGTACTAGTGATGGTGTAGTGATGTGGTATTGAGGGCTTGACAAGCAATTGGGGGGCATGTTATGGTAAGTTTGCACTCAAGTAAGACCAAAAGCATTAAAAAAGGACTGCTTTCCGTATAAAATGTATGGAGAATGTAATTTCTGAATGTCACAAATTCCCATTGTTTAGATGTACAGTTGTACATCTAAACAATAGTAATAGCAACAATAATAAAAGCAGCCACTGGCTCGAATCAAGCACTGCTCGGCGGTGGAATGATACAACAAACACCAGTAGCATGACCGTGAGAGAAAAGTACTCGTCTGAGACAATGCCTCAAGCTATTGGCTTAAAAGGGCTGGTGTAAATAAGCCAGTGGTTGAGAGCTGCTTACTCAAAACTTGCTCTATGCATATTGTAAGCAATAGGCATTGTACAGTGCTGCACCTAACACAGACCATAAAAAGAACAGGTACTACTATCTGCCAAGACTCATAATAGTCACAGGCATCTTGGATTAGGATTGTGGAGGTGTGAGCACTAAATTACACTTTAAAAGCTGACAGCTTTAACTCACTGTTGCAGTCATCGGTGGCACAGGTTTTTGTGACTCGAGAAAAACTAATCAGAATTAATTTAACGTCCAGAATAAAGTTAAAGACATAGACACCGTGAAGGAAGAGTCACAGGTCAGTCTCGATCACCTTCAATTACCGTGTTACTATTCTTGCGGGAGTTCCTCTTCCTTTGAGTCGAAGCTGATCTCGGCCACCATCTTGGGAAGAGATAAACAAAGGGGACCATGTCCAGATGTATTTGCTATTCTTAATCTTCAAACTACAAATTTCTCTTTGGGGGTAAGGTTGGAGTCGTTCACCATTAGATCTGGTTTCCAAGGCATATGGAGACAAGGAAACCCTTGAAGTTTCGTTTTGGACATTTTTCATGGAAGATTGCCAGTCCATGTTCATCTTCCCTATTACCATAACAAAAAAAAAGCATTGGCAAAGCCAATAGGTCTCGCCTATGCAAGAGCTACTGACTTTGCCATTGTTTTTTAGCCATTTTGTTCACCAGCGTGGCTGCTGTTCAGCATCGCTAAAAGTTAGTGGCATAGAGGAGAGTGGTGTGAAGTGTTGTAGAGTGGAATGTACGAAGAGTGGAATAAAGTGTTGTAGAGTGGAGTGGCAGAGAGTGTTGTGTATTGGAGTGGCATAGTGTGGAGCCGTATAGAGTGGAATACACTGAAGTGGCATAGAGTAGAGTGACCTGGTGTAAAGTGCATTGGAGAAGAATGTTGCAGAGTATAGTGGCATAGAGTGCAGTGGCATTGAATTCAGTGGTGTACAATGCAGTGTCATAGAATGTAGTAGCATAGATTAGAGTTGTGCAGAGTGGAGTGGTGCAGAGTAGGGTACAGTGGCATAAAGTTACAATGGCCTACAGTAGAGTGGCATAGAGTAGTTAAAAGTGGAGTGTCACAGAGTTGTGTGATGCAGAGGGCAGTGGTGCAGAGTAGATTCAAGTGGCATAGACTGCAGTGGCGTAGAATGCAGAGTAGAGTCGAGTGGCATAAAGTACAGTGGCATAGAGTGGTGCAGAGTAGAGTAGCATAGAGTGGTGCAGATTAGAGTATAGTGCCATAGAGTGCAGTGGTGTAGAGTAGTGCGAGTAGAGTGGCGTAGAGTTCAGTGGCGGAGAGTGCAGTGTTGCAGAGTAGAGTGTCATAGTGCAGTGGTGTGGAGTAGAGTGACAGAGAGCAGTGGCATGGAGTACAGTGATTCAGAGTAGTGTGCAGTAATACAGAGTAGAGTACAATGATGCAGAGTAGGGTGCAGTGGCAAAGAATGCAGTGACAGAGTGCAGTGGTTAAGAGTAGAGTGATGAGTGCAGTGGCATAGAGTGGAGTGGCACAGAATGGAGCAGAGGGGTGTAAATTGCAGTGGTGTAGAGTAGATTGTTTCAGAGTAGAGTAAAGTGGTGTAGAGAGAGTGGTGCAGGGTACGGTGCAGTTGCACAGAGTGACAGAGTGTACTGGTGTACACCGACATAGAATGCAGTGGTGCCGAGTAGATTAGAGTGACATACTGTGGATTGGCGTAGATTGCAGGGGCATAGAGTTGAGTGTTACAGAGTTGGCATAAAGAGTATTGACATTGAGTGCAGTGTTGCAGAGTGGCATAGAGTGAAGTTGTGCAGAGTAGATTGGTGTGGCCTAAACTGGAGTGGTGTAGGGTGCAGTGGCAGAGATTGCAGTGGTGTGGAGTAGTGCGGTGAAGACTGCATTGACATAGAGTACAATGGAACAGGGTAGAGTACAGAGGCATAGCGTGAAGTTGTGTAAAGTGCAGTGGTGTGGAGTGCTGTAAAGTGGACTGGTGTAGAGTGGAGTGGAGTGGCGTGGCGTAGAGTGGAGTATTCATGGTGTGGTAGCACACTACCAATACAGACAACACATTTTCAATTGAAATGACCATTACATTTACACAGACATACAGTTTTACTAATAAAAAAATACAGTGCACAGACGAGAATGTATGGAAATTGCATCACCTAGTTAATTGATTCATTTTGATCATATTAAAGTATTTGTTTCCAAAACTCTTCAGAAATAGCATAAAATATGCTTCATTTGTGCGTTAATAATTCTGATATATTCTGAAATACTTACACAGTTCATTTAAATGTTGTTTTGTGGTATAAAAAAATGCTTTCCTACCCCCAGTGTTCAGCAAGATCATTACATAAATCCTCTCACTTTGGAGTCAGAGAAAGAAAAGTAAACAAGCGCCCTTGGAAGTCAGCACCTGACATTTGACCTTGATCTTTGAATGCACAGCAAACTTGACAAGATAAAAATAAAATATGAAGGCCTGTTAACAGAAAGCGAGTTTGTGGATGAATACCGAAACTATGGTTTAGGCAACGGGAGGGACAAACTAAACCTGGAAAGCCTAAAGAAAATAAAGCCACCAAATGGAAAGACATAAAGGGTGAGTTACAAACCACAAAGCCAGTGGTAATCAACAAGTGGAATGCATTCCTAGGTCAACTTTCTGAAAGTCCCAAAGTTGTCTTTAGCAAACCAGACAGCTACACTGTCTGGTAGGCTGTGACCTAATAGAACTGTCTGATTTGTTTAAAGTTAGCTGAACAAAAGAATGCTTGTGCTTTAATTATGTGATGTTCTGAGCAATGACATGTACCGGAGTTAAAACCCACATAAAAGACTTTGGGTATTCAGTTCTCAGTTCCTGATGGTGGCAAGCGTTTGAGTCAATAAAAGTAATTATCAACTTGTTTATACTGTACATTGTGGTGGTCACATTTGCTTGTATTTGCATTTGAAAAGCTTGGGTGTACCTTGTTTTGGCACAAATTCATATTTTGATTATTTTGAAGGAGATTAAGGAACGTCCTCAGATTTGAGAATTATTAATTCCTGACATGTAAATAACTTATTAAAGAAGGTAAAGAGACTTCTTTGTGTGCATATTGTTTCCTCTTCACAGCAAAATGCGACATTAGGATTCAAGAAGTTGTGATCAGTTCTCTCAGGACAAGGCATAGGTAAACTCTGCAAAACAAAACAATGCCTTAGAAGTATAAGCGTGAATCAGGGAAGTCTGTAATCCATATCACTGTTACTTTTTAGCTTCATCACAAACACATCAGAATGCGCTCAGAGTGTTTCTCCTAGTTGTTCATAAGGTTTAGCTAAGGCTTCATCTTGTTTCTCCTTTCTCGTCTCTTTCCCCCATGGTCTTATGCAACCTGGCAGACTTTACTGAAATACTTTGCTGCTTCTAAAGACATTCAAGGTTGCTGGCGAAATACACATTCTAGGCCTCTTCACCCTCTCCAGTGTAGTGAGATTCATCGCTCTATCCTTTTAATGTTCCTTTTTTGTGCTGTCCTAAAACTTTCCTCCTGCTTCTCTTGAGATGTTTACCTACTGGATTACACTGTAATGGTTTCTTGTCTTTTCTAAAATACGTTTTGAATGTTTTTTTTAAATGTGTTCATAGCTTTACCCCTCCATGTCCTGATGTCTCAAAGTTTTGAATCTCCCCGTGTTCTGATTCACAGCACTACTCATGGCCCCTGTCCATTCATCAGCATCTTCTCACTTCTGGACTTTCCCTATTAAATCAGGTCATGTTTGGTATTCTTTCTTCCTTCTCACCCTCCTTAACTAATGCTTGGAAATTGGCTGAGCCTCAGGGAGAACTGGAAACAATACTCCAAAATAATACTGCCCCTTTATATTTTGTGAGGGAACCCAGTCCGCCTCTTGCTTAGGCCCGGTACTTTACTTGTCGGTCACCAAGCTGTCTCAACCGAATTCCTGTTTTTACCTGGCTATTATTTGGGAGGGGCTTTCCTTTTTAATTCTATGTCAGGACTGGAGGCGAGGATTATCCAGATGTTTCTTCACTTTTTATTTAATAGCAAGTTCAAAGTTCATAAGAAAGAACACATAACAACTACAAGTCCCATGAGTCTGTTGCCATAGCAACCAATGTCCAATGAGACTCCGTTCCGGCCAAGTGTATAAATGCCCTCGTCCACGTTACTCTCCCTCTTTCTTCACTGCTAACAGTGTCAGATAAGTGCCCTTACTGCCTCTGAGTGCTCTTTGCTTTTTCCATTTACTGTTTATTACTGTATCGATTGCAATTTGTGCACGTTCGCTTGTGTTTCTGTGTCATTGACAGCAACAAGCGTTGCTAGGGACGCGTTGCCGTAGAGCTGTAGGCTTTCAACCTGAGCGCACTTTCGACATGCGATGATGCGTCAGGCCGGCTAGAGGGTGCGCGTCTTTGAAATTGTGCGTTTTTCCGAGCGCTTGAGTCGCTTTGCGCTCGGCACTCGGTTTTCAGCACGTTAGGGGTTTTTCTTGAGCCAAGGCTCTAATTACCCCTTCAATCCCCCACTTACACCACGTTTTGCGGTTGTTTACTACCCCGAGCGGGAAGATCGCTCTTGGGCCACATTTTGATGTGACCCAGCGGGCGCGTTTTTTCTCTGCAAGCTTGCTTGCACATTTGGACGTTTTTTGGGTGACAGAAGTGTGGGGGGGCTACCCTCATTATATATTTGGGTGTATCTTCTGTCTAGTTGTCCCCTGGGTCGTATGATGCAGTCCACGTAGGACCACAATTCCTACCCTATCATGTCCCCTGGTGAAGGTCCTTCTCACCGTGTCCTACCACCTGGGGTGGATGCGTTGCTCTCACAGGCTATTGCCCAGGCTCTGGCCCCTATCAAGGAGAACGTGGCGCAGCTTGCGGAGCAAGTGTCCAAAGGGCCGGGCATGTGTGGGGCGACGGGGGCTGAGAGTAGGACCTCTGAATTGTCAGCACCCAAGAAATCGCGCAAGTGCGACGCGGGGCACCTTGAAGACGTTGCGCTCCTCGCCGATGTCTTCAGTAAGAGTGCCTCGCTGATGTCTTCAGTAAGAGTGCGCACGCTCACCTAAATGCATCAGAGGAGACTCAGATGGGGACTCCTCTTCTGTGGAGGACGATGATTCCGGCAACCCCTGGTGCCCTGGGGCCTCTTTACCAGATCCACAGGATCAGGGGGACTCGGACTCTGATATGTTCGAGCCTGAGGGGATATACCACCCTCGTTCATCAGAGTGGCGGCCAGAACAGAAGGTGGCAGAACACATAGCGAGTCAAATTCGGCAACCTCTAGACAAGGAGGTACGGGCTCGCTTGAAGGCCGAATGTACACGTCCTACCTTACCTGACAAGGTAGCATCTATGCTGGATATTGACCCAAAAATGTGTACCTTCTTCGCTAAGTACACTAAAGACCCCAAGAAAGGTATTGACTGGTCCTGGAGGGCATGCCAGGACAAACTCCTTGACGTGTTGGGGTCCCTGACACAGATCATCCAACTGGCTGAACGTGCCAAGCAGTCTAATACGCCCCTACTGACAGATGTCGTAGCTGGGTGGGCCCAGAGGGCAGTTTGTCTCCTGGGCAATGCCAATTTTGCCATTTCAGCTGAGAGGCGCTGGTCCTTGCTCATTAAAATAGACCCCAAATTGGGGGAATTGTCTACCTTGGAGGCTGGGGCGGTCGTCCAAGGCAATTTATTTGGCGATCCTTTTGTTAAGGAGTTAGGAAAATTTGTCGCCACCTTCTCTGCACTCGACAAGGCGCAGTCTTCTATCAAAAAGATATTTCCGGGCAAGTGTTTTGGAGGGGCCAGATGAGGCAAGGCTCGCTCATCCCCCACCAGTATCAACAAGGCTCCGGTTCCTACAGGAACAACGGATGGCGAGACGGTCACCAAGGAGCCTTTTTCCTCCATAGAGGCAAGGGGAAGGGCAGAGCAAACTGGATTGCCTGGGGAGCAGCCAACGCCCAAGGAGGGCCCTCTGGTAAGGATTATCCCTTCTTCCCCTCAAAAAATGGGAGGGAGGTTACATTTTTTCAGACGCAATTGGGAGCTCATCACCTCCGATGCTTGTGTGTTGCAGACAGTGTCTGGTTTTCACATCGAGTTTTGGGGAACTCCGATCCAGGAGAAGCTTCCCACGCCATTAGTTTTTTCAACAGTGGATTCCGTTCTAATAGATTCAGAGGTCCAAGAGCTCCTTCGCAAAGGAGCCATATGCAACTCTTCTCTCCATCCCAGAGGTTTTGTGAGCAATCTTTTCCTTGTGGAGAAGAAAGACAAAGGGTTTCGTCCAGTGATCAATCTCCGATCATTCAATGAATGGGTGATCTACCGACATTTCAAAATGGAGGGTATTCACATGCTCCGGGATCGCCTGTTACGGGGAGATTGGATGGTCCATCTGGACCACAAGTACGCATATCTCACAGTTCCGATTTTTCCCCCTCATCGCAGGTTTCTGCAATTTCTGTGGAAGGGTCAGGTGTTCGAGTTCACCTCTCTCCCCTTCGGACTGTCCTCGGCACCATGGTGCTTTACCAAACTTCTCAAGCCAGTAGTGGAGTTCATCCGCTCTCGAGGGATCCACCTCATCATTTACCTGGACGATCTCCTTCTGATGGATAAATCCAGGTCCCAGCTTATATCCAATGCGAACATGACTATTGTACTTCTGCAGGAGTTGGGGTTTGTGATCAATCAACAGAAATCAGAGCTTCTGCCTTCACAGTCAATGATTTTTCTGGGGTTCCTCATAGATTCCCAGTCGGCATCACTCAGTCTCCTGAATCCAAACATCTCCAAGATCAAGAAGGAGTTAAGGAAGGTCTTGAGGCACGACAGGATCTCACTACGGCAGCTTGCCAAAGTGGTGGGTCTGCTCTCCTTATCGATTCAAGCCATTTTTCCAGGCCCTCTTCACTACAGGGCTCTCCAGCGCCTCAAAGCAGAACTAGCGGGCTGGTTTGTCTTATTGTACGGTAAATTCCTTTAGGTCGGCCATCTCGGTGGGTCATCCCCCTCTCGATAACCTCCCAGTCGGGGAGCACCCTTGGGTCTGTAAACTTCTTAAGGGTATCAGACTTTCCAGACCTCCAGAACCCAGGTATTCAGAAATATGGGACGTCAACCTAGTTCTTCGTCTGTTATCTTCGTGGCAGGACTATCAATATCTTTCAAGGAAGGAGTTGTCAGCTAAGCTGGTTATGTTATTGTGTCTTATTTCGTGCAAACGGGTGTCGGATGTCAGAGCCCTAGATGTTTCGGATAGAGTGTTCTCTCCGGAAGGAGTAACTTTCACTGTTTCTAGGAGAACCAAAAGTAATACCAGGTTAGTTTCTTACCCTACGTTTCCTCACGCCCCTAAATTATGTGTGGTGAGGTGTTTAAAGGTTTATGAGGAGGTGACAGCTGAACTTCGACCTCCTGGTGAGCGTCAACTGTTAATTTCCTTGAAGAAACCTTTTAAGGTGGTTTCCTCCATTCCAATCGCCAGGTGGATCAGATGGATCTTGGCAGAAGCAGGTATCAATGTACGGGTGTTCGGGGCACACTCTGCTTGAGGTGCCATGGCCTCCAAGGCCATCCAAGTGGGTGGCAGGTTGGAGGACATCATGAATGCAGCAGATTGGTCTTCCGAATCTACTTTTAAAAAGTTATATTTTAAACCGATACACGAGGTAGCCTCCTTGGTGGTGAATAAGCTTTGAACTTGCATAATCCTCGCCTCTGGTCCTGACATAGAATGAGAAATTTCCTAGCTATCACAAAGAAAAGTTTAAATTCTATTAAGGACACGGAGGCGAGGATTATCCCACCCTACACTGGATATGTGTTTTCCCAGCCGGAGCTCTTACTGAATGCGTATGTATATGCATATATATATGTATATATGCGTATGTTTTTCATAATTAATTATTGTTATAAGTGACAATGTTTGGAATGGTTTTACTTCCTTTGTTTTTTCTCTAGTCTATGGTCTAAGACGCCGGGGGTGTAATGTAGTTCAAACATGCTATTTCAGGTATGTTTTGGTGACTGACCATGGTCATGCCTGGATTAATCATTCATGTTTCTCCATAGGATCTGAGGCAGCGGCCACTTGAGAATTCAATGTTCCCTTTCGCAGTGAAGTCGAGGGAGAATGACGTGGACAAGGGCATTTATACACTTGGCCGGAACGGAGTCTCATTGGACATTGGTTGCTATGGCAACAGACTCATGGGACTTGTAGTTGCTATGTGTTTTTTCTTATGAACTTTGAACTTGCTATTAAATAAAAAGTGAAGAAAGATCTGCATAATCCTCGCCTCCGTGTCCTTAATAGATTTGAAACTTTCCTTCACGATAGCTAGGAAATTTCGTATTACCTTTCATTTCTTGAAGAGAGGATTTTGTTCTGTACTAATTCCAGTTGTTTTGTTCATTAGGCTTCAAGAAATGCTTTAACTGTGGTTATCAGTTTGGTGATCAAATCTCACAAGACCTGCCAGTCATATCTTGGGTAAGTTGATGCAGTATTTTCTTGCTCAGTCTGCACAAGCATTAACCTGTTATTCGCCGAAGAGCTGTCTCATGATGACATCCAAGAAATGACTGGTACTGAAGGAATTAAGTACTATATATGCCATTCTGGAATAAATTATTTTATATTTACTGCACACAATAAAGCATGTGCCATTATTGTGTCAGACGTTATCTAAAGGATTTGCTACTTGTCACAGTTAAGAACTAGTTTGTCTTCTGTACAAAAGTTTACAATATATGATACTGAAATCAAAACGGTATTTTATTCAAAATTCAGAGGTAATGCAATTAAGGACATCTTTCTCATATCTTAAGTTAATTGTCTGTAAATTGTACTCAGAGACGGCCTTTGCCAAGATAGCGCCCTGGGCGTGGGCGGAGAGAAATTTGGCACCCTTGCTGAGGGTAGTGAATTAAATGAGTCAGCAGGGGTCCCTTTTTGGGTTCACTGGTCAGGGCCTGGATGAGCAGCGACTGGCCCCTGAACACAAAGCTCCCTGGATCCCCCCCAGCTCACCTAAATCACTGATAGTTTAGCTGCCTCACGCAGATGATGGTTTTGTTGGTGTGTCATCAGAGGTGAGAGGGAAAAGTGGGGGAGGCAAGGAAAGGGGCTAAAGGGGTGTTAAAACATCGCCTTCAGTATAATCAAGAACTAATAGCATTTTAAACTGGCTAATCAGACAGAAACCAACAGGCAGGGACAAGGACAAGGACAAGGCTGGATCAAGATGAGGAGGGCTCTGCTGTTGCATTACCTTAATGCACAAAGCTCCATGCACCCCTCAGAATATTGGCGCTCTGGGCCCAGCTCGCCCATGCTAAAGGCCGGCCCTGATTGTACTGTCCTTGTAATATTGCTTTTCTGGTGCAACACTTTCCGGTGCTGTTTCTTGCACCTGGACGTAGAGATTTTATCAGGCCCAAAATGTCTTCATGCTTGTATCTTTTACCATGAACAAAGCCAAAAAATTAATTTCATAACATAAATCCTTAAATGTTTTGGCCTAGCTATTTGAACGGCCTGCTCTGTGCACATACAAGTACATCGTCAGTTTGTAATGGATATTTATTGAAGTCAGATGCTGTGCTTAAATGATGAATTACAGTTTCATCCAGGAGATACATTTCACCATAAACTTTGTGGCAGTAGTTCGTCCCATTTAGTTTGAGTTTCGATAGCAAGGTACAGACCAGTGCTTAATTTGTGCTTGTTGTTTCCGGGCTTATTTTTCTGCCTCAAGCAATTGCTGCGAGCAAAAGAGACATATAGGAAAGACGGATGAAGGGAAAAACGAAAAAGCGTCACAGAGGGAGAAAGTAAAACGCTGCAAGAGTGAGCTGAAGGGGCAGCGAGTGGCTTTATATGTATTGAAGAGGCCCGAGATGGCTTCAGGATTACGCCGCCTCAGTATTCCATGTGCCCACATTTAATTACAGCAGCCGCATGTTTAAGAGGAGGGCTTTGGACCCCGGCACCTTTGTATTTACAAATTAAGCACTGCCCAGTAAAGCTGTAGTTCGATTTCATGTTACATATCCAGATATATTTTTACTTTAGCTTTTTGTTAGGCCTGCTTCTCCACTGGCCAAGAAAATATAACTTTCATTATACAGTCCCCTTACGTTCCTGTGTGTTTGGTAAATGTTCTTTGGAGATGTTCCCTTAATTAGCCAAAAGCACCACCTGCTGGCTGAATTCATCATTGTCAAGTGAAGTGTCTCTTATTGGCGAATATTTACGAAAAAGTGATTCTGCAAAAGCATCTCAAGTACATCGCAGACATTTTAATACCATTCATTAAAAATCGAAATCTATTTTAGTATTCCCCTTTGCAAATAAAGACATTAAAATAATAAAACAGTCAAATAAGACGTGATTGTTTTATTGAACATTTCATCACAAGAAAAACTTTACATTTCTCTCAGACATTCCTAGACAACTTATTATTTTTCCACCAATAACTCGATTGGCGTCAACCTAAAGACAGTCTGAAGCCATCGGCCGTATAATTCGAAAAAATTGAGCTAATATGGTCTAATTAGGGACATCATTCTTTCTGAAAATGTATACAAGTTTAACATCCTCATTTCTATTATAACCAGCGGATGCAGCACTGCAGTGAAACTTGGCAAAATATTAATTTGATATTATTGGGGGCTATTTATAAGGAGCTGAATTTGTAGGGAGGGCCCACAGATAAAACATTGGAGTGTGTCATCAGACAGTGCACATTCAAAGATATGCAGGGGCACTGGACTTATTTAATAGAGGATCAAATTCTACTAAATTGCATTGCACAAAAACAAATTATGGAGAACATTCTGTGTCACAGATGTCTCACTATTTTGTCATTTTAATACACAATGACACTGTCTGGGCAAAAGTTTCATATTATCAATACCAGCTAAACATTGAACACAGCAACCAGCACTTAAAATGGGACCAAATCATTTTTGCCAAGGGACTGCCCTCCGCCATACCACAAGTCATGACATATATATACATATATATATATAAAATTTCACTGAAAAACGTTATAGTTAGGTAATAGAATACAAAAAAAAACCATAGAAATACACTTAAAAACGCAAAGTTACAGGGACGTCATAGCTAGGTACACATTTTACTTGCACAAAACCCTAGGGATTCAGCAGTAATAGCTATCTCAAGTAACTATAACTTGTCTGCTCCCCACTTTGCGTGAAGCTATGATCCTGGCCCTACTCAAACCTAAGAGATTCCACTGCGCCATTTTTTGCATCATTTTTAACGCCTGCACAGAGCAGGTGTTAAATTGAGGCACACCATTGTTTATCATGGGCCTCTGTGTACTTTGCAGGATTTGCGCCCACATTTTTGGAGCTAATCCTGCAAAGTACCACAATAGCGTCAGAAATGATGACACTATTGATCCTAACGTGCGCCATGGTGCGCCATATCATTAAGTCCGCGCACAAATGGCGTTGGGGGGCACAAGAAAAGTGGAACTTCATGTAACGAATCGCCACTTAACTTAAATCTGGGCCTTCGTTCGCAGTGATGCAAGATATACATCCAGATCTTGCTGCAGTGGCTATCTTTTTAGATGCCACCAAAGCCTTCGACTCCCTTGAATGGTATTTTTGTAATGGCAGTGCTGTGTCGCATGGAGCTCCCTGAATTTTTTTTCCCCTGGATAGCCCTCTTATACTTGTAGCCCACAGCGAGACTGCGGATAAATGGCTCGGTCTCTGATCGGCTATATAGTTCTAAGCACACTAGGCAGGGATGCCCACTGTTGCTGGTTCTTTTTGCACTGGCAGTGGAGCACCTGGCTGCCAAACTAAGGCAACTTTTGATATCTACTACCCTTCAAGGCACTTTCTAGAGTCACTATATGCTGACAACATTACTTTCAACCTGAAAGATCCACAGACCAGCTTGAATAGGGTATGAGAGTTTGTGTAATTTGGGGGATTGTCTGGTATACAGATAAAATGGGGGGAATCCCATATTTTCGCGCTGACACACAGCGAGCGACCCTTTACTCCAGACTATCCGCTGCAGCAGTGCTTTGCTGATCTTAAATATTTAGGGGTGGTGATCGTTCGCAGTAAGGAGGAAGCGCTAAGGGCCAAGTACGGCGTTGTGCTGTCAGCCATCACTGATAATATTACGAGATGTATATCCTTACCCTTGTCTTTGGCAGGCTGTATCGTGCTTATGAAAATGATCATACTGCCTAAACTTTTATATCTCTTTTTAAACATAACATACCCGCCTAATTGCTTCTTTTTTTCTGCCCTCTGCACTCAGGTGATCCGACTGGCATGGGTGGGTAAACAATCTTGTATACATTTGGATAGTCTCACCCTCCCCATTTCTAAAGGTGGGTTCGAGGCAGCGAATTTAGAATGATATTATGACTCTGCACAGGCCCACTACTCCATCCATTGGTACAAACCCACCCCATCTTTGCCACATCTGGCTGTGGAGGAGGGATACATGAGCCCGTTGCCACAGACATCCTATGTAGATGCTGCGCTGCAATATCTAGATTCAGCTGGCTTTACAGCGCATGCGCCGCTGCAGCATGGCGTAACCTGATGCGTCCCGCCAATAAAGCTGTACTGTACTCTCCACTTGTCCCACTGCCAGACCACCCTCTGTGACTAGTAACACATGAAGCAGCTCCTCGGATGCTTCTCAGACGCCTTGACTGCCCCGCTGGGGTCATCTGTATGTAGATAGTCTGTTTAAAACAAAAGAGCAATTCTTTGTGGGAATAGTGCCATCCCCATTAGATGCATGTATATAAGTCAGGATTGGGCACAATGTAAAGGCAGCCACGCCCACACTGGCACTGAACCCCGTACATACACCTCTTCAGGCGGAGATGCCACGGCGCCCAGTTTCCACACTTTACCACACTATACAGTCGGAGGTGTGTAAGTTTATTTTCTCAAGCTGGTCCACACATCCTTTCTCAACCGTCTCCCATATCAGAATGCCTCAACCTCCAACCCCCAGGTTCCATCTCCCCACATTCTACATTCCACCCCTCAACCTTCCACTATACTTAAACATACAACACACTTTCTCTCCTTAAACAAAACTAACAAAAGAAATATAAACATTAAAATACATATAACAACAGAATACAGAAAATGTATTGTAAATCAAAACATAATGTAAACACCATACTTTTTTCTAAACAAAGTCTTTGAGCTTTGCAGGCTGTCGTCTCGTCCTGACATAGGACTTTACACGTGACGCAACAGAATTATAATTCACAGGATGATAATTCACAACAGAATGATCATCCATAGTAACATTACCATTACTGTCACCCAACTCCATATTAGCCTCTCCTTCACAAGAACCATTCTCCATGACTTCCTGTTGTTCACAACTTGCTCCTTTTTTTATACAAACACCAGATTGCATCCCACTTCCAAACATCACTAACGGATCAGTTCCACAATTTCCGTCATGATACTCAAAATTACCAGCACATTTTGCCAATCTGCTCACATTCCACTCTTTACCATCCTGTGTAACAACACTTTTTTTGAACACTTTTACAACCTTCAAAGCCCTGCCAAACTTAGATGCACCTTTCCTCACAAAACCTGGCTCACGCACCTTTACCCAATCACCAACCGAAAAACTAGGTTCCCTCACCTTCCACTTGTCATCATATCTCTTCTTAAATTTCTCTTGTTTCCCCCTCACCCTTTCTCTAACTTCCTCCACTGAGATATCCTCCCAGTCCTTACTCAGTTTCTTCTTAAACCACCACGGACACAATTTAGACACAGGGGGGGTCATTCTGACCCTGGCGGCCGGTGACCGCCAGGGTCACCGACCACGGGAGCACCGCCAACAGGCTGGCGGTGCTCCCGAGGGCATTCTGACCGCGGCGGTTCAGCCGCAGTCAGAAAGGGTAAACCGGCGGTCTCCCGCCGGTTTACCGCTGCCCCATTGAATCCTCCATGGCGGCGGAGCGCGCTCCGCCGCCATGGGGATTCAGACACCCCCTACCGCCATCCTGTTCATGGCGGGAATCCCGCCATGAACAGGATGGCGGTAGGGGGTGCCGCGGGGCCCCTGGGGGCCCCTGCAGTGCCCATGCCAATGGCACTGCAGGGGCCCCCGTAAGAGGGCCCCGCAAAGTATTTCAGTGTCTGCTTTGCAGACACTGAAATACGCGACGGGTGCAACTGCACCCGTCGCACCTTCCCACTCCGCCGGCTCCATTCGGAGCCGGCATCCTAGTGGAAGGTTGATTTGCCCTGGGCTGGCGGGCGGCCTTTTGGCGGCCGCCCACCAGCCCAGGGCAAATCTCAGAACCACCGCAGCGGTCTTTCGACCGCGGTGCGGTGTTCTGACGGGGTTACTTTGGCGGGCGGCCTCTGCCGCCCGCCAAAGTAAGAATCACCCCCAGGATGTCTTCCTTTCAGTAATTTGAATGGACTCACTTCCGTGGTACTTTGCGGGGTAATGCGATAATACCACAACTTCTCCCTTAATTTCTCTTTCCACATTCCCCCAAATCCTCTTGCCCAGCAAATACTATCCTTAAGAACTCGATTGAATCTCTCTACTTGACCATTCCCTTGAGGATCATACAGAGGTGTAGTAACATGTTTGATATTACTATATTTAAAAAAACTTTGCATTTCACCAGAAGTTAGTTGGACGCCATTATCCGAAATCAACACCTCCGGATATCCTTCCCTAGAAAACACCTCCTTGAAAAACTCAATAATAGTTGCAGATGTCACCTGAGCAACCAACTTCACCTCTGGCCATTTGGAAAAATAGTCAATTAACACCAAAGCATAACGTGTATCTGTTGGAAGAGAAAAAAATGGGCCAGAAACATCAAAACCTAACTTCTGCCACGGACAATTCGGCCAGGGAATAGGTTCAAGGGGAGCAGGTACTGTTCTCAGCATTTTCTCCGCATTTACACACACACAACACTCCCTCACAACCCGATCTGCCATTTTGTCTAAACCAGGCCACCAAAAACAAGTGCGTATCAATCTTTTCATAGAAGACATTCCAGGATGACCACGATGTACCAGTTTCAAAATCACATCTCGCATACCCTTGGGTGGAATGCACTTCCCATTCTTAAACAACAACCCACTCTCTATATGCAATTCATCCCTAACTTTACCATATGGTTCTAACTCAGCAGCTATACAATTCCTTCCTGGCCACCCGTCCCTCACATATCTCTTAACCTCTTGGAAAACTAAATCCTCCTCATCACACTTCATCCACTCATCTTCATGTATACTACCAAACTCGGCAGACATGTATCCAGACATAGAAGATACCACATCCCTTTCCACAATACTCACACCTTTCCCTTCATCCTGTGGAAGACGCGACAAACAATCCGCTACAGCATTACTTCTACCCGGCACATACTCCATTTTAAAACAATACTCTTGCAACCTGGAAACAAGTCTGGCAATACGGGCAGTGGCATTCCAACCTCCCCCAGGAGATAAAATACCTACTAAAGGCTTATGATCTGTCTGCAGAATTAAATTGGACCCCCAAATATAGTCCCGAAAGTGCTCCACAGCCCAAATGCATGCTAGCAATTCCTTCTCAATTACTGCATACCTTCTTTCTGCATCCGTCAATGTGCGAGAAGCAAACGTAACATTCCATTTGTCTCTCCCACATCTCTGAGATAAAACCCCACCAATCCCATACATGCTTGCATCAACAGTAACTATGCATTGTGCCCCCACACAAAAAGGTCTCAAAGTAGGCGCCTGTATTATCTCTTTCTTAATCCTCTCAAATGCATTACTCTGTTTTTCTGTCCATACATATTGGACTCCTTTTCACGTAAGCTCCCTCAAAGGCCCCATTTTTGTAGCAAAATTCTCAATAAATTTTCTATAATACTCACACAAGCCAGTGAATGATAATAATTTTTCACGATCATCAGGAGCAGGAGCATTTACTATTGCTTCCACTAGGGATCGTTTTGGTACAACACCTTCTCCCGAAATTGTATGACCTAGGTACTCAACAGATTTCAAGAAGAATTTGCACTTCTTCTCCCTTAAAGTAAAACCATTCACACTCAACACTTTACAAACATTTTCTACATGCAGTTTGTGTTCAACTTCATCTTTTGAGAAAATTAAAACATCATCCTGGAAACACTTCACATATTTGTCCATGTCTTTAAACAAATGAAACATCGCTCTCTGGAAGACTGACGCTGCTGACGCCAATCCAAACGGCATCCTCTTAAATTGGTATAACCCTTGCGGGGTGATAAACGCCGTGAGATGTCTAGAATCTTCCGTTAATTCAATTTGGTGATACGCCGATCTCAAATCCAATGTGGAAAAAATATTCGCCCCCTCCAACATACTAATGACCTCATTTATCTTGGGTAAAGGATGGCAATTCACAATGATGTTAACATTTACAGCTCTCAAATCCACACACAGTCTCAAAGAATTGTCAGATTTTCGTGCTAAAACGATCGGAGAAACCCACTCAGAGGATTCAATCTCTTCTATCACACCCTCATTCACCATATCTGACAAGATCTTCTTTAATTCATCTCTGACACTAATGGGAACATTCCTAAGTTTCTGAATTACAGGTTTGGCATTAGCCTTGACTTTAATTCTGTGGCTGTAGTTGATCAATTTGCCCAATTTACTACTGAAAACTTGTGGAAACTTAGAAGTAATCCACTCTGTTGCCTCCCTGGACTCTATCACTAATACAGGTTCACTACACCGGGGATTCAAAATTACACCCAATTTTCCTTGGTCCCTCCATCCTAGGACATTAACCCCCTTAACTGCAACATACAATTTAATATTGGCACGTCTCTCTTTAAAAGTGATTCCAGTTTCAACAAAACCAGTCACATCAATAGTCCTCCCTTCAAAACTTTCAGCAATAATATCTGGTTCCTTCAAATCTGTCAATTCCCAAATTCCCTCAAAGACTTGCTTAAAATAATCTTGTGTAACAATTGTCCAAGGTGACCCCGAATCTGCCATTAACTCCAGCCTCCTCCCAGCGATTTGTACCTCACATCTAGGTCGTTTTATCTGTTCGCACCGTATTTCATCCCCATGCTTGAGTGACAACACCATGCCCTTTTGCTCATTATCACCCTTCAGCCAATCATGACCATCTTTACCACTACTAACACACGCCATCTTCCCTTTGGCTACATAGTTACTTTTCTTGAAATCTTTACATACCCGAGCAAAATGTCCCAACCTTCCACATTTCATACATTCTTTTCCAACTGCCGGACATTGGGGCGACGATGCAAGATGGTTCACACTACCACAACGGAAACAGGATAGTTTCTCCATCCTATCTTGTCTCACCCATTTCTTACCCACACCAGTATTCTTGAAACCAGGATTACCACTCGAATTACCACCCATCATTGCACCCACCACCTCAGATTCTATATTATTAACTTTATCGACATCCTGTACAGATCTCATCCACTTCTCAGATTGCTCTAGAGCTTTCGCAGTAGAGATTACATCTTGCAATTTAGGATCCCCCATAACCCACAGATGTTCTTGGATCTTCCTGCTTTTCACATGCACTATAATTTGATCCCGAATCATCTCATCAGTCATATCACCAAAATTGCAATGTATAGATAATCCTCGTAGTGCTGTTAAAAACTCATCAACTGTCTCATCAGAATGCTGTGCCCTAGTATAAAACTTGAATCTATTTAATGCCAGACTTGCAGTAGGTTTGAATCTCTTCTCCAATCTCATTAGTGCTTCCTTGAAAACGTCCACTTCTCCCTCCGTATGATCTGGTAACAGTACTGGTGGTAAAGTTCTGAAAACCATCTGCCCCTCAGAGCCTAAACAATGTAATAAAATATTTTTTTTCCTATCTTGTGACATTTCGTCATCATCAATAGCTTTCATATAAGTCAAAAACTCTTCCTTCCACCTAGTCCAATGCAATGGTGGTTCTCCCTTGTTCTGTAAAAACTTTGCAGGAGGTTCAAACTGCATCTTTTCTCCCTTTTCCTTTTAATAAGTATACTTATATATAAAAAGGGGGAAGAAAAAAAAAAAATAGGAAAAAATAAATAAAAAGAAATTTATGTAAGTGACTTTAGTTGTTCATAAAGTTAATGAATATTTGTCACAACGATGTTCCTTTTCCGCATTTTTCCTTTAAAGACCTTCTTTAGTGACAATAATAGAAGAAACCATCCGATAGTCCTCTGTTTATGTCTAGAAGACAAAGTCCCGGCTCGGCCCAGAACAATATGCAGAGAACAGCACAGACGGCAGGAACAGCAAGAAACAGGTGTACTCCAACACAGGGCTGCGCAAACAAGTAAGGTATATTGCTAATGTAATCCTCATGTAATCCTCAACACAGCAGTCTTCCACTTAAATTCAATCCGGTACGATGCGAAGATTCGCTACTGCGCGTATAGCACAGAATGTACAGCACGCTCTAGGATCCAGAAAAGGATGTCGCGCGGCGCGTTGTTTAAATTAGGCCGCGTGACCAAACCCACAACGGCAGTTCAAACTGGCAGGCAAAGGCAGCGAAGAAGGAGGAACAGAAAGCACTAAAATAAAATAAAAACTGAAAGCCCACCTTCACTGCCGTGCCTCCATATCGCGCACTCGTTCAATTCATGTGTTTCCTTCTGTTGAAATTGCGTGAAGTACTACTCCTTCACCTCCTCCGTAGTGTGCGCCTGGAGTACATCCTGTCAAACCTTTAAAAGTCCACTACTTCTTTCATTGAATCTTCCTTTCCCTCGTCGCCAAAATGTAAAGATGAGGACACACGTAATCTTGTATTTCTTAAATTTATTTTCTCAAGCTGGTCCACACATCCTTTCTCAACCGTCTCCCATATCAGAATGCCTCAACCTCCAACCCCCAGGTTCCATCTCCCCACATTCTACATTCCACCCCTCAACCTTCCACTATACTTAAACATACAACAAGGTGGCCCCTAGGGAAACCCACGCGCGTACAAGGTGGCAAACAGAAGCAGCTGGAAACGTGACGGACGACATCTGGGGCGCTTCCTGGGCGCATACCGGGACATCTGCTTCCAGTAGTCCCCTCCGCATCATACACTATACATTTCTCCACAGTCTCTTACACTCTGCATAGACTGTACAGATCTGGGCTGCTCACAGATGACAAATGTCAATGCTGCAATATGGAGGATGCTGACTTCTAACATTAGCGGGAGACTGTGGCCCTATTCGAGAGTATTGGTATGAGATAGAGAGTGAGCTGCAAGATATGATGGATTCCACACTCCCACTCACCTCCGATAGCTTTATCGGGATACACACAACAAACTGAACCCTGCTACAAAACATTTGTGGCATTGGCATTATTGCTTGCAAAGCGTAGAATTGCTTGCAGGTGGGGAAGTTAGTGTTCCAAAATTCAAAGATTGGCTAACTAACCTTATTTATTGTAATTACCAGCTGAACTACTTGGTTGGTGAACAGATGAACTACACGATATGCATTCTGTGTACTGTCTCCATGTGACCAATTACAATGTAACATCTCCTTGTTTCCTGATTGTCGCCCCTGTGGGCTAGTGGTTCTAAAGTTATTGTAAACGTATAATTTTTTATTTATTTTTTTAAATAACTAGAAGTCGTGTCCTAAGATAACTACAACTTGCGCCCCCGCCATGCACTGTTTTTGCATCAATAATTGTACTACAAATGTTGCAGTGGTATTATAAATCATGTCATAGAAGATGTTATGATGACTATAACTGCTGAATTTCTATGGTTATGTTCGAGTAAAATGTGAATTATAGTGTCCCTGTAACCTTTGTTTTTTTGAGTGAATATATATATATATATATATATATATATAGGGATATGTGTGTATATATATATATGAATATATATATATATATTTATATATAGTTTGAAAGAAGGAAGAAAAAAATATACATATATATATATGAATATATATATTTTTATACATATATTGAAAGAAGGAGATATATATATATATATATATATATATATATGGAAAATGTCACATACCCAGTGTACATCTGTTCGTGGCATGTTCCGCTGCAGATTTACACGCTATGCACAGGTCCTGCCATCTAGTGTTGGGCTCAGAGTGTTACAAGTTGTTTTTATTCAAAGAAGACTTCGAGTCACGAGACTGAGTGACTCCTCCTTTTCGGCTCCATTGCACATGGGCATCGACTCCATCATAGATTGTTTTCCCGCATAGGGTAAGGTAGGAGTGATAGAGTGTAAAGAAAGAGATGTCCATGCAATGGAATAGAGATATGTATATACATATGTACAAATTTAAATGTAACTTAAACGGCTACAGGCTCCCGGGTGTAGAGAGCCATCCGGGCTCTCCCCAACACTGTATCCTGTTCTGCGTGTCTGGGCGGAGCGCAGAACAGAGGTTATAAAAATAAAGACGGAGCTGCGCTGGCGCAGTTCCCACTGTAGATTTCAACTGTGTCGTTTCCCCATTAATGTGCATAGCGCGGTGTGGCCTGCGCACTCTACATTGGCGACAATGTGGGTAGTCAGTAATCCCGCATTGCGAATACACGCAAAGGTAGACAAGGGTGCAGAAGAAGAAAAAAAAAATAAGGGGTAACCGGCGCAGTACCCCGCGCCGTGCCGAACGGCTCGCCGACAGAGACAAGAAACCCGGCTGACGCGTGACAATCAAAAGAAGGAACGGCGTGTGTCCTACCATGAAAGGTGAGCCCCGCCTACTCTCCGGTGCGAGCCGCACAGTGATTGGCGTCACCGTCTGCCCCATGTGAGCCGAGTACCTAGCATCGTGTGGGCCCTCGCCATGGCCCGAAAAGAAAAGAGAGGCAGCTGTTCTGCCGGCGCCAGACTCCGCACAGCGCTCGCCCCAGAGGCCCAGCTACACCACGTGGTGGGGGGGTGCGCGGTAAGGAACACACGTGCACACCCCGTTGCGCGGCAACAGCCACGTGTGCTTAGGCTGTGCTCCCCGGGAGAGGGGAACGCAGCATACAGAGCCAGAGGGGCAGGAGCCCCGTACAACTAAGTAAGCAAAGTAAGCGGGGGAGGACCCCATAACGAACGGGAAAAAAAAAGATAAACACAGAGGCAAGGCACAGAGAAGTGTGGGTGGAGCCCCCAAAAGGACTTTAAAAAAAAAAAAAAAAAACAGTAAATAGACATATAAATGTTTCACAACGTGTAGAACACAGAATAACAAACAGATAAAGGTCAACAATAAACGACACTCCAAAGAGAGGATAACTGTGGAAAATAAGAATATTACCATTGTCAAAAGAGACTGCAAGAAAGAATCCTGCATTATAGCAGCAAATTGCTTACACAACCAAAGACATAATGAGCGCCCCACAACAAGAAAACCCCCAATTGCCCGTGCAGGCGGGCACCAGTGCTCACTCCTCAATTACTGCGTTGCCCCCGTTCAGCCAACTGATTGATCCGGCCACAGCAGTGCCAAGATGCCGCCTCTGGTTAAATCGTCTAGAAAACTACTTCTGCGCCACAAGAGAGACAGATGGGGCAGTGCGCAGATCTCTCATGCTGCTGATGGGAGGAGACGAGCTGCAAGAATTATTTGATTCACTCCCAGGCACTGGTGACAAATCAGACTTCAACGCAGCAGTGGAAGCCCTAAATAAACACTTTGACCCACAGTTAAACTCAGACCTTGAACGCTTCAAACTCCGGCAGGCTCAACAAACGGATATTGAGTCAATGGACATGTTCTATGCACGTCTAAGGAAGTTGGCAAGTTCGTGTGTAGGTCTTAATCAACAAGAAGAGATTAGGGCACAGATCATTCAGGGATGCCGATCAAATGCACTACGGAAGCTCATCCTACGCCAGCAAGGCATGTCCCTCGACGACATCTTGGTTCTGGCACCTTCCCATGAACTATCGAAGATCCGGGCGGATGCCATGACGGCGGTAAGGGGACAGTCATTGGTAGCTGCATCAAACACATGCCCAGTTCAGGTGAAGGAAGAGCAGGTAGACGCCATCCAAACTCGTCAACCGCCAGGACGTAGACCGAACTCCGTCAGACAAGGAGCACGCACCTGCCGAAGCTGCGGGTATGAGTACAAAACGACAATGGGGTGCCCGGCGAAAGGTAAAACATGCGACAAATGTGGCAAAGACAACCAGTTTGCGAAAGTGTGCAGGTCAGGGAGAGGCTGGCAAGGAAACCAGAAAGGAAAAGACGCCAAAGTCAGGAGCGTAACCAAATCAGTTGATGAATCCAGAACAACCACAGACCAAAGAAACCCAGTCTTTGAAGAAGACGAGGATGAAGACATCTTTGTGATCTCACTCACTGGCGGGGGGAAGCAGAAAAAGCAACCACCACCCATGAGCAACATTCAGATTAACGGAAAATCGGCGACAGTGCTCATAGATACAGGAGCGTCTGTAAATGTAATGGATGACACCCTGTTTAAGCAATTGACTCCAAAGCCATCGCTTACCCCAACCACCACCAAAATATATAACTACGGGGGCCGAGAACCGCTTCCTCTAAAAAGCACTGTGGAAGTGGCAGTATCCAGCGGGCAAGTATCAACACAGGCAGAGTTCTACGTGGTGCCCGGAGACCAAGGCACCTTGCTGGGATGTCACACTGCGGAAGAGCTAGAATTGGTATTCTTCGCACAACAGGAATATGACTCCCATGCTGAGCACCTGATCAGTGAATTTCCGCAGCTCTTTGAAGGGTTGGGACGGCTTAAAGATAAAAGAATCAAACTCCACATCGACCCAAGAATCACGCCTGTTGCCCTAAGACACCGACGTGTACCGTTCCATTTGTGACCAGCAGTGGAAAAAGAGCTACAATTGCTCGAAGACCAAGGAGTAATCGAGAAGGTGGAAGGACCAACACCATGGGTCTCGCAGTTAGTGATAGCACCTTAGCCCAAGCAACCGGGAGCCATCCGTCTTTGTGTTGATGTGCGCATTCCTAACAATGCCATCAAGATGGAGATACACATAACACCAACGATGGATGACATAGCAGATCTGAATGGGGTACAGTGGTTCTCGAAATTGGACCTCAATGCTGGGTATCACCAGCTGGAGCTGGATCCAGATAGTAGGAACATCACGACATTCTCAACACATGTAGGACTCCGGCGATATAAGAGACTGAGCTTTGGGGTATCTTCGGCAGCCGAAGTATTCCAAAACGTGATAAGAGAGACGCTGTCAGGGTTGCAGGGAGTGATCAACTTGAGTGATGACATCCTCATATACTCCAAGACCAGAGAGGAACATCATCGACATCTCAGGTGTCATGCCCTACTGGCCACAGGCTAACGGGGACGCTGAGGGATTCATGCGAACTCTAAACCGAGCCCTCAGAATAGGTGTTGAACAAGGAGAAGACAGTGAACAATGTCTGCAACAGTTTTTGAGTGCTTATCACCAAACACCTCACAGCACTACAGGGTGTGCGCCTGCCGCACTGATGTTCAAAGTCCCGCCTCAAGACTGCATCCCATCTGGCCCTCGTTGGGTATCACCTGAGCTAGATGTTGAAGCCACCCAGCAGCACCGAGAGCGCACGAACCGGAAGACCACTGACAAACGGCGAGGTCGGTTCAGAGACTTTCAGGAAGGAGACAGGGTGGTAGTGAAGAATCGCCGACCAGGAGGGAAATTCCAAACTCCTTTTAAGCCTGAACCCTGGCAGGTCATCAGTGTGAGAGGCACCATGATAACAGCAGCCAGAGGCAGGCAGAGGATCACCAGAAACATATCACACTTCAGGAAAGCAGGGGTTTCGAGCAAATCTAGATAGGAAGGAGGTCGATGAATCGATGGCCGAATCTCCGGGTGAGGAAGTCTGAACAGAGAAGACTCCGGTAGCGGTGCCCAGTACACGGCACCTGCCGGGTGAGAGTGCTGGCCAGGAAGAATCACTCGCTAGGGGTGGACGGTATCATCTGCGCCCCAACCCTATGTCCAACAGCCAGCTCAGAGACTTTTTTTGTACCCTTGGCTGAGGAGGAGCCCATGTTCAAGGTTGTATATCTGCTGGAGGGTCCTGGGTGACCAGATGACTGCTGTGAGCTGGCCAGGGGTGCTGTACCTGGTCCTCAGGGTCCATTGACAATTTTCTGTTTTGCTTTCCTTTTGTTCTTTTCCCGCCCCTGCGTTTCTATTTTCTTTTATATGTGTGTTCACATCTCCACCATTTTAGCATTGCATTTGTAGTTGGTTATGGTCTATGTGTATTCAGTTCCTCTTCTGTGTGAAGTAAAACATGGGAGGGATGTAGAGAGCCATCCGGGCTCTCCCCAACATTTTATCCTGTTCTGCGCGTCCGGCGGAGCACAGAACAGAGGTTATAAAAATAAAGACAGAGCTGCGCTGACGCAGTTCCCACTGGAGACTTCAACTGTGTTGTGTCCCCTGCGCACTCTACACCGGGGAGGAGGGAGGGCGCATGTGAATCTGCAGCATCTCATGCCACGAACAGATGTACACTGGGTAAGTGACATTTTCTGGTCAATGGCATGTGTAGCTGCAGATACACATGATATGCATAGACTACAAAGCAGTTCTCCTCCAATAAGGTGGTGAGCCTGTAGGAGTTGAAGTTGTTTGAAATAGTGTTCTTAGTACAGCCTGTCCTACTGTGGCTTGTTGTGCTGCTAACACATCTACACAGTAATGCTTGGTAAATGTATGGGGTGTTGACCAAGTGGCTGCTTCACAGATTTCTGTCATTGGTATATTTCCTGTAAATGCCATTGTTGCTCCTTTCTTCCTAGTGGAATGTGCTTTTGATGCACTTTACTATCCATCTGGCTATGCCTTGATTTGAGATAGGATTACCAGTATGGGGGTTTTGGAATGCGACAAACAGCTGTTTAGTCATTCTGAATGATTTTGTTCTGTCAATGTAATACATTAAAGCTCTTTTAATATCTAATGTATGGAGCGCTCTTTCTGCTACTGAGTCTGGCTGTGGGAAGAAGAATGGAAGTTCCACTGTTTGATTTAAATGAAACGGTGAGATGACTTTAGGTAGGAATTTTGGGTTTGTGCAAAGTACAACCTTATGTTTGTGTACTTGTATAAAGGGTTGTTCAATAGTTAATGCTTGTATTTCACTATCTCTTCGTAATGAAGTGATTGCCACGAGGAATGCTACCTTCCATGTTAGAAATTGCATTTGACACGAATGCATAGGTTCAAACGGTGGACCCGTAAGTCGTGTGAGTACAATATTAAGATTCCATGAAGGTACTGGTGGTGTTCTTGGAGGTATGATACGTTTTAGACCCTCCATGAAGGCTTTGATGACAGTCACTCTAATAGAGATTTGTTTTGTAAATTTTGTAAACAAGATGAAATAGCTTGAGATGTATTTTAATGGATGAAAAAGCAAATTTTGCTTTTTGTAGATCGAGTAAATAACCCACAATGTCCTGTATGGATGCGGCAAGGAGTGGTATGTGTTTGGATTGGCAGTAAAAAAACAAACCTTTTCCATTTGTTTACATAGCACTTCCTGGTAGTGGGTTTTCTTGCTTGTTTGATCACTTCCATACATTCTGGTGGAAGGTGTAGATATCCAAACTCTAAGACTTCAGGAGCCAGATTGCTAGATTGAGTATTGCTGGATTGGGGTGCCTGATTAGTTGTTTGTTTTGTGTCAACAGATGCGGCCTGTTTGGTAGTTTGATGTGTGATGCTAGTGACAGGTATAACAATGTTGTCTACCACGGTTGACGTGTGCACGTTGGTGCTATAAGTAGGAGTTTGAGTTTGTTTTGACGCAGTTTGTTGACCAGAAATGGAATGAGCGGGAGAGGGGGAAAAGCGTAAGCAAATATCCCTGACCAGTTGATCCATAGAGCATTGCCCTTGGATCGAGGGTGTGGGTACCTGGACGCAAAGTTTTGCGTTCTGGTTGGTGGCGAATAAATCTATGTCTGGTGTTCCACACTGGCGAAAGTACTTGTGAAGCACTTTGGGGGTGAATTTCCCACTCGTGGGTTTGCTGATGATCCCGGCTGAGGTCGTCTGCTAATTTATTGTGAATCCCTGGAATATACTGAGCTACAGGGTGAATGTTGTTGTGAATTGCCCAATGCCAAATGTTTTGTGCTAGAAGGCAAAGTATTGTGATGAGTGGGTTCCTCCTTCTTTATTCAAGTAGTACATTGTCGTCATATTGTCTGTTTTGATGAGAATGTGTTTGTGAACAAGAAGAGGTTGAAAAGCTTTTGGTCCTAGGAATACTGCTAGCAGTTCTAAATGATTTATTTGAAGTTGTTTTTGTTTGGTATCCCATTTTCCCATTGTCCCTGAATGTTGTGATTGTTGAGATGTGCTCCCCATCCAATCATTGATGCATCTGTTGTAAGAATGGCGTGAGGCACAGGGTCTTGAAATAGCCGCCCTTTGTTTAAATTTGTGGAATTCCACAACTGAAGCAAGATGTGTGTTTGGCGGTCTATCAACACTAGATCTTGAAGATGACCATTTGCCTGTGACCATTGTCTTGCAAGGCACTGTTGTAAGGGTCGCATGTTTAGTCTTGCATTGGGGACAATGGTGATGCAAGATGCCATCATGCCCAACAGTTTCATGACAAATGTGACTGTTGGTTTGGCTGGATTTTTGGCAATAAGTTGTGGAACGATTGTACCCTTTGTGGACTTGGGCTTGCAAGTGCTGTTTGGGTGTTTAATGTGGCTCCTAAGTACTGCTGAATTTGCGCTGGTTGTAGGTGCGATTTTTGGTAGTTTATTGAGAACCCTAGTGTGTGTGTGGGGTTTATTACATAACGTGTATGGTGTTGACACTGTGTTTGACTGTTGGCTTTTATTAGCCAGTCGTCGAGATATGGAAAGACATGGATATGTTGTCTTCTTATGTATGCTGCGACTACGGCAAGGCATTTTGTAAACACTCTGGGAGCTGTTGTTCTCCCGAAAGGTAACACTTTGAACTGGTAATGTTTTCCTTGTATTACAAATCTGAGATATTTTCTGTGCGCTGGATGGATGGTTATGTGAAAATACGCATCTTTTAGATCCAGTGTTGCCATAAAATTTTGTTGTTGTAACAGTGGGACTACATCCTGTAGTGTTACCATGTGAAAGTGTTCTGATAGGATGTAGAGATTGAGAGTTCTGAGATCTAGTATTGGTCTCAATGTTTTGTCTTTTTTGGGAATGAGGAAATACAGGGAGTAAACCCCTGTTCCTTTTTGATGATGTGGCAAAAGCTCTATGCCTTGTTTGAGTAATAGTGCCTGTACCACTGTTTGCAACATTGGAATGTGTTGAGATGAGAGTTTGTGTGGTTTTGGGGGAATATCTGGAGGAGTTTGTGTGAACCCTATGCAGTAACCATGTTGGATAATGGATAAGACCAAATTGTCTGTTGTGATGGGTAACCAGTGGGTGTGGAACTTTTGTAGTCTTCCTCCCACAGGGGAAGTGTGGCGAGGGAAGATGTGGATGAAGTCACTGTTATGCCTGGGTTGCTTTGAGGGCTAATATTTTCCTCTAGATCTGGGAAATTGTCCTCTGTAGTTTCCCCGAAACCCCCCTCTCTGGTATTGTGTCTGGTAAGAGGGTTTGGATTGGGAGGTAGATGGCTCAGATGGTTGGGGTCTAAAGCCTCCCCTATATTGAGGCTTTCGAAATGAGCCTCTGTGTTGAGTTGAATAAAGCGCCCCCATAGCTTTGGCAGTGTCAGCGTCTTTTTTTATTTTGTCAATGACTGTATAAACCTGTGTGCCAAATAGTTGGTGTTCGTTAAAAGGCATGTTCAGAACAGTCTGCTGAATTTCAGGTTTAAAGCCTGACGACCTAAGCCATGCGTGTTGCCTAATGGTGACAGCCGTATTCATAGTTCTTGCGGCTGTGTCTACGGAGTCTAACGTTGACCTGATCTGATTGTTGGTAATTACCTGTCCCTCCTCTACTACCTGCTGGGCTCTCTTCTTTTGGTCTTTGGGGAGATGCTGGATAATGTCTTTCATCTCATCCCAGTGGGCCCTGTCGTATCTGGCCATTGGTGCCTGGGAATTGGCTATACGCCACTGATTAGCTGCTTGTGATGCCACCCTTTTACCGGCAGCATCGATTTTTTTGCTTTCCTTATCTGGAGGGGCTGCGTCCCCAGAGGACTGGGAGTTAGCCCTCTTCCTTGCTGCGCTGACCACTATGGAATCTGGGGGTAGCTGCTGGGTAATAAAAGCTGGGTCTGAAGGCGTTGGCTTAAATTTCTTTTCTACCCTTGGAGTAATTGCTCTTGCTTTAACTGGTTCCTGGAAGATTTGATGTGAATGTTTTAACATGCCAGGAAGCTTGGGTAGACTCTGGTAGGTGGCGTGAGTTGAGGAAAACGTGTTAAATAAAAAGTCATCCTCAAGAGGTTCTGTGTGCATGGCTATGTTGTGAAATGCCGCTGCCCTGGCTAGAACCTGTGTCTATGAGGAACTATCCTCTGGAGGTTATGGCTTTGATGGATAGCACTCTGGACTATTGTCTGAAATGGGATCATCATAAAGGTCCCATGGGTCAGTGTCATCCTGGTGTGACTGTACAGAGTGTGCTGGAGACTGTGCAGTGGGGGTAGCAGGCGGGGAGACAGTTAGGTAAGGAGAATGAGGAGGAGTCTGGTGAGGTCAAAACTGAGGAGGCAGAGATTTTAGTCTCGGTTTTGGCACTTTAGCTGGTGGCTGATCTGTGTCCAAATGTCCATGAAAGGCCAGTTTCCTCTTTGTTTTTAGAGGAGGTGCAGTGAGGATTTTGCCAGTGTCTTTATGAATTTGGATTCTGGCCTGTTTTTCATCAAAATCCTCCATTTGCGTAAGTTCTTCCACAAATCTATGGCTTTCTTTTAATTGCTTGGAAAGTCCATGCTCCTCTGTGTATGTGTGATTTTTTGGCTCCGAAGCCGGCTTCTTCAGGATCGAAAAGCCTGAAGTACTTGTTGGCCTCGGCTTTGAGAGGGATTTTCGGGGCTTCGACTCGATGGGTCGGTGCTTGAGAATTTCAGAGCCTGTGCCTCGGCTTGAGTCCGAAGGCTTCGTTGGTGTGGCCTTCCTCGGTGCTGAAGATGTTGCTTGGTCACCAGTAGTTTTCTTATGGGTGGAGCCATGGACTTCTGGCAGTGGCGTCCCCGAGGCCTTGTATTTGGGCTTGGATTGGGTCGGACCAAGCGTACTCACGTGCTGGTGCGCTGTTATCGGTCGGTCGTTGTCGGACTCGTGTTCCGAGTCGGACCCCAGAACGGAGACTGCGGTGTGGATCATCTCCTCTTCTTCTACGTTGAGGCGTTAGGTGCTTCTGGACGCCATCTCTAACCTTCACGCTCTTTGGTCTCTCAGAGTCTTTTTCGAGCAGAAGGATCCGCAGGCCTCACAAGTATCCACTCGCTGGTCTGGAGATAGACACAGGTTACAGACTAGATGTTGGTCCATGTAGGGATACTTGGCGTGGCACCGAGGGTAGAATCTAAACGGGGTCTGGTCCATGAGGCTTCAACAAGACTTTTGGTCAGGCTGACCAGGCCCAAGTTGGGCGCGGGTGCCCCGAAGGGCAAGTAGAGATCTGTGTCCGCCGGTACCAAGGTGTTGATGATAGATGGTACTCGATCGAAAACAATACCGACGAATTTAGAGAGTTTGTAATACTTTTCCGACTCAAACAACTGGAGTGAAAAGAAACACGTCCGAACCCGATGGCGGAAAGAAAACAATCTAAGATGGAGTCGATGCCCATGCGCAATGGAGCCGAAAAGGAGGAGTCACTCAGTCTTGTGACTCGAAAAGACTTCTTCGAAGAAAAACAACTTGTAACACTCCGAGCCCAACACTAGATGGCAGGACTTGTGCATAGCATGTGTATCTGCAGCTACACATGCCATCGAACATATATATATATATATATATATTTTTTTTTTTTTTTTGCTTTTAGGGATTTGTTTTTTCATATTGGCCAGGGCCCAGCCACTCCACAATGATGAAGTTTTGTAGAAAAAATGGTGAAGCAAAACATGTAATGTCAAAGCCAAAAAAGGGGTGCAGCCAATGCCAGACCTATTCCAGTGCTTGTTACATGCGTTAACACCGATTTGGCAAAGGCTTCACCTTGTTAGTGTCAGTTTTAATCTAAATACTTTGATCAGCAACTGGAAGGTGACCAGTCAGCCTTTGTAAAGGGCATGCTGCTGTGTAGCAATACATGTGGTAGCCTTTTTAGTATGTTTCGATAACTTGAGCCAGAAATAATTTTTGGTGAAAATCTAATTATGATTAGGGGTGGGCAGAATGTTTCATTCTGCCCACAGAATTGACGGAATTTAGTGACTCCACCATTTTACTCTTGTTAGGATGAGTCACGGCCACATCCCACCAATCAGTGTGGTGGAATTTATTCCTGTAAGGCTTCAAAATGTAAGCGAGATTTGGCATCCCTTAACACCATTTTCTAATCCTGGCAGTCAAAGGGCTGCTTCTCAAGTAGATTTGCTGCTGCTAAAGAAGATTTTCTACTTGAACAGCAGCAAAATCAACTTGAATGGCCACACACTCCTGCGCATCACACGGTACTGTGCATGCTGATTTTTCAGTGCTGCTCGCAGTACTGATGCTAAATTGCTATGCAAGCATGCATATTTTGCCCCAGTTGGTGTAACTCTGTGGAATCTTGCAGAGGTTTCATATAACTACCCAGAATTCCGCAGAGTGAAACTCAGTGAGTTCCTCCCTTGCCTTATTATGATGCAGATAATACCACAGTCACATATATTGTAATTCCAGAGTCCCAGCTCATACACCAAACAGAGCCATCTCCAGAATTCTGCCAAAACAGCCTAAGTCTCAGAAAGCGTAGGCATGGCCTGGTTACTGATAATACAGCTCATGTGTTAGACCACAAAGCATCAGTCAGAATACAGATAACAGCTTTAGTCACAGAAAGCAGAAGCTGGGCATGAGTGACAGATAACACAGGGTATGTCTCAAACAGCAAAGCCCTCCCTGTGCTACAGCTAATACAACTCATGCCTCAAACAGCAAAGCCCTCCCTGTGCTACAGCTAATACAACTCATGCCTCAAACAGCAAGGCCCTTCCCGGCCTACAGGTAATACAACTCATGCCTCAAACAGCAAAGCCCTCCCTGTGCTACAGCTAATACAACTCAGGCCTCAAACAGCAAAGCCCTCCCTGAGCTACAGCTAATACAACTCATGCCTCAAACAGCAAAGCCCTCCCTGTGCTACAGCTAATACAACTCATGCCTCAAACAGCAAAGCCCTCCCTGTGCTACAGCTAACACAACTCATGCCTCAAACAGCAAAGCCCTCCCTGGCCTACAGGTAATACAACTTATGCCTCAAACAGCAAAGCCCTCCCTGTGCTACAGCTAATACAACTCATGCCTCAAACAGCAAAGCCCTCCCTGTGCTACAGCAAACACAACTCATGCCTCAAACAGCAAAGCCCTCCCTGGGCTACAGCTAACACAACTCATGCCTCAAACAGCAAAGCCCTCCCTGTGCTACAGCTAATACAACACAGGCCTCAAACAGCAAAGCCCTCCCTGTGCTACAGCTAACACAACTCATGCCTCAAACAGCAAAGCCCTTCCTGGCCTACAGGTAATACAACTCCTGTCTCAGACAGTAGACCTATCCCTAAGGTTACCGTTCCCTGATTAACGATATAACATCACTTAGCTCATACAGAAGTGTGCCACAGGTTATACATAAAACATCTCATGCCTTTGACTGTAGGACCATCCTTCGGCGTACAGGTAATGTATCTCGAGCCTCAGGCAGCAGAGACTGGTCCTGGTTACTCTGACAACAGAGAAATCCTTCTAGGTACACATCATTATGCAACTCATGCTTCAGACATCAGTGCTATCCCTAAAGTTACGGATAAAACATCTAATACTTGCAAAAGCAGAGCAGTCCTTTCGGTTACAGATTATAGGATTTATGCCTCAGAAAGCAGTCCCCAGGCTACAAATATTTTAGTTTATGCCTTAGGTTGCAGAGCTATCCCTCAGACTACGGACAAAACAGCACATGCATCACAGCACAGAGCTCTCCCTCAGGTTAATAATATAGTCCATGCACCGTGCAGCAGAGATCCCTCGTGGTTTAAAGGGATTACAGTTCGTACCCCAGAAAACTGTAATCCAATGGTGTTCAAACTTTTTAATGCCGTGCCCGCTCCCCACTGTGAAAAAATAAGAATAATCGGACCCCCTCAGAATTTTTCACAATTATTCTATTAAGATTGCAATGTTTAAATATGTCTAGACTTATTCAAACACTTCGCTTAAGCTATGTTACTTTTAAAAATAAAATGAATAGTTTTCTGCTTAAAACAAAGCACTGTTGTCTGCATAATGGTTCTTTTATCCCCCGCCCTCCCCCCCAGATCACTTGAGGTCCCCCCTAGGGGCCAGTTTGAAGACCCCTGGGTAATCTCTCAGGATAAAAAATAGTACAGCTCATGATCAGACATCTGAGCTATCCCTCGGTTTACAGAGGTTATAGTTGTAGCCCATGCCTCAGACAACAGAGCAATCCTGGTTACAGTAAGTAATACGACTCATGCCTATGACAGCAGAGCTGCCCCTCCTGTTGCATATAAAAAGCGTGCAGCAGAATTATCTTTCAGTTTCTTGTTAATGCATAGTCGTGAACTTTAAACCAAAATAAAACTTTTGGAAGATGAATTCGAAGTCCAAGAAGACAGCAGGATTGATTTAAACCTGGTAATTCGTGCGTTTACAAACGGCAAATATATGTGGTGTTAACGAAGTTATTGCTACGTAAAGTGCCTACTGTGTCCTAGATGCGGAACTGCAGCAACCGATGTATGACCCAACAGCGCCACCTACTGTCTAAAGCTGCAAAAGATCGAATACTGACTGATAAAATGCCACTGCTCGAGCTCCCACACTGTGATAACAATTACTGAGGCACTGATAAAGTCAATAAACGTGGCTTTTTGAAAAGTGAGAAGGTTTCCCAGGCTTAAACAGCGCACATAGATCACATTCATAACAGGACAGGTGAAAACACAGACCACAGTCTAGAACGGTTCCCGACACATCTCATACACTATTTGCTACTAGACACAGCACAAGTTTGATGCAGCAGTGCACGCGCGCCCCCCTCACACTCGCACACATAGCTTTCACATTTGTAGTCAGTCTCAGGTTGGGAGCAAAACTAACCAAGACACCCAAAAAAGAAAAGTGGGCCACATTCAAACAGTCTTTTCATCAATTTTGTTATTTCAGATGTTGCATTGATGTTTACAACCATGTTATGGGCCATGTCATGAGTGACGTAATCTGTGAGATTACCTGTGCATGGTATGGGTGGAAGTTTTAGCTACCTTAGAGCATGAGCTATAGTTACAAGAAATAACTAGAACTGGTGAATTTAAGTGTTTTTGGGGTTTAAAACATTACATAAAGTCAACCCATTCCACCACCCCCCTTCACCCCTCCTTCCTCACTTGCAGGCAAACAACCACATGCTGCATATGAACAAAAGATGTGCAACCAGTGTAGGAAGCTGACTTCTGGTTGTAGTATTCCCCCTCACCCCCCCACTCCAACACACACACACTTTATGCCTGGTTTCTGATACTAATTTGACTGAAGTGCACTGGGTTACTGCTAACCAGGTCTCCAATGCCAGTGTTCCTTCTCCAAAACAAGTCACCTAGTCACTTGTTCCCTAATTGGCCAGGCCCTTTAGCACCTTTGTAAGTCCCTAGGCTGTGTGACAAAGGTGCCCTGAAAAGTGAAGACCCAACATGACACACAGCCTGTGTGCCACGTCCCCTAAACACTGCATGTAATATTTGTAAGTCACCCTTACAGTAGGCCTTACAACACTAAGGCAGGGTGCATTATATTACATGTGTGGACATATCTGCTGCTATGTCTTTGTCAATTCTTAAATATAGTAAGTGAACAGGGAAGCCATTTTAAGTACATGTGCTGGGCACTGGTCAATACGAGTTCTACTGCTACATGATGGCTTCACTGAAACTAGGGACGTTTGGTATCAAACATCCCATATTAATAAACCCTCAATGATGCCAGTGATGGATTTATATACATGCACCTAAATAACACCTTAGAGGTGCCCCCTAAAATCCTGCCAACTGCTGGTGGGCTAACTGAATAGTTCTAGCCAGCCTGCCACCAACAGACCCAAGAGTGAGAGACTTTGCTCTCTGGAGGTCAGAAACCAAGCCTGATCTGTCAGGGGTGTTACACACCCTTCCCAACAGCCTGCTTCTGTGGGCCCCCCTCTACCACGACCACTCCTGTGAAGGAAACTGGACGGCCAAAACCACCTCTGCACCCGGACACCCCAGACCGAGGAGATCAGGATCACTCGTGTCCCTACGTCTCCGACCATCGCAAACCTTGAATCTCCTTGGTGGTTCGCCCAGACTAGACTCTCAGTCCACCTCTGCAGCAACTTTGTGACCAGTCCGATCCCCAGAGACTTACATGGGGCACCCGATGTTTAACTGCACCAGGCTGCCCCAGTGCCACCCAAGGTGACCTATTGGTGTGGCCTTCGGACCTTGCCCCATACTTACCTTAAGTCCAAGAGATTGATCCCGTAAGTCGCTGTACTATACCTTTATGCAGTGCTTGTTCTTCCTCCTTAGGATAACATAGCCGCATCTGAAAAATGCACTAAGTATACATTTTGGCAAACTCTAAAAATTCATAGCTCAAAAAGTATTCACCTGATTTCGGTGATATTGATATCTAAATGTATATAAAAGTATGTGCATCCAACCCCCAAAGGCATTCATTTCCTCTTTTTCTTTAACTTATTACCACTGTGCAAAATATCACATCTCCTCCTTTATTCCTAACATCACCAGGTGATCCAATGCTGTGATGTAAACGAAAACAAGTGTTCATTAACTTAAAAGTGTGTGTGGTCCAAATTTATCACCAGAAAAAAAACGTTTATGTTAATGCACAGTTTGGAAGCAGTGCACCAAGAGATATATCTTATCTGATAATGCTAGTGAAGATGAGGGTGATGCTTTGAACGAGTGTGAGAACAAAAAGAACAGATGATGGACGAATGCTGCCAGTCACAATGATTTGGGTTTAATCCATTGTTTTTTTTTTGCCCAACACGCCACCTCAGTTTGGACCCAGCTATACACAAATCAGTCTTGCCCTGCTCCCATTGGGACCAGTCCAGTCCAAACTGCCAAGTCAGTCCTCACTGGACTGGAAACAAGCATCCTGGGACCAGTTTGGGGTATCACCCCTCATCAAGCTAACTTGAATCCAGTGGAGCAATGAGCACTGGACCCACTTCTGGGCATACCCTTCCCACTTAGGGTGACAAAGGCAAAAAGAACAGGTGATGGATGGAATGGTGAACATTGCAAACATTCATCCCCAGTCACAAAGATCTGGGTTTAATTCATTGTTTCTTTGCCCACCAGGCCACCCCAGTTTGGCAGTTCGGGCTGGACTGTTCCCATGGGGAACATTTGCATTGTTCAGCATTCCATCTATCATCTATTCTTTTTGCTTGAATAAGTTTAAAGCACTAAAAAGCTATCAAGAAATTGGACATTCATTTTTTTCCCAAGGTCACCATAATTTTATGCCGATTTTATTTCGGAAATGGAAACAAAATGATTATGAATCCATAGAGGATTTTGTGACTGCTCTCCATAAGCTAGTCTCGTGTAATTTCGGTTAGAATATTGAAAAGAAAATAGGAGATCAATTTATGCTTGAGTTTAAAAGTGATAAAATATGAGAAGAGTTACTGTCCAAAAATGACAATAGTCCTACTGAGGTGTTAACCATTGCTAAACAGGTAGAACACACTATGCAATGTATACGGGACCTGCAGAAGACCCAAGAGGTGTTGTCGTCAGTTCATACCATTGTGTCTAGTCGCAAAAAACATCAATATGTTGCACCTAAAGTAAAAAGAAAAAAAAAACTATTTTAGATGTGGCAATCGCAATCATATGGCCAATTTTAAAGATTGTCCTGCTTTAAGGGTTGTATGTAAATCATGTCGGGAAAAAAGACACTTTGCCAAATGTGGTAAATCTTCTACAGTCAACGAGAAAGTGGATGAAGTGTATTTGAAAAATTCTGAAATTGTTCTCAGATTATTAATGATGTGAAGTGTGTATCAAAAGTGCATTGTGATTATCCCTCTGATGTTGTGAAGCTCTCCGGGACTTGGATCTTGATGATGGATTCAGGTGAAATATCATTGTTGGTTTCTGATGTGATCGTGCTCGATACTTCGAAGATAAGGTTACATTTATGATCCTGGCATCACTCCGTATAGCTATGGAAGTAGACCTATTGAGCTGATTGGTTATTTTGAAGCAGACCGAATTTCGTGGTAATCATGCCTCTGGCAAAATATATGTTCCAGTCATGGGTGACAGTTTTCAGTTGGCCAAACCAAAAACGTTTAGGAATTTACCTGGATTCATATTCAGTTCCACAGGTTGAAGTCAGAAAGGTTGATGCTACAATTAAAAAAACAAAATTGGGCGATTACCAGAATTATTTCTACTGAAATTTCCACAGGTGTTTTTCGATAGAGTGGTTTGTGTCAAGGGCTACATACATACATCATGTGAAAGCAGGTGCCAAACCCATTGCGTGCAAAGTCAGGAATATTCCTTAGGTTTACAGGATGCAGTTGAAAATGAGTTGAATCACCTTAAAGATGAGGGCATAATTGAAGCCATGGAAACCTTGCAGGGGAAAGCACATTGTTGTTGCCGCTAAGATTTCTGTTGAGATCACGTTATGTGTGGATCTTAGGCATCTCAACAAGGTGGTGGTAGAGGATAAGTTTACTCTTCCCAACCTTATGAAGATGGTTACTCCAATGTGAAATGCTAAATTTTTCCACCACTCTTGACTTGACATCTGCCTATCATCAAGCTTGTTTGAGTGAGGATTCAAAGCATCTTACAGCCTTTATAATGCCTTTTGGGGTGTTCCACATCAACATGATGCCTCCTGGTCTCTGTTCTGCGGCATCCGTGTTTCAAAGACTTATGTCAGAGATATTGAAAGGTGTGATGGGTGTGAAGTTCTTTCAAGGCAATGAACCCGATTTAAATCTTGGCGAAGGGGAGTACTCCATCACAAATGGGACAGATATCCCTTCCACCATATTACAATCCCATTATATCCTCTGGAGATCCTAATAAGGCGGACGGGATATCCGTCACATTTGTGACCGAGTATACCATCTGCAGAGATCTTAATCAGGCACAACCTTTTGATTTTTAGCAATACCTTACATGATCACATTGACAAAGTTAGGGAAGTTTTATAAATCTTCAAGTTAGTAAGTGTACATTTTGTCAGCCTGAGATCACATATTTAGGACACGTCATTTCAGGGGATGGGGTAAAACCCAAAGAGGATTTCTTAAGAAAAATTTGGACTTGCCACATCCCACTAAAAAAAGAGGTGCAATCATTTCTTGGAATGGCAGAGTTTTATTCCAGATTTGTTTCTAGTTTTGCAAGCTGCACTTCTGCCTTTAGAAATCTTCTCAGGAAGGGTGTTCAGTTTTTGTAGAGTGATTGTCAAAGAGAGTTTGGGGAGCTTAAGTCTGATTTGTCTTCAGCAAGGTGCTTAAAAAGTTTTATTTCTGGATTGCCTTGTGATCTCACAGATGCCAGTGAGAATGGTTCTGATGCTGTTTTGAAGCAAAATCAGGAGGGTGAGGAAGTCACTATAGTCTTTGCCTCAGGATCATTGAGGGGAGTTGAAGTACACTATACCGCTATTAAAAAGGAAGCCTTAGTGATTTATTGGGCGATTAGGAAATTTAAGCAGTTTGTGTGGGGTGTTAGTTTTAGGTGCAGACTGATCATTAAACATTTGCAGGAGGTTTTTAGTATGAAATGACTAGATTGCATATCATCTCACATTTGTAAATGGCTGTTGGCACTGCAGGACTTTCACTTTGTAGTTACATACTCGTCTGGTTTAGATTAAAAGGCAGCTGATTGTCTTTCGAGATTAGCTGTGGACTCTATATATAAGAAAGACGAGGAAGATAACTGGTGGACAGATGATGAAATCAAAGTCTGGAATGTTACTTTGAGGTTTGTCAGAGTGCATGGCTACTTGAAATGGAGAAAGATGACATTTTGAGTCGGGTTTCTCAACTTGTGCTGCGTGAGGACAATTGGAAAGGAGGTGAGAGGTTCTCTGGGTTTGCGAAAGCATTTGATTAGCTCTCTGTTGTCAATAATCTTTTATTAAGAGAGAGTAGGTTGGTCCCTCCACATGGTGACTGGGACCATTTCATATATCTTACCCATAAGGGTCATTATGGCATTTGTAAGATGAAGGAGAGACTTAGATGTGTTTTACAGACCTAACAATTGAGAGGTTGGTGAGACAGTGTTAGTGTAGGAAGCTGGCTCTGTATATACTATCTCAACGTGAGAGATAGTGTGCACAGAGTCCAGGGGTTCCCCTTAGAAGTTGATAGTGGCAATAGATAATACTAATGCTCTTTTTGTGGTAGTATGGTCGAGCAGTTAGGCTTATCAGAGGGCAGTGTTAAGCATTTGTTGTACACACACAGGCAATAAATGGGAACACACACTCAAAGACTTAACTCCAGGCCAATAGGTTTTTATATAGAAAAATATTATTTTCTTAATTTATTTTAGAACCACAAGATTCAGAATTCAAGTAAATGCATAAATTGTAAGGTACTTGACATAGGTAAGTATATGACTTTGAATTAAAACAGTAATGTACACAGTTTTGTCAAAAACGGCAATAAGCTATTTTAAAAGTGGACACTGCAAAATTCGAGAGTTCCTGGGGGAGGTAAGCACAAGTTAGATTATCAGGTAAGTAAAGCACTTACAAGTTCAGTCTCCAGTGCATAGGCAGCCTACCGTTGGGGGTTCAACTCAACCCCAAACACCCAGCACCAGCAACACAGGGCCGGTCAGGTGCAGAGGTCGAATAGGGGCCTAAATAACATAGGCGCCTATGGCGACTAGGGGTGCTCCGGTTCCAGTCTGCTATCAGGTAAGTACCTGTGTCCTCGGGGAGAAGACCAGGGGGGTTTTGTAGAGCACTGGGGGGTCCCAAACAGGCGCACGCAGTACACCCTCAGCGGCACAGGAGCTGCCAGGTGCAGTGCGTGAAGTAGGTGTCGGGTTTTACATTGATTTCAGTAGAGGGACCCGGGGATCACTCTGGCTATGCAGGCAGGGCGGAGGTGGGCTTCTCAGGCAAGCCACCGATTGGGCAAGAAGGAGGGTCACCTACTGGTCACTCCTGCACCAGTAGTCGACTTCTCTCGGGCCTGGGGGCTGCGGGTGCAGTGCTTCTTCCAGGCGTCGGGTCCTTTGTTACTGGGCAGTCGCAGTCAGGGGGATCCTCCAGATTCTCTCTGCAGGCGTCGCTGTGGGGGTGCAGGGAGGTCGTCTCAGGGTGGCCAAGTCGTGGGAGTTGCCTGGGGGTCCTCGCTGCAGTGTTGGTTCTTCTGGGCACGAGCCGGGGGTGTCAGGTGCAGAGTCTTGGCGACTCATGCATCAGGAGTGAGGCAGGAGTCCCTTTAAAGATGGTTTATTTTTGGTTGTTTAGGCAGAGCCGCTGTCCACAGGAGTTTTTTGGTCCTTTGGGTTGCAGGGCAGTCGCTGGTCCCACTGGATGTGTCACTGCTGCAGGTTCTTTTGAGTCTGGAGACAAGCCAGTAGGGCTGGGGCCAAGTCAGTTGTCGCCTCCGTCATCTCTGCGGGGCTTTCCGGTCAGCAGTCCTTCTTCTTTAGGGCGTCAGGAAATCTGTTTACTGGGTTCAGGGTCACTCCTAAATACTAAATTTATGGGTGTGTTTAGGGCTGGAGGGCAGTAGCCAATGGCTACTGTCCCTTAGGGTGGCTACACCCTCCTTGTGCCTCCTCCCTGAGGGGGGGCACATCCCTAATCCTATTGGGGGAAATCCTCCAAAGCAAGATGGAGGATTTTCTAAGGAAGGGGTCACCTCAGCTCAGGACACCTTAGGGGCTGTCCTGGCTGGAGGGTGACCCCTCCTTGTTTTTCTCATTATCTCCTCCGGACTTGCCACCAAAAGTGGGGGTCGAGTCCAGGGGGTG